>NC_025998.2:120372199-120681642 GCF_000442705.2 Elaeis guineensis | reverse complement strand
GATCAGTAAAAAAATTAGTATGAGTAATAAAATTTAAAAACAGAATGCAGATTCTCATCGACGTGTTCAAGAGTTTGCAGAGGGAGACCATGTGATGGTTCGATTGAGGCCTGAACGGTTTTTTCCCGAAACTATGAAGAAGTTACATGCCCGAGGAGCAGGTCTGTTTAAGATCATAAAGAAAATCGGATCAAATGCGTATGTTGTGGACCTACCTTCTGATTTTGGAATTAGCTCTACTTTTAACATTACAGATCTTGTCGCCTGTAAAAAACTAATTCGGATACCTAGTGAGCCATTTGAGCCTGAACCAACCTTTGAGAGCGAACCTATCCCTGAGTGTCCACCAGCCAAAATGTCAGCAAAACACGATCAGATTGAGAGAATTTTGGATGAGCAGATCCTTTCCATCCGGAGTCGAGGCTATCAACGGTATCTGGTCAGATGGCGAGGTCGATCGGAGTCTGAAGATACCTGGATCACTCGAGAAGAGCTGCAACGCATTGATCCCGATCTACTTGAGCGTCACCAGAGCGGAATCGACCCACACTCGACAGGGTCGAGTTTTTCCCACCCGGGAGAATTGGTGCGGACACCAGAGCCATCAAAAATCGGCAACATAATTTAAGTTCGATTTGGATCGAAGAAGCCTCATTAAATTGATTCTACTTCAGTTATTTATTTTCGGTCAATAAATTTTAATGCATTTGGCTTTGGGTCCATAGGGCCATACTTGGATTTGTCCACGTCACCTTTGGAGCCACCACTCTCCACATGCCAAGAGAAGAAATATGCATGCCAGCATGTGCCGTGCTCATGCCAAGTTGTGTCAAGCATCAAGCACCCACATGGAATTCTATTTATTCTTTAGAATTCTTAAGAGTTCTTGGCTACTTACTTATTTTGTTGAAGGCTGATTTCTTTCCTATGGTAGATTATAATGCTTTACTTTTTTGTGGAGGGTTGATTTTTTCCTTGTAAAAATAAGAGATTCCTAAACAAATAGGACCCTTAGAGTCCTATATAAATCCTTGTATCTTTCATGAAAGAAAAACAAGGAATGATTTTACAAACTCCACAAATACTTGTGTCAATCGCTCCGAGAGGGAGAGGGTGTGAGACCCAAAATCGCCCCACAAGGAGAGGGTGTGAGGCCCACTTTCTATCCTATTCCTTCTACTTAAGATTCAGTGTTCTTGCGACTCTGATCGACTCCACCATCTACCCACGCAAGCCTATTCCGTCAAGAGAAGATCTGTCTCCTCCAGAATTTTCATCTGTCATACTGAGAGAAGGAGTGATTTCTTATTCTACAGATCATATGCTGTCAAGGACCTTCGTTCCTTAACAGTTGATCTTTGATTTTTTTTTTAATCCGATGTTGGTAAAGACCTAGTTCTTTATCGATGGATCTGTTTGGTTAAAAGATTAAGAGCCCTAATCAGAGTAGTTTCTTAACTACCACGATCCGGATTCTTATCATCTTTTTGGATTTTCTCACGGATTTAATATTTTATTTTCTCTCATTCCATTCTTATTTCTTTTTTTGCATTTACTCATGAGCATGTTTAATTTCTGCTATCTGTTTATGAAATTTTCTATTACTAATTGTTTACTGATCTCTCGAATGGCATTCGTCTGTATCATTTAGATTGATCTCGCTTTAGTCTCGTATCAATCAATCACGCCTCCTGAGCAGAGTATAGGCAACTATACTGTCTGTCTTGGGAATAATGAGCCCTTGGTCGGACATGATTTGTTGTTGATGAACAGAAGAGAGCTTGATTATTAGGATTGATTTTCTTTTTAGGATTGTCCCGCATCAATTTGGTATCAGAGCAGGTTGATTAGGGCTTTAGTTTAAATTCAGCAATTTAAATTTTGCAAGTTAAATTTTCGTACTCTAAATTTCGTACTTTACTTTCAAGCATTTTAATTTTTATTGCACTTTATTTCTGCATCTTAGAGTTGCATGACCACTAGATCAGGTACCTGGTACCAACATCCTACTTCTCCACCCAACACCAATATGGATCCCAATATAGCAGCCATCATTAATGCTCTGACTGAAAAGTTTGATGACATGAAAAATTTTATGAAAGCCATGGATGAGAGAATAGTGGTATTAGAAGAAGCTAGGCAGAAACAACCTGAACCTGAGTCTCCCGACTACCTATAGGACAAAGAGGTAGGAATCTAGAGCTTGATCGACCTATAGGGGCACGTCCGCACCATAACCAGTTCGATCAAGATGAGCATATTCTTAGGAATGTGAAAGTCGAAGCCCCAAGTTTTGATGGTTGTCTAGATCCGAGAGAGTACCTAGATTGGGAATCAGGTATGGACCATTATTTTGGATGGTACGAAAAGTCAGAAGCAAGGAGAGTTAGGTTTGCTAGGATGAAATTGGTGAGGCAAGCCCGACTTTATTGGGAAAGTATTGAGCATCTTCTCAATCAGAGAAGACAAGATCCGATAGAAACCTGGGATGAGATGAAAGAAAAACTCAGAGAGAAGTACCTCCCCACCTCTTACCAACAAAGACTTTTAGATCAATGGCAGAGACTTACTCAAGGGAATAGATCAGTCACCGAGTATATCACGAGATTTGATGAATACCTCATGAGATGTGGAGTAGCCAAGATAGAGTTGTTACCTTATCTAGATTTAGAGCTGGATTACGAGAGGATATTCAGCGTGAGCTCTTTCTGCGAGAGGTAACCACGTTGGAACAAGCTTATCAACTTGCCTTAGATTTTGAAAGATTTTCTAGATATTCGACTCCCCGTCGTCCTGAACTCAACCGAGTAACCCCTTCTGGATCGAGACCTAATATTAATCAAACTCCTAGTAACAGACCTCCACTTACAAATCCTATTGGGAGAAAAGAAGATAAAGGAAAAGGAGTATAGGAGAGTTATCAAAAGGAAGTAGTTCTCGATCTCATTGCTTCAAGTGCCATGGTTACGATCACTTTGCTGCACAATACCCCAACCGATCATTATTCGTAGAAGAATTAGAAGGAAAACTCTAGAAAATATTGAGGAGAAGTTTATGAAGCTGATCCAGATTTAGCCGAACAATTTGAGAGTACTGAGGACATCCTAGGTTATGCCACACCTGAGTCAGACCTTAGGCTTGGAGTCGTTAGGTATGTCCTAGCCCAAACTAAGGAAAGTGAAGACTGGCGTAGGACCTCTATTTTCTATACCTTCATAAAATTTGGCGATAAAATTTGTAAGGTGATCATTGATAACGGTAGCTGTATCAACGCCATCTCCACCGACACGGTTAAGCGATTAGGATTAACTCCTGTAGATCATCCTAGTCCATACCGTGTGTCTTGGATTGATTCCTCCTCTATTCCCATCAAATTTAGATGTCGTGTGCCCATCCAGCTTCATTCCTATCAGGATCATGTGTGGTGCGATGTCTTACCCATGAAAGTCGGAAGTATCATATTAGGTCGGCCTTGGCTTTCGACAATGATGTTACGATTTATGGCCGTACCAACTCCTGCAGCTTTACTCATCAGGGTAAGAAGATCACGATTAATCCTTCCCCACCTAAGGCTACTAATAGAAAGATAGGCATGGACCAAAAAAAATCTTAAGAAGAAAAGCCTCAATCTGATAGGTGCTAAAGAATTAGAGACGTCACGAGTGAAGGATCACCATTTGGATGCTTGTTGCTAGAGAAGTTCGTGAGGATTCTAAGGTGGATTATCCTAAGGAAGTAGCTAGCCTTCTTGCCGAGTTTCATGATGTCTTTCCTGAGGATCTTCCAGATTACTTACCGCCTATGAGAAACATTCAACATGCCATTGATTTAGTTCCTGGATCTACCCTACCCAACTTGCCCCACTATAGGTTGAACCCTAATGAGCATGCTGAGCTACAAAGACAAGTTGGAGAGCTGATAAAAAAAGGATTTGTGAGGGAGAGTTTGAGTCCTTGCGCGGTTCCTGCACTACTGACTCCAAAGAAGGATGGTACATGGAGGATGTGCATAGATAGCCGTGCCATTAATAAGATCACCATTAAGTACCGCTTTCCCATCCCTAGGTTAGATGACATGTTAGATATGATGGCCGGATCCACTATCTTTTCTAAGATCGATCTTAAGAGTGGTTACCATCAAGTAAGGATTAGACCGGGAGATGAGTGGAAAACTGCTTTCAAGAAAAAAATGGTTTATATGAGTGGATGGTGATGCCATTTGGATTATCTAATGCCCTAGTACCTTCATGAGGTTGATGACCCAAGTACTACGACCATTTATAGGAGTATTTGTAGTCGTATATTTTGATGACATTTTGATCTATAGTCGAACTAGGGAAGACCATTTAGATCACCTCCAAAGAGTGTGTCAAGTTCTTAAAACAGAAAGCTTGTATGCTAATCCTAAGAAGTGCGCTTTTATGACAGACCATATCATCTTTTTAGGTTTTGTTGTTACCCCCAATGGTGTATCTGCTGATCCTGAAAAGATTAGAGCAATAGTGAGTGGCCGGTGCCCAAGAGTGTGCATGACGTGCGGAGTTTTCATGGATTAGCAACTTTTTATCGTAGGTTCATAAAAGGGTTTAGCACCATAGTCGCTCCCATCACTGACTGCATTAGAAAGGAAAATTTTGAATGGACTAGGGCAGCCAATAGAGCCTTTCTAGACATTAAGGACAAGATGACTCATGCCCCAATCTTACGTCTCCCTGATTTTTTAAGGTTTTTGAAGTAGCGTGCGATGCGTCAGGAGTTGGGATTGGTGGTGTCCTTAGTCAAGAAGGTCATCCGGTAGCATACTTTAGCGAGAAACTTAACGATTCTAAACTCAAGTATTCTACCTATGATAAGGAGTTTTATGCGGTAATTCAAGCTTTAAGATATTGGAGGCATTACCTGCTACCGCAAGAATTTGTTTTGTACTCTGACCATGAGGCCCTTAGATTCCTGAATTCTCAAAAGAAATTGAATTATAGACACGGTAGGTGGGTCGAGTTTTTGCAAGCCTATACTTTTGTTTTGAAACACCGTGCAGGTGTAGAGAATCGTGCTGCTGATGCCCTGAGTCGCCGTCATACTTTGCTGTCCACCGTTAGTATAGAAGTTGTTGGTTTTGATAAGATTAAAGAAAATTATGAGGAGTGTCCCGATTTTGGTGACATACTTACCGCTTTACGTAAGGGCCATCTAGAGAACGTAGTGAATATACCCTTCAGGATGGTTACCTATTTAGAGAAACTAGGCTGTGTATCCCCCGTACATCTTTGAGAGATTTTTTAGTTTGGGAATTACATGCTGGAGGATTAGCTGGACACTTTGGTAGGAATAAAACTATAGAGTTGGTAGAAGCCCAGTTCTTTTGGCCAAGCTTGAAAGAGATGTCGCCCGAATTGTTGCCCAATGTAGAACATGTGCCGTGGCCAAGCAGAGAAAACAAAACACCGGCTTATATACACCCTTACCTATACCAGACTGTCCTTGGCAAGATGTTAGTATGGATTTTGTTTTGGGATTACCTAGGACAGCCAGGAAGCATGATTCCATTCTAGTGGTTGTAGATAGATTTTCAAAAATGACCCATTTCTTGCCCTGTTGCCAAACGTCCGACGCGTCGAAAGTTGCAAGGATATACTTTGATGAGATTGTTAGACTACATGGATTGCCTAAAACCATTGTTTCTGATAGGGATGTTAGATTTATGAGCTACTTTTGGAAAACCCTATGGCATCTTTTAGGCACAAAACTAAAGTTTTCTTCTGCCTATCATCCGCAAACAGACGGTCAGACCGAAGTGGTTAATAGGAGTCTTGGAAATCTTTTGCGTTGCTTGATTGGGGAACATATGGGTAACTGGGATCTTTTGCTGCCCCGAGCCGAATTTGCATATAATAGCTCTGTTAATAGGTCCATTGGCATGAGTCCTTTTGAAGTAGTTCATGGATATCAACCTAGAAAACCAATAGACCTCATCCCACTACCCATGCATGCTAGGATTTCCGAATCTGCAGAGTCATTTGCACAGCATGTCAAGAGTCTGCATAAAGAGATCAGTAAAAAAATTAGTATGAGTAATAAAGTTTATAAACAGAATGCAGATTCTCATCGACGTGTTCAAGAGTTTGCAGAGGGAGACTATGTGATGGTTCGATTGAGGCCTGAACGGTTTCCTCCCGGAACCGTGAAGAAGTTACATGCCCGAGGAGCAGGTCCATTTAAGATCATAAAGAAAATCGGATCAAATGCGTATGTTGTGGACCTACCTTTTGATTTTGGAATTAGCTCTACTTTTAACATTACAGATCTTGTCGCCTATAAAAAACCAACTCGGATACCTAGTGAGCCATTTGAGCCTGAACCAACCTTTGAGAGCGAACCTATCCCTGAGTGTCCACCAGCCAAAATGTCAGCAAAACACGATCAGATTGAGAGAATTTTGGATGAGCAGATCCTTTCCACCCGGAGTCGAGGCTATCAGCGGTATCTGGTCAGATGGCGAGGTCGACCGGAGTCTGAAGATACCTGGATCACTAGAGAAGAGCTGCAACGCATTGATCCCGATCTACTTGAGCGTCACCAGAGCGAAATCGATCCACACTCGACAAGGTCGAGTTTTTCCCACCTCGGGAGAATTGGTGCGGACACCAGAGCCATCAAAAATCGGCAACATAATTTAAGTTCGATTTGGATCGAAGAAGCCTCATTAAATTGATTCTACTTCAGTTATTTATTTTCAGTCAATAAATTTTAATGCATTTGGCTTTGGGTCCATAGGACCATACTTGGATTTGTCCACGTCACCTTTGGAGCCACCACTCTCCACATGCCAAGAGAAGAATATGCATGCCAGCATATGCCGTGCTCATGCCAAGTTGTGTCAAGCATCAAGCACCCACATGAAATTCCATTTCTTCCTTAGAATTCCTTAAGAGTTCTTGGCTACTTACTTATTTTGTTGAAGGCTGATTTCTTTCCTATGGTAGATTATAATGCTTTACTTTTTTATGGAGGGTTGATTTCTTCCTTGTAAAAATAAGAGATTCCTAAACAAATAGGATCCTTAGAGTCCTATATAAATCCTTGTATCTTTCATGAAAGAAAACAATGAATGATTTTACAAACTCCACAAATACTTGTGTTAATCGCTCCGAGAGGGAGAGGGTGTGAGACCCAAAATCGCCCCACAAGGGGAGGGTGTGAGGCCCACTTTCTATCCTATTCCTTCTACTTAAGATTCAGTGTTTCTGCGACTCTGATCGACTCCACCAACTACCCACGCAAGCCTATTCCGTCAAGAGAAGATCTGTCTCCTCCAGAATTTTCATCTGTCATGCTGAGAGAAGGAGTGATTTCTTATTCTACAGATCATATGCTGTCAAGGACCTTCGTTCCTTAACAGTTGATCTTTGATTTTTTTTTTTTAATCCGATGTTGGTAAAGACCTAGTTCTTTATCGATGGATCTGTTTGGTTAAAAGATTAAGAGCCCTAATCAGAGTAGTTTCTTAACTACCACGATCCGGATTCTTATCATCTTCTTGGATTTTTCTCACGGGTTTAATGTTTTATTTTCTCTCGTTCCATTCTTATTTCTTTTTTTTTGCATCTACTCGTGAGCATGTTTAATTTCTGCTATCTGTTTATGAAATTTTCTATTACTAATTGTTTACTGATCTCTCGAATGGCATTCGTCTGTATCATTTAGATTGATCTCGCTTTAGTCTCGTATCAATCAATCACGCCTCCTGAGCAGAGTATAGGCAACTATACTGTCTGTCCTGGGAATAATGAGCTCCTGGCCGGACGTGATTTGTTGTTGATGAACAGAAGAGAGCTTGATTATTAGGATTGATTTTCTTTTTAGGATTGTCCCGCATCATTGTGCTTCAGAAGTTGCCTAACACTGTGGATACAATTGCCTTGTGAGAAGAGTTTTGTTATCTGTGCTGATTTTCATCATAGAAATCTGAAATAAATTCAGATTGCATGAAAGTACTCATATCTGAAATTTGTTTCAGATCGTCACTTCAACTTCCAAAGCAAATCTAAATAAAGATTGTTATATGGTATTCTGTTTTGGTCTAACTCTTGCTTAAAAAAAAAAAAAGGAGGATTGTTCCTCAATTTTCTTGTTGTGGTGATCTCGGGCCATCATGAAGTTTATATTCCATTTTTTGAGAAAGAACATGACCAGCTTTCTCAACAACTTAAGATTATGTAAGCCTGTAGAAAGAAAGCAACTCCATACAAATCAAAAGGCTGGGGACGGTGAGCTAGAGAGTAGAATTTTTTTCATCGCATTTAAATTAAGCACATCTCCTACCTGCCAGTATCCCACTGCCTCTTATGCCTCAAAAAGAAAAAAAATATATATCACGCTTTAGGAAAGGTCAATGTTTTATTGTATGAGAATATGAATTTACATTTAAATAGACTCCCTTAAAACAAGTTACAAATGTTGAAGATCTGGATATCTACCTGAGTGAAGGACAAATATGTTGGTTATCTTCAGGATAGCTTAAGAAGAGAGGAGCATGTGGCATCAGCTTGATAGATCTTGCTGTCATCAACATGTCAAACTCTGGAATGTTGATTGAGTTCCAGAAACTATCATGCAAACTCCACAAAAGACATTTCTCGATCAGATTGAGTTCATCAAAAGCTCCCTTAGAAGAACAACACTACACCCCCATGCTCCCTTATTATGATGTAAAAGAATCCCAAGATTCTTAACCAAGCAAAGCAACAGCTTGCAGGGAGAGTAATACTCCTTAACAAACTCAACCTATTTATCAGATGCCTGCCTGTTTTCCCCAGTCAAACTGAGCAGCTCCTGGAGCATTATAAACATTCATTTCCAGGCCTGCAGTTTGTGCTCATTCTCCTGACACAATCATACTTGAGAAGGGAAGGCCATTTTCAGCCACTTTATCACCTACTCAATGCAATGTTTGTCCTCCTTTGGCTGGAAACTTAGCAGAAAAATCGATTTAATCAGAACCAACAAGAGAGAAGCAGTTCCCTTGAACACGAAACAATGTTATTTGACACATCAAATCCCATCAAACTGCCATAGCATTATTCTGATCAGGGCATGTCCTGCCAATTAGTGCCATAAACATATCATAAAATCTCAACAGAGGACATTTCTCAATCAGGTTGGGTCCATCATAAGCTTCCTTAAGAAATACAGTGCTTCTTGCCCCCTTATTTGTGATGTAGAATATCCCATGATTCTTGACCAAGCAAAGCAACAGTTTCGATGGCAGCCGATACTCATTATGAAATGCATCCAATTTATCAGAGGTCAGCCTCTTTTCCATAGTCAAACTCAGGAACTCGTGCAGCACTGCAACTGCCCGTTTTCGAGCCTGCGGTGTTGCAGGCTCGATCCTCCTGGGATTCAAGTATGGAGAAGGGAATGCCATTTTCTGCCATTTTAGCATCTCCTCGAGGTAATGCTTGTTCGGCCGGAAACCAGCCGGAAATTTCAACTTAAAAGCAAACGGGCCAGAGAAATTACCATCTCTGGGAATCACCCTGGTCGAACTCTGGACACTTCCAAGATCCAATTTTTCTTCACGGGCAGTGACAGCAAGCGAAGAATCCCAGCTTTCGAGACAGAGACAATCCACCCCATTGGCTTTCCGGACGGAGAAATACTCCGGGTACTTTGGTATCAAGCAATCCTTGAAATCTTCCGGCAAGCCGAGATCCGACTTGATGAGCTCGATCTTTTCCAGGGGGATCTGGCATTCCACCGACATCATCAGCAGCTTCCGAAGGTTCCTCACCAAGAGGGGCTCCATCAATGCTCTGGCTTCGGCCTCCTCGGCGGAAACCCTCTCGGCCTTCTCGGTGAGCCTGACGGAGATGGGCAAGCGGGCGGCGCCGCCGCCGGAGACCTTGAAGACGGAAGGGTGGCGCTGGATGAGGGAGAGGTAGTTCCACTTCTGGACGAAGCCGACCTCCTTCTCGAGGTCACGGAGGAGGACCGAGCGGCTCTTGTGGGAGAGTATGATGGAGCGGAGGCGGAGGAGGAGGGCGGGCTTCTTCTGGAGGTCCATGGCCTTGTCGAGCTCCGGGACGCGGTGGTAGACCTTCTTCTTTGGCCGCCGCCCGCCGCCAGAAGAGTAGGCCATGGCCGTGGATTGGATGGAGAGGAGGGTGAGAGGGATTAGGGTTTTGGGGGTGATCGCAGGGAGTTTTGGGGGAGAAGCCGGAGTCGCTCTTCTGGCTCTCATTCTTCTTGGATCGGAGGCAGGGGGTCTTGGCAATTGAAATAAAGAGCACATTTTTGGAGGAGGAGAAGAGACCCAACCACCGTTTATTGAAATTTGCTACTTCGCGTCATTCCATGTTATTCTTAAAAAAAAAAAAAAAAAAAACATATGGATTCATTAAACTGAACGTGAGTAATTACATCTACGATACTCAAAGTGTTCCTTTACTTCATACACATCAAAATGATAAAATCATATAAATACTATTTTATTATACTAAAAAATATAATTTTATCTTCATATAAATAAGAAATATATTGTAGAAAGAATTAAATGGAAAAAAAAATCATTTGAGAGATGTGATGATGCAATAAATTATTTAATAAAAATTAATAATCCTTTTTTATGTATCGTTTAACTCCCATAAGCATGGCTACTATGTAACCTTTCTAAATTATTAAAAAAATAAAAAAAAGACTTTTGTTGAATACTTAGATGTATATAAGGTTAACCATATTATTTGTTCAGATTGGTATAAGCAGATTAATTATTTTTTATTTTGATTTTTTGATCATATTATGGTTGAACCCCCCATGCCTAATTATGATACTCGTTGTGAATGGAAAGCAATAAAAGGGCAAAAGAAGTCGAATTTAATTAATAGTCCCATATCGAGGATACATCATTCAAATATATCAGTAATTTGTTAGCATATAGTATGATTATTTTTGTGGACATGGGCCATTAACTTACATCAGCTTTTTATATTATGTGACTCCAATTTGATATTCGAGATATTTATGGATTGTTATAATTGCTAAGTGTTATTCCTCTAGCTTGTAATAGAAATATACAAATTTGAGTATTTCATTCAGAAGATATTAGTATTTAGTATTTTCATTTTTTTTGGCTTATTTATCCACCCATCTTTTCCCCAATTTATATATATTCTTGAGAACCATAGTTAGTTTATTAGGCGCATTCGATTTTCATAAAGAGTTGATAAGGGTAGAGGATACTTCATTAAGGAAATTGTAGGATTTGACCAACAACATTCTTGAAAAATTTCATTCTCGGGTGTGCTTGTCTTGTTGTCCTGATGATCTCATGTCATTTACCAAGTTGATCAATTCTTTGAATTCCTAAGGTGCTGTTCAGAAGATTAGAAGATTAAGGGGAATGACCAATACTTGAATGGCCATTCTAGAATTTAGAAACTTGAGCACCTTTTAAATGAGAATTTTCATGTGTTCTTAGGAAAAGTACATATAGGATCTATTTGATTGGATATAATCCAACATGAAAAAATAAATCATATATCAAATTATCATGTTTGATACAAAAAAATATAGATGAGAGAGATAGTAAACTAAATGACGAATCTCATTTTTATTTGTGTGAAAGAGAAGGTAAAATAAATACAACTAGAAGGATAATATTTGTTTTCTCATGCTAGAGTACCGAATAAAGATAATCTAAAATTATCATTTATTGATAAAAAATTATTTTATTATATTAATAAATTATATTAAATGATTATATTATTAATATATTGGTGCATTGATTAATAATATTTATTTAATATATAAGTATATTTACTAATAAATACTAATTATTAATAAATAGTTAGCAAATATTTATTAATCATCAATAAAAATATTACATAGGATTTATTAATCATAAATATATTCATTTATACACCAAAACATAATAATTTTTTTTATAATAAGAAATATATTTTTTGATATATGCATATTCAATTTAAAAATAATTATTAACTCATATAGATATATTTTAATATTTGAAATAGTTAATACTCATAAAGTTTAGGCAAGTGGGCCACACCAACAAATGGGCTGAAAAAAATATTATTAACTGAATTGTTTATTCAAGGATATTATTGAAAATCTGATAATATTCTCATACAATATTCCCTCCAATTAAACATAATAACCTTTTCTCGATGCTATTTTTCAAGTAGTTTTTTCATCAACCAATAATGATTCCCTTACAATTATTTTTCTAGATAAACGATTCATATAAATCATCAGATTGCCCCATAATCTGATATACCCTAGCCAAACAAATACTTAGTGGATGTTGTCCAAGCTAGGTATCAGTTCAAAATTCGATTGGATGGCTATTTCTAGAATTAAAACCAAGGCTTAGCTAGAAAGAATTTGGCATGCTCTTTTTTAGACACAACTGAAGCTTTTACTAATATGGAGGATTTTCTAGAACTAAAAGAAAATCTTTGTAGTAGGAAGCTCTAATTTGAATAGACCAAAGTTGACGGGCATAAGTCAAAAGCCTCGAGGCCCATTTGCTAAAGTGCTTGGTTAAAAACTCTTGGACTTAGGATATCTAGCCCTCCTTGTTTTGATGTGGATACAACATCCTAATTGACAAAACAAGCATAGGGAAAGTAAGGGTTTGAACCTTTGCATAGGAATTATCTTCTTAATTTATCGATTCTTGCAATTAGCTAGCTTGGGAAGTTAACATAATAACCTTGAAGCAGCCTTTGGACCCTTCCAAGACTTATTAGATGAAGGAAAATGATGAGATGCTTGCCTAACAAGGCTCCATGGGTATAAATTTTGTAAAATATACAAATTGAATTTGAAGTGTAAATAGTACTATCATGTCCAATATCAAGTAAACTTTCTAATTCATCTTCGATTGCCTCAATGGAAACTCGAATGAAATAGACAAAATATTGATAGAGTATTAGTGGAGTATATATTACCAAGATCTTTCCAATACATAATCGATATGGAACTAACTACACATTTACATGTGTTCTCAAAATTTTATCAATATATTTCAACTGAGGGCAAAATTGATAAACTCCAAAAACCCCTTACCACTCTTTTAACATATTAAAGATATATAATTAAGAAAAAAATAATCTATGGATGATCCATTAGTATCATCAGATTTGATGTGGACCATTATAGTGGATTAGATAAGCAACTGCTATTACATCAAAAAGTTGAATCGTATACTAAAATTTTAGACCCTAACTGATCTATATAACATCCGATTGGGATAATCTTTTTCTTTATTAAAATCAATTAACCTTTTGAGCCCTATGATATTGTGCCACCTATTAAGGATGAGACGTACTGAGTAATCATAACTAAATTCCACCATTGGTTCCCAAAATGGTTCAATTAGTATAAAAACTTCCTTTCTAAGAATGGTCTTGACTAGGCATATTTCCTATTCAGGAAAAAGTTAGATCGGATGAAGAAAAGGTTAATAGAAGTAATAATCTACTTCTCATAGAATTTTAGCTTTCATAATTATTTTCACTAATTATATCTATTTTGAAAAAATTATATTTTTTTTAATTGAAAGAAGAAATTGATACGAATTGTAAAGGTGCGCTTCACTAGTATGAATAAAAGTTTTATAATTTTATTATTCAAATAAAGATAAGATGACCTAACTCTCTTTTCATTTTTTTTTTCTAATTTTTTGAAGAGATTGGAGATAAGTGGGTTGAAAGAATTATTTCCTTCGCCCCGATCATCAATGGTAAAGTTAGCTTTTAACCTAATCAAAATAAGGTTAAATTCATGCAACTAAATCTTATATGACAAGAAGGTATGCGTGTTAGTTTCAGACTTCAAAATTGGCATATTTAATAGTATCTTTTGGATGAAATGGTAATGTTACTAAAAAAAAAATAGTTGCTCAAACATTATTCTTAAAATATGTACCCCAAAAAAAGTCATTATTCCTCAATCGAGTCATCAAGGTTACTAAATGGTATGAACCATTAAGCGAAACTAAATCCAAGTGGATAATGATAAGAGAATTCATACATGAGCCTAGTTCATTCTTTCCTAGTTTTTGCTTGTGGATTGTGTATTAGATGGCAAACTAGAAACAAAGAATACCTATTGCCATATGAGAACATACATATGCTTTTCATGAATGATTAACTTAGAATATATAGCCCTTTCAAGATTTTAAATTTTATTTTTTTGTTAAAACATGAATCTCATGCTTCATTTAGCATTATTGTCACTCTTCTTTTTAAAAAAATAAAAATAGAAAATATATTTCTATTTTTTCCTAAATTTTTGACAACAAAAATCTAGTCAATGTTATTATTATTTTTATTTTGAGAATAGAGAAAGGGGAGGGAGCTCTTCTACCAAGGCCGTAATTATTTTGCAGACCTTTCACGCAGTTTTACCATGCATGGACATAGACAAAATGCATCAAGGAGGGAGGAGATTGTGGAGGCATCAAGGGGAGGAGCAACATCAAGGTAGGAGGAGCAGCATCAAGGTAGGAGGAGAGCTAGAGGCGAATGCAAGTGGGGTGAAAGTAGCTAAGGACTCAAGAGAAAAATAAATTGTAAAAGCAAAGATTTAATTTAATTTCATGACTCAAAAGTTATCTTTAAAATGATGAAAGTGAAAAAAAAATAGGATTTTTTACATGTATACTCTCTCAAATATTCAAATTTGTATAAATATCCTTTCAAAATTGATATTTGTATGTATACCCTCATAAAATATCTTTTTTCACATATGTACCTATATCATCTAACATTGTTAAAAATTAACAATTTAACATTAAAATGATTAAAATATCCTTATGGATAAATGTACGAAAAAAAATTTATAAGAATATATATGTAAAATAGTAATTTTATGAGAATATTCACATAAATTTGAATATTTGGAAGGGTATACACACAAAAAACCCTTAACATGATACACTTCTTTTGCTTTATTAATTCTTTCCTTATTCTAATAGAAAAAAATTAATACATATAACTAAAATAATAAATTTATTTAATTTATTAATTTATATAGATAAAATATTTTTTTCATCAAATAATAGATCAAAATTATTTTATCTAAAAAATAAACAGATCATAACCATCCATGTTTCCTCTAATGTATAATAATATACTTTTAAGAAAAGTATCTAAATCTGATATTAGATGAATAGCTTATACATTTGTATAGAGTGGATATAGTTGTGGATTTGGACATTATGTAATAATAAAAATTTATAATCTTATTCTATTTTATTTTAAAATTTTTTATCAAAAATATCTTTATGAAATGTATAAGATATATCATATTGTTATAGGATGGACATAATCGTCCCATCTTATATAAAAATAAAATATAATATAGTATTATAATTTATAAAATATTATATAATATCTTCATCGTGTTGTTATATTATGTAATATATTACTATATTGTAGAGTAAGAGGATCTGAATCTATCTAGATGAAATAGATAAAAATTAAATTAAATTTTTTTGCATATATATCCTTCTAAATATTCAAATTTATATAAATATCCTCATGAAATTGCTATTTGTGTATATACCCTTATAAATTTTTTTTTTGCACATCTACCTAAAGGATATTTTAGTCATTTAAATTTTAAATCATTAATTTTTTAACAGCGTTAAATAAAATAAGGATATACATGCAAAACAAGTATTTTATGGGGGTATACATACAAATATCAATTTTGAAAGGATATTCATATAAATTTGAATATTTAGGAAGGCATACATGCAAAAAATCCAAAAAATTACTTTTATATTTTCATAAAAAAAATTAAATATTTTTTTTTTTGATAGAGAAATACTACATTAGAACTTAATGCATACAAGAGGCAACAGCCCTTGTATTTGTCCACCTCGACGTTCAAGATAAAATCCTCGTGAAAATTAATTTAGTCAAAAGAGGGTGGCAAGGAAGCATAAATTGTCCCTTATGCTACTCAAGCCCTGAGACAGTAGACCACCTGTTCCTTCAATGTCCGTTCGCAAGAAAAGTTTGGATAATACTTCAAACCATCCTCGGCTTCAATGACGTACCACATACTCAAGAGCTACTATAGAACAATAGGGAAGCAGAAGACGCTCCTGCCAAATGCCCACATATGCTCCTTGCCACGGGATGTTGGTGTCTGTGGAAAGAAAGAAACAAAAGATGTTTCAATTTTCATGCCTACCTCCCACAATATGTAACTCGACAAATCGTAGGTCTCTTCATTCTCTGGACAGAACAAGTTAGAAAAGAAGACTTTGATTCAATTCAGCAAGTCAGAACTGCCTGAAAAATTTTTCAGGATACAAACAGTCGTTCAACACTGATGGAAAGCATGAGATTCCCAGGTTATAACTGATCAAGCGTCCAATAACTTTGGTAGGATCATATGGTTTTACCAAAACATTCATCTATAATTCAAAAATATGTAAACCTGCAACCTACTTTGGGATCCCCATGCATATCTGCGTATAGGTCAAGTCTGAATTTCGTAACCCACAACGCACACAACAACCAGACTTTCACATATTTTATATAATATCATACTTCATGGGTTAGGTTTTCCCTATAATAGTACTTCGGATGATATGAAGGAAAATGTGTCAAGGAAGAAGGAAGAAGAAAGATATGCTCCAGTGGCCGATGAAGGATGATTGCCTTATAATGTGAGCCATAGTTCTGTGACCAAATTGTAGCTTTGTCTGCGTGAAGTTCAACAACAGCAGACAGGAACTTCATACCAAATGATGTATGATAGACCCTCTAACCATCAGTGCTTTCATATTGTGCCTATAAAAGCAAGCACAGTTTAATAAAGAGCCTATTTACTGATTTGAGCATAAGGATAAATTTGATTTCAGCAGAAAGCAGAAATATTGAGATCTGTTGGTGCAAAAATTCGTTTGCGCCGGAGAAGCTGGAGTCGGGGGAGTCGCGGTCGCCGTCGGGACCTGCAAAAGAAGTCTAAACCGGAGGTGGGGTTGCTCCGGCAAGACCCTCCGATGCTCAAGTCAGTTCTCTGCCTCAACAAGAATGGAGTGCTCGAACGGAGAATTTAGCAGAGTTTTGAGGTAAAAATGAGAGCTTATGGAATAACGTATCTAGGATTCCCCTTTTATAGACAGAGAGGGCAACAAATTGATAGCGACGCCTGTAACCGTCTGGTAGTGGGCCGCCCAGAGCCAGGAGGAATTTATTGCGGAGGGTAGTGGAGTGGGATTATGGCTATCGCCGTGGCTCGCCACGTGGAATCAGTTACGGAGAGTGGAGCGGCGTCCGCTGTCGTGACTCGTCAGGGAGTGATGGAATCGCACAGGATCCGCCGCAGGGAGTGGAGCAGAATCGTGGCCGTTAATACGGCCCGCCAGGGAGTAATGGAGCAGCTGTGTAGGGTCCGCCGCAGGGAGTGGAGCAGTGTTGTCCGTTACTGTGGCCTGCCAGGGGGTCCAGACTTGTCGGCCGAAGTTCGGTTGGAGTTGGTAGCGAGGTCCAGTATCCGTAGGAGTTTGGGCGAGGTCTTCCCGCAGTCGGACTAGAAGACGGAGTCTGGCTTCCGTAGGAGTCCGGACGAAGTCTACTTGCAGTTGGGGTCGTGGGCGGAGTCCGGCTCCCGTAGGAGTCCGGACGAAGTCTGTCTACAGCCGTTGGAGTCGAGGATGGAGCCCGGCTCCCGTAGGAATCCGGGCGAAGTCTTCCTGCAATTAAAATCAACGGCGAAGTCCGACCCCCGTAGGAGTCCGAACAAGGCTTACCAGTAGATGAAGTTGAGGATGGAGCCCGGCTCCCGTAGGAGTCCGGGCGAAGTCTTCCTTGTTGCCGAAATCGCGGACGGAGCCCGGCTCCCGTAGGAGTCCGGACGAAGTCTTCCTTGCTGTAGAACTCGCGGACGGAGCCCGACTCCCGTAGGAGTCCGGACGGAGTCTTCCTTGCTGCCGAAATCGCGGACGGAGCCCGGCTCCCGTAGGAGTCCAGGCGGAGTCTTCCTTGCTGTAGAAATCACGGATGGAGCCTGGCTCCCGTAGGAGTCCGGACGGAGTCTTCCTTGCTGCCGAAATCGCGGATGGAGCCCGGCTCCCGTAGGAGTCCGGGCGGAGTCTTCCTTGCTATAGAAATCGCAGACGGAGCCCGGCTCCCGTAGGAGTCCGGGCGGAGTCTTCCTTGCTGCCGAAATCGCGGACGGAGCCCGGCTCCCGTAGGAGTCCGGGCGAAGTCTTCCTTGCTGTCGAAATCGCGGACGGAGCCCGGCTCCCGTAGGAGTCCGGGCAGACATCGGAGGCGATCGGTCATTGTAGGAATCCAGCTGCTGGAGCCCGATCGTCGTAGAAGCTCATCCAATATCCAACCGCTATGGAAGTTCGATCGAAGTCTGGTTCTTGTAGAAGGCTGAAAGGAGACCGCTTATTGTAGAAACTCGATCGAAGGTCAGTTGTCATGGGAGCTCAGAGTAGTGACCTGGCCGATGAGTCCTGTCCCATTGTAGAAGCTCGATCGAAAATCGGTTGTCGCGGAACCCGACTACGAAGAAACTCGGCTGAAGTCTACTTGTAATGGAAGTTCGGAAGGAATATGTTTACAGCAGAGGCTCGGATGGGATTTGCTTATAGTAGGGATCCGAGGTAGGCCGTCCGCTGTAAGGGTTCGGAGTAGACTGCTCGCAGCAGGAGTTCGGGGCAGACCACTCGTAGTGAAAGTTTGGTGTAGGCCGCTCGCGGTAGAAGTTCGGCTATCGTAGGAACTCGGCTGGAATCCTGAAGGTGGTCGACCACCGTAGAAATGTGGAAGGAGCCTGGTTACTATAGAAATCTCGTTGTCGGAAAAGCTCGGATACTGACGAAGCCCGAAAGAAGTTCGGGGGTAGTCGATTGCTGTAGAAGGACGGCTAACAGCGAGGCTCAGAGGGCCTTTGGGGCGGCCCGATGGGTGAACACTGAGGCCCATTGTCGAAGAAGTCCGGACGGCCGAGGGAGTTCGGAGAGGCGTCACGTACAAGGTCGGGAGCCGGAGGAGCCCCGAAGAATCAGTCCTCTACAGACTTCGGCCGAGGGGGCACTTTACACCCAACACCGGTCCCCCTACTTTTGAGTTCGGATTTCGAATGAAGGAAGTACAGAGAATTTCTCACGACCGAAGTTGCTCTCCTCGGTTTTCGTACTCAACGGTCGCCAGATATTTTGACGCTCGGTACACTGGTACTGGAGCCTTTTCGGAAAAGGTTTCTTCTTTTTGAAATTTTTGCTGGGGCGTGGCTCTAGGTACAGCGCAATAATTATTTTGTCAGCTGCCAGCCGTTTTCAACAGTCTGTCAAAGTGAGTGAGACACGCGGCAGGTACAGGCCAGTCAGAGGAGATCCGCAATCATAATCGCTCCAGGTCCTGTTGCCTATTTAAACACGTCTTCCTCTTTAGGGGTTTCACCCTGCCTGAGAGAGTCCTTCGGTCCCTTCTTCTTTCCCGAGAGCTCCAGCCTCCTCTAGCATCCTTCTCAGCCTTGGGAGCTGTTCCCTGACCTCCATCAGTACTTGAGTTTCGATGCGTTGAGAGGGGCGTAGCTGTGGAATCTCCCGGGAGGAGAGCCTCGTCGAACTCGACGGTCCGGGCTTCTCTGTTTACGAGCTCGGAGAGGAGTCCGGGCGCGTCCATGCCCGGGAGGAGTTCGAGAGCGTGGCCGAGCTTCACTCGGCCCTTTTCCGGCTGCGGGCTTGCTCGAGTCTCCCGCCTGCCGCTCTCTTGCGGTCTCTTCGTCCTTCATCTTGAAGGCTTCTTCCGCTCGGGCATATCCTTCGGTCCGAGCCAGCAAATCGGCGAAATTTCTGGGGTACTTCTTTTCCAAGGAGAACAGAAGGTCGTTCTTTTGGAGGCCGCCCTTCAGAGCGGCCATCGCGACCGATTGATCCAAGTTCCGGACCTCCAACGCAGCTACGTTGAAACAGTTTTGTCCAAATCTATGGTATGTTTTGTTATTATCCTTGAGACTATTTGTAAACCCATATTTGTCTCTGTCTCCTTTCCTTTAAAATAAGTATCAGCCTTTTTTATAAAAAAAATCAAAATAGTTTAATTGCATAAGGAAATTAAGCTCCACAGTAAAAGTTAAGTCCTAACTTTAATAAACTAATTCTGTAACGATGTGCATCAAGATTGACCATTTGCAACTCTAGAGCATCTTCGGCGCCATTCCCTCAAATTATTCCATCAAATGTCGGCAGAATTATTTTCATTAAAATTTGTCAATGGTATTGGAGGAGGAAAAAAAAAAAAACAATGTCAACGAATTCCATGGTTGCGTCCGTCACTCTCGGCTCCCAAATGCTTCGAAGGGACGAATCCGTACGGCACGTGTACGGAGCCAGCCAACTTGTGGTCTTCGTGTGGTTGGCACGCGCCAAACCTCTTAGACCTAAAATGCCAAAAAAAAAAAAAAAAAAAAAAAAAACCAGTTGTGATGATCTCAGTCTGTGGGATAGGTTATATAAATCCAGTTTTAAGTACAATACATTTGGGAGAGCAAATAGACCGAGATGGAACAAGTAATAAGTTGCTCGGCCTCGGCTTTGTATAGGACTGCTCGGATATGACTCCAGCTTGTGTTGGACTCAAGTTGTTGATGCTCAGATCCAAGCTTTGAGTTAACCTTTTAGCAAGTAGAGTGATTTTGTTTTTAAATAAAATATTTCAAACTTCTATAGAAGGACAGGGGTTGGCCCTTTTGAATGGAAGGAGGATTCTCCTTTTCTTTCACACAAATCATCGTTGGATCATGCAATGCCCCTTTGAGACTTGTGCAGATAAATAATTGAAGAGTATAGAATGTTTTGAGATCTGTGCAAATTATGATTGTATACTCAATATTTTAAAAAAAAAAAGAACAAATATTTTTTTATGCAAAAAATACAAAACGAACCCTCTATAAAACATTGCTATTGAGAATTATGCATGGTGCACATACAAGGTCGTCCGAATATGCTTGCCAAACCTCGATGCAACCCCAATGAAGAGGAAAAGTCTAAAAGGTGCCTATTGCATGGCTCTCAAGTGTTGATACATGATTATTTTTTTTAATATGATTTCATCATTGAATTATGCAATGTTGGCTTCAAAAACTATATAGGTGGAGGATGAAAAAATTTAGAATACTTTGAGAGCTATATGGACCACAATGTGATGGGCGACATCATGAAACTAGACCGACCATTCTTTCGCACGAAAGATGCAACCCAAACCCCACGTACAGAGGGTCTTTGCAGCCACATCAGCACTAGCCTTGTGCTCCCACGTGGCCATAGCTTGGCTTCTTACAGAACTCCGAGGACAAGTGTAAGTCCCAATGCCCTCCATCTTACGTCGAAGTGTTCCAATTTTCACCATGTCAGTACGCGCCAGATCCAATACGGCCAGGAGGGATATTAAACCAAAATAAAAGATTTTCGCTTTAATGTTCTAATCAAATAAAATATTGGATATTACCAAAGCTGAGAAAATTCCAATAGCTTGGATAGAAGAGAATCGACCGCCCTGGCAGGTAGAGCAAGAAGCAGCATGAACACACCCTTCATCGATCCATCCCATCCCATGAACGTCACCATCAATTCCACCCTATAAATCCATCCCCCCCCACAACTCCAGTCTCCAAACACAACAACACAACTACTCCAAAACGAAGGGAATAATAATAAATACCAAAATTCCAAAACCATGGCCTCCACCACCTTCCACACCCTGATCCTCCTCCTCCTCCTCCACTCCTCCTCTACGCTCGCCGCCGCCAACGCTCCGGAATCCTCCTCTCCATCCGGATGCGACACGAGATCCCGCGGCGAGTGCTACAACCGGCCGGAGGCTCTCCGGCTGAAGGTCATCGCAATCCCGACCATCTTGGTTTCCAGCGTGATCGGCGTCTGCCTCCCGCTCTTCTCCCGGTCGGTCCCGGCGCTCCGTCCCGACCGCAACCTCTTCGTGGTTGTGAAGGCCTTCGCGTCCGGCGTGATCCTCGCCACCGGCTACATGCACGTGCTCCCGGACTCCTTCGACAACCTTACGTCGCCGTGCCTCCCCGAGAAGCCGTGGTCCGAGTTCCCGTTCACCACCTTCATCGCCATGGTGTCGGCCATCCTGACGCTAATGATGGACTCCTTGATGCTTGCATTCTATAACAGGCAGAAGAAGGGCGGCGCCGCCGTGGTCGTCGACCACGAGAGCCCGATGAATGCCGCCGTGCCGGTCGCGCATGGCCACGGCCACTGCGGGCCGCCGCAGCTTGGCAAGGATGAGAAGGAAGGGGAGGAGACGGCCCTGCGTCGGAATCGCGTCATCGTGCAGGTGAGACTGGCTAGTAACAAGTCACTAAAATCTTTTTTTTTTTTAAGAAAATAAAGTCTTTTTAAAGCCGGTTAAATTAATATAGCTAGGTACAATGATAGATTTAGATAATAATGATTAAAAGTCCGGGTTGTTTCTTTCGTGCGAAAAAATGATTGGTGTTTTTCACAATATCAGCGGTTAGATTCTATTTTATATAGATTTTAAAGTACTTCAATTTTTATTATTTATAAATTTTAAAAAAATATTATATAATTTAATGATTGATATTATAAAAAAAATTATTTTTTATATAAAAAATATAATCTGAATCAAATGGTGAAATATAATTTTAAATTATTTATTAAAAAATTTATATCATTATTAAGTTTTGAATGAATAAGATGAAAAGTATATATTTTATTATTATTATATTATCAAATTCAATATTTTCGTAATCAATCCTTAGACATGTGTGATCCAAAATATGATGATGCAATACAGTATAGAATTGCACATGGTAGCAAATATGAGAGAAAAAGTTGGTATTATTTTTTTTAATAAATTAGATAAATAAAATCATTCGAACATAGATATATTTATGAAAATTGATAAATAAAATATTTGATAATTATGTAAAAAATTTTATCAAAGAATTCCATGGACATAGTTTCAACGTGGTTTAGCGGTAAAAATTCATTCTGTTTGACTACCAATCGTTCACTTCAGGGGACAGGCCTCTTGGAATGAAGTTCCAAGTTTCTTGTCACGTTGAGAGAAATTTTTTTTTTTGGATTCTATGTATGAAATCGTACATGTTAATTGATGAGCTTGTACGGCTCCCAAAAATTACGGAATTAATTATGAACTTCAGTTCCTTGGTGTCACTTCCATCCATATCATTTCAAATTAATGGAGTCCACCTTCTGCTGTGGGACCCACCTCGCCTAATTTTGTATCTTCCCCTGGCCAAATTTTGTGTGTACTACTCCGTACTTCGTCTTGGAGGTCAACTCTTTGTGTGCCCTGTCCCCATCTTTAGCTATTAGTAGGTCAAAGTTTGTGAACAAGTGTGTGATTAAAAATGTCTTAGACTGGGGTAATTGGTAGGGTAGCAGATCGCGAGGAAAGATTAAGAAATAGTTTATCCTAATGCTAGTAGCTAGTCGGCCATCTGTTAGGTGGAGCTTAAAAAAATTCTTGATCTTTTAGAAGATGCTTGATAGCCTCCAACTTGAGATTTGTATTAGCGATTTCAAAGAAATCTATCCCTTTAATATGGGTTTAAAATTTTTTTTTTTTTTTTCTAAGTTAGAACAAGCACATCTTTGATGGACAGTAATGTAACAAGGGGCTATAAGTTTGGTCACATATAACTAATTTGATCCATCACCTGGACCACAAGAAACCAATTATCACTCAAATAAACCAAGATATATTTGATATTATAATAAGAGTAATAACAATTGAGGGCGAGCTTTGATACAGTGATATTATAAGTCTTGTGTTTGAAAGATGGAAACAATCTATCCGTACAATATATATAAAAATTGATTAGATTATAATTGATGTCTTATCAATATTAAATATTTTGC
Organism: Elaeis guineensis; assembly: GCF_000442705.2. Classification (NCBI taxonomy): domain Eukaryota; kingdom Viridiplantae; phylum Streptophyta; class Magnoliopsida; order Arecales; family Arecaceae; genus Elaeis; species Elaeis guineensis. The sequence continues at coordinate 120,657,711 of NC_025998.2, read as the reverse complement.
ATCCCCTCGCATTTTTGTTAAATAAAAGGAAGGCATTTAGGCAAATGGCCTACGACAAGGCAGCTATCAACTGCTTGGTCAATGGTTTATCTTTCCATAGTATATTTCTTTGTTCCTCAATTTTTTTGTTTGACAATGGTGAGAGATAATATTTGTTTTACCAAAACACAAAAGATAATATTTGTTCAGCCTTATATTAAAATTTAAAACTACAGATATCGCAGAGGTGATCTAATCAAACATCAAACTGATCTGACTTCAATGAATATTTCTGATGAGACAATCATGGATGTATACAATGACCATGACCTATAAGCACTATGAGCCATTATAACGTTACACCATGACGTTATTTGGTATTTAATTTATACTCTGGTTTTTTTAAATAATATGCTGCTAGGTGTAGCTGTCATCACCAACCATTATAATCTATGTGATCCCTGAATAGATTATAGCGTTTGGGTTCTATATGTAATGCATATTGCAAACTATGCAGAATATAATATTATCTGTTCCATAGGTAATGCAAATGTTTGTAGTATGGCATTTGTATATAAGCGAGGGCATCTTCTTAAACTTCTCCATAAATAAACTCTTATTTTACCAAATACATCCATTTATATTCAGTTTTTAATAACTGATTAAATGAGAGAAAACGAGGAGTATATTTTATACTTATCCAATTAATTTAGATAATTATGATTGATGGGATAACAGCCATCTATTAAAGATTTAGTTCTCTCGTGCTCCAAAGTTACATAGCCCACTTATATAATAATCTCCATGCATTGCATGTTCCCCATGCAGCGCATGATTCGAACTTAGATCACTAGTATCAATAGTAGTAACTTTATAAAATTGGTGGGCACGATTAATCAAGATATAATTTTATATAAAAAATCATGATGAGGCCTCTACCCTATTTGCAATAAATAATTCTCTCTCATCCTTTTATAATAATTATTTATACTAGATAAGTTGGCAAGTCTTTGACAGTTGCACCAAGTGATATGGGAACAATGCTGCCTTCACCTTCTAGATTTGAGAGATTAGAGGTGTTTTGGGAGAGCAGCAAGCTATAGTATACTGGTCCTCTGCTACCATGTTGCATTTGTCAACATTTACTTTTATGTGCTTGGGTAGATCTAGTTTCCTTGAAACTTGGAAAAAAGAATTGGATGACTTAATTAGAATAGAGATGGAGATAGGAAACTAGGAATATTTTAAAGAAAATATCCTTAGATTATTAAGCATAACTTATTCTCATTCATTTTATGATGTGCAGGTTCTGGAGATGGGAATAGTGGTGCACTCAGTGGTGATAGGTCTATCAATGGGGGCATCTCAGAACCCCTGCACCATTAGACCTCTGGTGGCTGCCCTTTGTTTCCACCAAATGTTTGAAGGAATGGGCCTTGGTGGTTGCATTCTCCAGGTAATTAAAGGTTACATAATTAAGAAATTATATAGCAGAGAAGTTAGTTAGATAGTACCAAGTTCATTACAACATTCTCATTATGGAAAACTGGAGTGGTTTTGTAGGCAGAATACAAGATGAAGATGAAGGCAGTCCTGGTCTTCTTCTTCTCCACCACGACGCCATTCGGGGTCGCTCTTGGGATCGCCCTGTCCAATGTCTACAGCGATAACAGCCCGACCGCTCTCATCGTCGTCGGAATATTGAATGCATGCTCGGCGGGGCTTCTCAACTACACGGCGTTGGTCGATCTCCTTGCAGCTGATTTCATGGGGCCTAAGCTGCAGGGCAATGTGAAGCTTCAGCTAGCGGCCTACGCAGCCGTGCTCCTCGGTGCCGGCGGCATGTCCTTCATGTCAAAATGGGCTTAAAAAAGAGGCCACTGTTCATGCCTTCTAAGCTTGTAACTATTGTTATGGCCTTGTCAAAACTGAGGGTTCTGCGTTGCTGAGACTTTGGCCCACTGTTTGTAGTTGTTTTGTTGTTTTTATGGTGATGTGTTAGCAATTGTCCCAAGCAGCTAGTACTGTACATCAGCATGTAAGAAAAAATAAGACAAGAGTTTTATTGTTGCACTATGGATGCGTTTGTATAATTAGCAATGAGCAATTGAAAACTTCATGGTCCACAAGCACTTGGGTGTCTTTTCTTTCCTTTTCTTGTAGAGAAGGCTGTAGTGCGCCAAATAAAATATGTAATGGAGGGATCAGTTGAAATATGTAATGGAAGGATCAGTTGAAGAGATACAATGCATTTGGATCATGGAACCATGTCATCATCCAATAAAGCAATCAAAGGAAGCACTCTGGCTGGCTTAATGCATTGAGGATAGAGTCTTGGCCTTTGCATTATTGTTTTTCTCCTTTTTTTTTTTTTAGAGAAAATTTGTGCACCAAGTGCGATGCAATAAAAGTGATGCGAAGTACACCACCTAACAATCTCGAAGTACATAGTCATTATTTTCTAACGCACATTTAATAGCGCATTTAATACCTACAGTTCTATTTTTTTATTTAAAATTTTGAATGACAAAAATATTCCTGTGGTCATATTATGATATTCTGTGGTCAACTTATGACTTTCTGTAAACATTAAGTCATAATTATTTTTTAGAGATCATAAAGAGAGAAGGACATTTTTATCATTGAAAATTTATAAAATTTTTAAATAATGAAAATATCCCTTCCTTCTTTATGACATCCTATGGCCAAATTATGAATAGAATGTCATAATTTTACTATAAGAAATTTGACTTTTAATGACGAAATTTTAGCGACGAAATTTATTTCGTCGCAAATAATTAAGCTTTTGCAACGAAATTTAAATTTCATCCCCAAAAATCAAGTATTTGCGACGAAAAAAATTACGTTGCAAAAAGTTATATCTTTTACAACGAAATTTTTATTTTTGTTGCTAGAAGTTGATTTTTAGCGATGAACCTTTTTTTTCGTTGTAAAAGATAATTTTTTTTGCAATGAAATATTTTTTTTCGTAGTAAAAAAATATTTTTTTGCGATAAAAAAAATTTTATCGCAAAAAAATTATATTTTTTACGACAAAATTGATATTTCATTGCAAAAAAGAAAGGCTTTTACGATCAATTTTATTTATATTTAGCGACGAAACTATTACGTCGCTAAATTTTATTTTGTTGAAAAAATTTGAATATTTTACGATGAAAATTTAAATTTCGTTGCTAGAAATTGATCTTTAGCGATGAAATTTTTTTCATCGCAAAAAAATATTTTTTTTGGCGACGGAAAAATTTTTCATTGCTAAATTTTTTTTTTGCGACGAAAATAATTACGTCGCAAAAAATTTAATTTTATGCGATGAAATATTTGTTTCGTTGTGAAAAACTTGATTTTACGACCATTTTTTATATTTGCAACGAAATTAAATTTTCGTTGCAAAAAATTAATCATTCGCGACGAAAAAATTTTTGTTGCAAAAAATATATTTTTTTGCGACAGAATATTTATTTTTAGCAACGAATGTATTTCGTCGCTACATATTTTTTAATTAAAAAAAAATCCTTTTGATATTTTGCCCTAATGGAAAACAAACCTGTTGATTTCTCCCTCCCCGATCTCCACCGCGGTCGTCCAAATTTTCTCCCTCCCCGATCTCCGGCAACAGTCCTCCCTCCTCGGTCGCCGGTCATCCTTCCCGATAAGTTCTCTCCCTCCCCACCACCATCCTCTCTCTCTCTCCCTCCCCACCGCCGTCGAGCCCTCCCTCCCCGCCACCGTCGCCGCTCGAGCCCGCCCCCCGTCGCTGAAGGAGCCCACCTCCCAGCGCGCCATCTCCCTCCCGCCTCGCCACCCTCTCCTCCGCACACCGTCTCCCTCTCGGTCTCCACCGTTTCCCTCCTCGCCTGTCCTCTGCCTCCTCGCCTCCACCGTGTCGCCATCTCCCTCCCTCCCCCACCGTTTTCCTCCTCGCCTGTCCTCTCCCTCCTCGCCTCCACCGTTTCCCTCTCCCTCCGCTTCCTCTCCGACTCTGACCTCCTCCTCCTCCCCTCCCAAACCCGGTCCCTCGAATCCTCCCTCTTCTCTGCCTCCTTCCCTCCGGTTCCCTCCAATCCCTCGAAACCCTAACCCTAGAGCCCTCTCTTTCATCTTCTTCCTCCTCTTCTGCCCCTCTTTTGCCTCGAGCTGCAGCGCCGGCTGTTCCCCATTGAAGAAAATGGTCGAAGATTTTGCAGTCAATCTTTGGCCATACCGCAAACAGAAGCCGAACAGCGAGTAGAGATTAGGGCAAAGCCAGGTCCAGTGAGCCCCTTCACCTTGCTCCGGAAAAACTAAGAAAGCATGTTGATCATAAAACGAAGGTGGCGGCCACCTCTCCTCCCTCCCTTTCCTACTCCTTCCATACTTTCCTCATATTCTTCCTCGCCGGCCACCGCCGAAACGACTACCTCCTCCTCTTCTCCTCTACCCTTCATGGCGGAGTACCTGATGGATCGTCTGGGCTACTCCAAGGATAAGGCCCTTGTCGCCTCCAAATCCCTCCTCCACATCACCACCCCCGATAAGCCTGACGCCATCCTCACCTTCCTCTGCCGCCACATCGGCCTCTCCCCTCGCCAGCTCCACGCCTTCGTCCGCCGCCGCCCTACTGTCCTCGCCACCAACGTCCCCTCCAATCTCCTCCCTAAGCTCAAGCTCTTCGAGCGCCTCCTACCCTCTCCCATCACCGCCACCGCCTGCCGCTTCGGCCTCCCGTCCCCCACCGCCGCCTACCACTTCGGCCTCCCGTTCCCCGCCGCCGCAGCGTCTGCAAGGCAGTCGCCGCTGGTCGACCCCTCCATCCCCTGTCTCCCTCCCTCATTTTCTTTCTCAGTCTCTTACTTGAGAAACAGTTGAAGGTCGATCCCTTACCTGGCTTGTCTAGTTTCGTAGGGCCGCCACCGCCGCCGCCGCGTCGCCGTCGGGCCGCCACCGCCATCGCCGGTTGCCGTCACTGTCACCATCACTGTTCACGGAAGAGTTGAAGGTGAGAACCATTTTTTTAATTTATATATTTTTTAATTTTTTTCTTAATAAATTTTAGCCATTAGAAGTAATTATTTATTATTTTAGTAATTAGATATAATGTTAGATATAATTATTTGTTTGATATAATTAATTTTAATCATGATTTAAAAATATTTTAAAAATAAAAATATTTTTAATAATAATATATTAATTGTAGCATAACAAATTTATAAGCCTTAGAATTTTTGTTTGAGGATAGCGTGCATAAATCAATATTTTTTTATAAAAAAAATATTGGTGCTTTGCACACTATTCTCGAATTGTCCTCGTGGACAGTTTGGGCATGTGAATGAATTTAATATTACAACACATGTGCTTCTATATCGCAGAGTTTTATCGATATTTTCGATCATATTCTCTGGATACATAGCACAATTTTAATGCTTGTGTATCTGGAGAACTGCGTCGAAATACTGTCGAAATTTTTTTGGTATAGAAGACATGTATTGCAATATTAAATTCTTACGTTCCTGAATGGAATAGGACCATCACCCTATAGGTAGGAGATATAAGGCGTTAGTCAACTATTATTACATAAAATTGATTGTATAGTTTGCATCATAAATATGTAGGTATGGATCGTGGTTGGATATCATTGCGTGATAAGTTCTGTCCCGAGTATATTACGGGTGTGACGACTTTTATGAATGTGGCGTCCAATCATACTAGAGAAGATGGAAAAGCTCGTTGTCCATGTTGTCGATGTAGGAATTTATTTTGGTGTATCTTATCAGACATTCAGAATCATTTATACGAACACGGTATAGATGTGACTTACAAGAGATGGACTTGTCATGGTGAAGATTTGCCGACTAGCTCGAGCATGTTGTCCAGGAGTCCCATAAATCCATCGTCAGTCGGTGGATCATGCAGTCGTGAAAGACAAACACTTGGTGAAGAAGATAGAGAAATTTTAGAGGATCTTCATCCGAAATTATTTGAAGTAAATGTAGAAGCGAGAGTAGAACATCAGCATTCCATTCCGAGACAAGAAGCTGAAGAGGACAGTAATATATCTATAAATGATAGATTCGAGCGTCTATTAAGAGATGCACAAAGTGATGTTTATCCTGGTTGTAAGAAGTACTCTCTGTTGTCCGCCGTAATAAAGTTATTACACATGAAGACACTTGGTAAGTGGTCAAATAACTCGTTTAATTGGTTGCTCAAATTTTTGAAGGACTTACTGCCAGAGGGAGAGTTACTTCCGTCAAGTCATTATGAAGCCAAAAAATTATTGAAAGAACTCGGTTTGGGAGTCGATGACTTGGGCCTACGCTGTGAAAAGATACATGCATGTCCGAATGATTGTGTTCTGTTTCGGAAGGATAAAAAAGATCTACAAGCATGTCCGATTTGTCATTCAAGCAGATGGAAAGAAAGTCGTGGTAAGGATAAGAAGAAAAAGAAAATACCATGCAAGATTTTGCGATACTTTCTGATTACACCATGATTGCATCGATTGTTCATGTCGAGGTATACTGCTTGTGACATGCGATGGCATAAGGAGGAAAACAATATCGACAATGATATCATGAGACATCCATCAGATGGAGATGCATGAAAATATTTTGATCGTGAACATCCATGGTTTGCAGCTGATTCACGAAATGTCAGGCTAGGGTTGGCAACAGACGGAGTTAATCCATATGATAATCTTAGTACTACTTATAGTATGTGGCCTGTTATGGTATTTCCTTATAATTTACCACCATGAAAGTGCATGAAATCACCTTTTAATCTATTGGCCTTGTTGATCCCGGGTTCCCGTGCCCCTGGAAGAGACATAGACATATTTTTAGAGCCGTTGATCGAAGAGTTACAATATTTGTGGGAAGAAAGATGCGAAACATATGATCATGTTGCAGGAGGCATCTTTCGTATGCATGCAGCACTGCTTTGGACAGTTAACGATTTTTCTGCATATGGCGATATTTTTGGATGGTGTACAAAAGGATATAAAGCATGCCCAACTTGTAACGATGATATTACATCGGACCGTATTCGTGGAAAGATTTGTTTTACCGGCCATCGATGTTTCTTGCCAGATGATCATAGATGGAGGAGAAGTCTTAAGTTCAATGGCAAGCATGAACGACGTGCGCAGCCAAGATTCTGGTCTACGGATAATATTTTAAATCAGTTACCCAACCCACAGGATGTCATATTTGGTAAGGGTCTGGCCAGCCAAGTAGGGGTGCGAACAAGTATCAAAAATTGGAGAAAAAAGAGCAAGTTGTTTGATCTTCCATATTGAAAAATACTTCTTCTTCGACATAATCTTGACGTCATGCATATTGAAAAGAATATAGTTGATAATGTATTTTATATCATTCTCAATATCGAAGGAAGAACGAAGGATACCGTAAAGGCTCATCTTGACTTAGAGGATATGCGGATTAGAAAGGAATTACATTTGATTCGACGAGGGGATAGGCTGGTGAAGCCATTGGCATGTTATACACTGAATCGAAGAGAGAGAAATCAATTTCTTTCATATTTGAGATCGGTGAGGTTTCCTGATGGATATGCCTCAAACTTGAAATGGTGCATCAAGTCGAAAGATGGAAAGATCGTTGGGATGAAAAGTCATGATTGTCATGTACTTCTACAACATGTGCTCCCAGTTGGTTTGCACGGATTGTTGCCAGATAATGTGTGTGATGCGTTACTTGATCTGGAAACTTATTTTCGGGACTTATGTGCGAAGACATTGAGACGAAGTCAGATCGACATATTGGAGAAGAAGATTATCATTACTCTCTGTAAGCTCGAGATGATATTCCCTCCCGCCTTCTTTGATATCATGGTGCATCTTTTTGTTCATCTTCCACATGAGGCTAGATTGGGTGGGCCAGTACATACAAGATGGATGTACCCAATTGAAAGGTAATTGCATGATATTGTAATATTTATTATTCATTATTGTATTCTTATTATATGTGATATCAATTGATAATTTATTGAATAGGAAGATGCGTGAATATAAGAGTGCCGTCACTAACAAAGTACGGCCTGAAGGTTCAATAGCAGAGGCACATGTTATGAATGAATGTCTGACATTCTCTCTATGTACCTTCGGCGAGTGGAGACCAAATTTACAAGGCCACAACGGAATATCGATGTTGACGAGATTCTGACTGATGGATTGTTCGTGTTCTCCAATGTTGCCCGACCATATGGTAAAAAAGATTTTCGAATATTGACACCACAAGAAACGGATGACATGCATTGGTATGTGCTAAACAATTGCGAAGAGGTAGAAGCGTACATGATGTGAGTATATACATTTAATTTTTATTTGTTGATATATCAATCAATGATATTAAAATATACATGGTATTATTGTATCACTTCAGAGAACACGAAAGTGAGCTCAGAAGAAGTAATCCTACATTAGCAGCGGCACGACATAGGAATCAATTCGCATCATAGTTTGACGAACGGGTAAGTTATGTTCATGTTCATCCATGATTAAAAGTTTATTTATATAGTATTTATTTTATCAAATTTAACCTGCTTATTATTCTTTTAATTGTAGATAGCTCAGCTACGTATAGACAATCCTAACTATATCAGTAATGACTTAGCTGCACTTGCACGAAAACCTGACAGACGTGTATCAGTATATTCAGCATGCATAGTCAATGGTGTGCGATTCTTAATGAAAAATCGCGATCACGATCGAACCACACAGAATTGTGGAATAAGCGTGGAGGGCGAGCACAAGGGTGAAATAATAGATTTTTTTGGTGTTCTGCATGAGGTTATAGAGTTGAGATATAGTGGTCTTCGACGGATTGTGTTATTCAAGTATCGATGGTATGACTTAGGATGACACAGACCAATTGTTATAGATCCTCAACTCGTCAGTGTCTACACTGGTCATGTATGGTATGAAAGTGATCCTTATATTTTTGCAAAGCAAGCAAGATTAGTGTGGTATATTGATGATAACAAAATGAAAGAGCCTTGGCGAGTTGCAATAAGGGCTCAGCATAGGCATTTGTTTGATCCTGCACTTTTCACATGCCCGAACGATGAAGATCTTGAGAATGAAGTCCGTGCAATTATTGAAAACGAAGCATATCAAATGCAAGCACCAGATAACATATTAGTGCCAGATGATATGATTGACATAGGACAATTACAAAGAGACGACTATGAACCTGAGGATGTTTCTATTGTTGGATCGTCGATAAGGGCACGGGCACGAGCACGATCCAATAATGACTTCATTAACGACGATGATGATAGCACTTCAGGGTCGAAGTCTTCTATGACTCCCGTCGAAGATGACTATATGGACACGAGTTCAGAATCTGAGAACAATAATTAATATGAATAAGTAATTCAATTTATTTTTTTTATTATATCATGTAATACTTGAGTTTTTTTGATTACGTGCTGATTTAAATTATTTTAATCATTGCAGCATCATGACTGGTCCTGGACGTAGACGTTCACGGGGTAGGCAGCAGGCTCCGCTTGATGATACACATCCTCACTTTAGCATTTTGCATGATGAGTCAAAAGATTTAGATGAGACTCAGTTGCCCGAGTCCACAGAGCAGACTAGTGCTCAGCCAGAGCTTATCCAGCCGGAGGTCATGGTACCGCAGCATCATCCCCTTACAGGTACATCTCTATCAATTTATAAACCATATATATTTTTTTGTTATATGCATTTAGTGATACATGATATATATTCATTTCACCAATTTTTACATGTAGGAACACAGCATCGACGTGCAGTGCGTGGTCCTAGTAAGGGTCTTGTTTTGAAAAAATATGTGCATACACACAATGAAAAATCGAAGGTACAGATATTTTGAGATCATCCGATTGACACAGAGGCTAGTATCATCGTAAATGAGATCAGTTTGTATATGTGGAATCATTTTTCGTGGGCTGCTGAAAGTTTCAAGCATGTAGCTCCTCGATACCGTGATGCTCTAGTCTCTCACATCAAGGTAAGAATTAAATTTGGATGTCTTGCATATCATTACATGATCCATATTATTTTTGGTTATATAAATAAATTTTTTATTATATGAATAATTTTATGTATTTGCTTTTTGGTATGATGACTGTGTAGGATAATATTGACTTCGAGGATTGCACCGACGAAAAAGTGACGGCATATATTCTCAAAATGGCTGCAAATAGATACAGAGATCGGCGATGTAGGCTTCATAAATACTGCAATGAGCTGCAGGCGAAGGAGATTGATCATGTGACCCAGCCATACAGAAATTGGGCTGGGTCTAGTGACGATTGGCGGTGGTTATGTGAGCATTTTAGAAGTGAGGTATTTCAGATATGTCTAGTGTTTCAAGTTATTTTAATTTTGTTATGTCCTTTATTGGTTATAATTGTATGTATTTTGTAGTGACAATCGGAGGTGAATAAGGTGAATAGGAGTAAGATTGATTCTATTCACACGCAAGAAAGTGCCTCTTTTGCACAGGGAATGAAGAGGATGGTACGTAACTACATTTGCAATCATACTTTGTAACTTCTTATTAAATATTGATATTTTTTTGATTTTTTTTTTGTTTGAACAGGGACTATCCGAAGTTGACGCCTATGCTAAATTCTATCAAAACAAGAGTGGCGAGTTCGTGACCGAGGAGGCGAGGCAGCGTCATGTAAGTATCATTACTCTACATTTTGAATACTTTTAAAGAGTTTGAAAAAAATTTATGATTTTATTTGGTTTATTGTGAAGGAAAAAATGTTAGAATTGAGAGACCAGGCGACGAGGGAGGTGGGATCTGACGGTGATACTGGATCGCAGCAGGTTTGTTTGATGACAGATGATACGATTTTGGATACCGTCCTTGGGCGGCAGCTAGGATCTGGTCATAGCATGCGGTCCAAAAAATCACGCAGTTCGTCATCCGACTGATCTGATGATGCATCGGTGCCAGAGGCAGTTAGGACATCCATGAGCATGATGCAAGATCAGATTAGTTACTGGATGAATCGTAGTCAGACGCTCGAGAGGATAGTAGCTGCGGTGGCGGGACGGCTCGGTATTGATGCTTCTGAGTTAGCACCTCTACAGTCACATGATGCCGCCTCTGCACCACCATCGCGACACATATCGGGTCAGAGATCGACGCTTGGAGAAGGGAATGAGGCCAACGAGTCAAATCATACCTAGTTTGTAGTTATTTTAAATTTAAAATGGTGTATGGACTTATATTTTTGTATATGACAAAGATGGTTATGAAACTTTTTGATATTTGGAATTGGTCTTTTGACTTAGAATATTTTTATTGTGTTAATATACTGTTTATTTAAAATATATTTGATCAGAAAATTTATATTTGAGCAGATTTTTTTTTTAAAAAAATTAAAATTTTATTTTTTATCCGAAATTTATTTTAGCGACGAAATATTAATTTCATCGCAAAAAAATTTGTGAACCCAAAAAAGTAAAATTTTTATTATACATTGCGACGAAATTTTTTATTTCGTTGCTATTTTTGCGACGAAAAAATAATTTCGTCGCTAAAAATTTTAACTTTTTACGATGAAATTTTTATTTCGTCGCAATTATGGCGATGAATTTTTTTTATTTCGTCGCCCTTATAGCGACGAAATTTTTATTTCGTCGCCATTATAGCGACGAAATTTTTTTTCGTCGCAATTATTGCGACGAAATTTTTGCGACAAATTTTATTTGCGACGAAATCCGTCGCTAAGTTTTATAACGAATTTCATTTTCATCGTAAAAAATAAGAGAATAATTTTTTTAATCATAATATTTAGCGACGAAATTATTTTTCGTTGCAATTTTAGCGACGAAAATTTAAGCTCTTGCGATAAAATATTTTCGTCGCTAATACAGCACATACTTCGTCGTCTAGGTTTACTATTTTTTGCGACGAAATAAAATCGTTTCGTCGCTAAGGTCTTTTGCTACGAGGCTTTTTCTACAAATTTTTAGCGACGATATATTTCGTCGTAAATACTTTTAGCGACGAAAATATGATCACAGGATGTCATAATTTTTTCAGAAGAAGAGGAGTATATTCGTTATTCAAAATTTCAAATGAAAAAATAAAACTGCAAATATTAAATGTATGTTGGAAAGTGGTGGCTATGTGGCTCAATCAGATGGAACAGTATATTTGTTTTACGTCACATGTGGTGTACAAAAAATTATTCTTTTTTTGATGAGTTATACTATTACGCTTCAGAGACTAAACTTTTGTTATATCTTAGGAATTTTGAGACTGTATATATTACTTTCCCCGCTAGTAATTGAAATTCACTAGCATAAATAAAATAATAATTTTAAGATTTAAAAGGCATGACCGGAGATCTCAAATATTTGTTTTTTTTTTTTTTTTAAATCTATCCCACAATAACAAGATGCATGCTTGTCCCTAACCCATAATCACCCCAAGATGGGTCAAAGCACGCTATTCAAGCCGTTTCAAAAATACAAAATGACGAAATTGCCATCTATTATAAAAAAAAAAAAATCCATCCGAACCCCCATAATTGCCTTCAACTGCTCCAGCTTCACATAAGAGCAAAGAGAGAGGAAAAGCCGAGGCGAGGTGGGGGAGGTGGCGGAGGGCGCGATGGCGGTGGTCCAGAGAAAGTGGGTGTCGGTGACGACGGCGTTGGGACGGTGGAGGCTGAGGAGGCGGTCATAGTCGGTAGCGGGTGAGAAGAGAAGCGGCATCGATTTTGTGGCATTCGGAGAGGGCGAGGGCGCAGATGTTCTCGACGCCGGGGGGAAGGCTGGAGGTGGTGGGAGGGAAGGTGTAGAGGAGGGTGCAGAGGGGTAGATCCTTGGCAGCTGCATGGTTGACGGTGGGTTGGACGATGACGGCGTTGGCCGGGGTGGTAGGACGGTGGAGTCGACGCTGCAAGTCGCGAAAGGTCTTTTGTTGTATTCTTTTCTTCTTCACGAATTTTTGGAGATGGGTCAGATGCTTGTCAGTGGACATTCTCAAGATTGCTAGGAGTGCATCAATGGGCACCGTGTTCTTCTTCCTTCTCTTCATGTAATCCAGAATATCGCAAACCACCCCAAATTGCCGCGCCTTGTATCTCGTAATCGACAATATATCGATCACATCGTTACATGCGGAAGGCTCGTGCGTGTACCCTTCTTGATGGCTGGCCCATGTGAACAACCTGAAAGCCAATTTTTCCTCGCAGCGAAGCCTTTTGATAACATCACTCAGCAGCTCAGTGGTCGGTTGTATGCCGAGCGAATCAAGAGTGCTCTCCAAATGCTGATCAGCACCAAAGCTAGACATGATGGCGGCACACACCTTCTCAGGAACAGAGACCAAATGCTCGTCTGCCGCATCCGCATCACTTGTAATGTCGAGATCGAGACTGTGAAGAAGAGAAGCAAGAGAAGGTCCTGATCGAGAAATTCGCGAGGGAAGTATGGAAACAAATACGACGACCACGATGAGAAGCACCCGTTGGGCTGAGCATAGAGAGAAGAGGAAGGGCTACCGGCGACGCTACGAGCAGAAGGGATGGAGGATGCCGTGGAGGCGGAGGAAGCAGGAAGATTTTTTTAAGGTGGTGTTTAGTTCGTAACCAAAATTGAGATGGGAATGAAAATCGAAATAGCTTAGAATCGGAATCGGAATGATCAAATCTTTTAAAGTATTTGATTTATGATCGAAATTAAAATTAAAATTAAAATAAAAATTTGAATCCATAAAAGAGAGTAGAGATTTAGTTCTATATAAATTTAGTCATTCCCATTCTACTTTGGAATCGAAATCAAAATAGAACTCCTTCCAACCAAATAGTTAAAATGAGAGTCATCCATTCCAATTTCGATTCCAAACCTCCATTCTTCCTAATCAAACACTCCCTAAATCCTTTGTTCAAGGTTATTTTGATCATTTCAAATATTTATAATGATAAATCAGGTTCTAGTTAATATTAACGAATTGTCTAACGGCATGGGTTAGACTGTAAGGTTGACTAAAATATTAAGGGTGTAATTATAGATTTTGAAAATTACTGGGTGTATTTATACTTTTGACCTGTTCTCGTGGGGGTTTTCATAATTTACTCAATTATAAAAAAAATTTTAGCATACAAATTATTTAAATAAAAAAATATAACGTTAAACCTTAGCGCCTCACATAATATTAAATAAACTAACAACCAAAGATATAGAAAATAGTAAGCAAAATATTGAATAATAATATAAATGATCAATAAAAATATTTTTTTAAAGAAATCAAAGTTATTATAAATTAAGAAAATTAAACATTTAGAAACAATATTTTAGTAAATATTCTAGGTCAAGTTTGGAGTGGATATTTTTTAGGAAATATTTTTTTATGGATAGAATGAATCCTTCAGGTTGTTCCATATAAACCTCCTCATCGAGCTTGCCATTTAAAAATGCAGTCTTAACATCCATTTGTTGCACAAATAGACCATATATAGATGCTAATACAAGCAATACTCTAATAAAGGGTATTCTTGCTACTAGAGTATACATGTCAAAATAATCAATACTCTTCTTTTGTCTAAATCTTTTAGCAACAAGTCTTGCCTTAAAAATTTGCAAATTATCATTAGAATTATACTTCTTTCTAAATACCCATTTGCAACCTGTTGGTGCAAAAATCCGCTTGCGCCGGAAAAGCTGGAGTCGGGGAAGCCGCGGTCGCCGCCGGGACCTGCAAGGGAAGTCTAAACCGGAGGTGGGGTTGCTCCGGCAAGACCCTCCGACGCTCAAGTCAGTTCTCTGCCTCAACAAGAATGGAGTGCTCGAACGGAGAATTTAGCAGAGTTTTGAGATAAGAAAAATGAGCTTAAAGAATAACGTATCTGGGTCTCCCTTTTATAGGCGGAGGAGGCAACGGATTGATGGCGACGTTTGTAACCGCCTGGTAGTGGGCCGCCCATGGTCAGGGGAATTGATTGCGAAAGATGGTGGAGCAGACACGTGGCCATCACCGCGGCTCGCCACGTGGAATCTGTTATGAGGGTTGGAGCAGCGTCCGTTGTCGTGACTTGCCAGCGGATAGGAGAATCGCGTGGTATCCGTCGCAGGAGGTGGAGCAGGTTTGTGGCCGTTATTGTGGCCTGCCAGGGGATAGTGGAGCTGTGCGGAATCCGCCACAGGAAGTGGGCAGGCTGGCTATGGTTACTGCGGCCTGTCAGGGAATGATGGAACTGCGCGGAGTCCGTCACAGGAAGTGGAGCAGGATCGTGGTCGTTTTGGTGGCCTGTCAGGGGGCGTGGATCTGTCGATTGAAGCTCGGCAGCGGTCGGAGCCCGATTTCTGTTGAGGTCCGGGAGAGGTCCTCCTGGCGGTTGGGGTCGTGGGTGGAGCCCGACTCCCGGGGGAGTCCGGGCGGAACCCTCTCGGAGCCGAAGTTGCGGGCGGAACCTAGCTCTCGTAGGAGTCCGGGCGGAGTCTGCTTGCGGCTGTAGTCGTTGGCGTCGGAGATGAAGCTCGGCTCCCTTAAGAGCACGGGCGAAGTCCTCCTGCAATTTAAAATTAAAGGCGAAGACCGGCTCTCGTAGGAGTCCGGATGGAGCTTACCAGCAGTTGATACTGAGAGCGGAGCTCGGCTCCCGTAGGAGTCCGGGCGAAGCTGCGCTGCTGTCGGCGGTGGAGCCCGGCTCCCATAGGAGTCCGGGCGGAGCTGCGTCGCTGTCGGCGGTGGAGCCCGGCTCCCGTAGGAGTCCGGGCGGAGCTGCGCTTGCTGTCGGCGGTGGAGCCCGGCTCCCGTAGGAGTCCGGGCGGAGCTGCGCTGCAATCAAAGTTAAGGGTGAAGTCCGGACGAAGCTTACCAGCAGCTGATACTGAGGGCGGAGCCCGGCTCCCGTAGGAGTCCGAGCGGAGCTGCGCTGCTGTTGGCGGTGGAGCCCGGCTCCCGTAGGAGTCGGGGCGGAGCTGCGTCGCTGTCGGCGGTGGAGTCCAGCTCCCGTAGGAGTCCGGGCGGAGCCGTGCTGATGTCGGCGGTAGAGCCCGGCTCCCGTAGGAGCCCGGGCGGAGCCGTGCTGATGTCGGCGGTGGAGCCTGGCTCCCGTAGGAGCCCGGGCGGAGCCGTGCTGATGTCGGCGGTGGAGTCCGACTCCCGTAGGAGCCCGGGCGGAGCTGTGCTGATGTCGGCGGTGGAGCCCGACTCCCGTAGGAGCCCGGGCGGAGCTGTGCTGATGTCGGCGGTGGAGCCCGGCTCCCGTAGGAGTCCGGGCGGAGCTGCGCTGCAATCAAAGTTAAGGGTGAAGTCCAGCTCCCATAGGAGTCCGGACGAAGCTTACCAACAGCTGATACTGAGGGTGGAGCCCGGCTCCCGTAGGAGTCCGGGCGGAGCTGCGCTGCTGTCGGCGGTGGAGCCCGGCTCTCGTTGGAGTCAGGGCGGAGCTGCGTCGCTGTCGGTGGTGGAGCCCGGCTCCCGTAGGAGTCCGGGCGGAGCCATGCTGATGTCGGCGGTGGAGCCCGGCTCCCGTAGGAGCCCGGGCGGAGCTTTGCTGATGTCGGCGGTGGAGCCCAACTCCCGTAGGAGTCCGGGCGGAGCTGTGCTGATGTCGACGGTGGAGCCCGGCTCCCGTAGGAGCCCGGGCGGAGCTGTGCTGATGTCGGCGGTGGAGCCCGACTCCCGTAGGAGTCCGGGCGGAGCTATGCTGATGTCGGCGGTGGAGCCCGGCTCCCGTAGGAGTCCGGGCAGAGCGGTGCTGCTCGAAGTCGGCGGTGGAGCCCGGCTCCCGTAGGAGTCCGGGTGAAGCTGTGCTGATGTCGGCGGTGGAGCCCGGCTCCCGTAGGAGCCCGAGCAGAGCTGTGCTGATGTCGGCGGTGGAGCCCGGCTCCCGTAGGAGCCCGGGCGGAGCTGTGCTGATGTCGGCGGTGGAGCCCGGCTCTCGTAGGAGCCCGGGCGGAGCTGTGCTGATGTCGGCGGTGGAGCCCGGCTCCCGTAGGTGTCTGGACGGAGCTGTGCTGATGTCGGCGGTGGAGCCCGGCTCCCGTAGGAGCCCGGGCGGAGCTGTGCTGATGTCGGCAGTGGAGTCCGGCTCCCGTAGGAGCCCGGGCAGAGTGGTGCTGCTCGAAGTTGGCGGTGGAGCCCGACTCCCGTAGGAGTCCGGGCGAAGCTGTGCCGCTCGAAGTTGATTCCGTCGAGGATTTCGGCTGTGGGTATTTTATACCCAACACAACCTATAGATTTAGAATCTAGAGGTAAATCTACCAACATCCAAATGTTATTGGACAAAATAGAGTCCATTTCATCATTTATTGCTTCCCTCCAAAAGGCAACATCCCTAGATGCCATTGCCTCACTATAGGTCTTAGGATCTCATTCTTCTATGTTTAACACAACAGGTATTTGACGTAGGATGAAATTTCTACTACCCTCAATGAGAAATATTAAGGCTTCTGAGGAGATAAAATCAAAACCTAATGATTTCTCTTTCTTTGCTCTTTGAGATATCCTAGGTTCACTTGGGATATCCGCAATCTTTTTATGACCGATTGCACCAGAATCACCTTGACCTTCATTTACAGGATCATTTTCAGATTCTTTCTTGTGGAATCATTGACAAATTTATTTTTAATAAATTCAACATCTCTTAATTCCATAATTACATTAGATTCAAGATCTAATATTCAATAGGCTTTAGAATTTTCTGCATATCCCATGAAGTGTTGCGCATGTGTGGTGCTCCAAAGCTTTAGGAGGCTAGGAAAGGAGCCATGGGCTTGGCTCCAAGATTCTAGGATTGGTTTGGATCCTAGGGCTAGGACCGGTTTGATCCTAGGGTGGAGATTCAACCCTTCACAATCATGAGGCCCTAGTTTGTGCGGCTCATGGGGGTTAATCCAAGTATGGATCAGGTTTGGATCCATGGAGTTGGGTGCATGATCAGACCATGGGTGTATATAGGTTTGAGTGAGTGCATTCGTATTAGGTTAGCCTAGGGAGTTTTGGATTAGAATTTTGATCCATGTATATGGGTATATATATGTACATTATAATCTTAATTTGAAAAGGAATCAAAGAGATTCTTTCTCCCTAACCTCTCCCTCTCTCTCTAGTCTTCGCATGCCGCCCAAGGAGGCAGCCAAAGGGGCTTCACCTAGGAGGAAAGGGGGTGCCTCCCTTAAACCCTAGTGCCTAGGGTTTGTGTGGCTGCCCAAGATCCCATCTCCTAGGTCTCCACGCCCCTTTTTCTCTACTGGTTGGGGGCTTGAAGAAGGATATTTTTAGATTTAGAATGGAGGGTTTCAGATCTGATATCGATAGGGTTCAGGGAGAGGAAGAACAAAGTGAAGATGGACAAAGGTTACAGTTTTGTAGAAGACTGCAGGGTCTCTCTCTCTTATGCGGTATATCTTCAGTTGTTGTATACTCCAATATCCTAATTTCTAAGAGAATGATCAGGTGATCTCATGGAGAGGATTGGCCTCTGATTTGGTTTAGATCAGAATTGTGTAGGGGCCAAGCTAGAGCACACAAGTAAAGGTTGCAGTTTGGGAGATGCTGTCATGGAGTCCTAATCTAATAAGGACTCCTCCTCATCAAGATTTCAGGTCCAGATCTAGTAGCCCCAAGATACCATGCCTCAAGCCTTGATTTTTAGGACTTTAGGAGTGAAAGATCAGATCTGGAGGTGCATCCTAGATCCCTGGAAGCGGGGGAGATGCGAATTAGCTTGCTGTTGCAGGGTTTTTGATACACAATGATCTAAGGTATGGTGTTTGCTATTCATGGAGAGTTCGGATCATCATAGACTTTTGTAGAGGGCTCTGTTGCAGATCTCCTCAGATCCACGTAGGTGCACGATGGTCACAATAATTGGTATCAGAGCCTGATAGAGCATAAGAATAAAGAAGAAGTCATACAGGGTGAAAGCTAAATCTGTACACCTATTCTACGGTATGTCTCAAATCTACCTTTGTTATTGCTGTGTTTGGCCAACCAGGAGCAGCAAGTTGAAGGTAGAGGTTGAGAGGCTTGATAGAAAGGGAAGCTTCCCAAGGTGGAAGATTTGGGTGCATGTTTTGCTGGTCCAACTTTGATTGGATGCAGTCTTGGAGGAAAGGCCGATCGGGGTGTATGATGACTGGTGATGGAGTTCACTAGTTAGGAGGGCATACTCATGTGTTAAGGGCTGTTCGATGGATGAAAAGTGATTGATAGATTTGGCATGCTAGAGGAGAGGTTCCCCAAGGGATAATGGTCGAGATGGAGCTGAAAAAGTGACTATACAACCTTCAGATGTAGGAAGGCGGGGAAGTAGTCGGGGTGCATTCAGCGATTCGATCAGAGAATGGATTTATGGAGCCTTGGGGTGATAGAGATGGCTGATCTATATAGTATCACAGCTGGTTTAGAGGAGGAGAAGGAGGTCCTCTGGTAGTTTCGTAGGGATCCATGGAGTGCGGAAGGTCCAAAACAGTAGCAGCAACGGTGGAGTTTAGCAGGAGGTCCAGCAGAACAGTGCTGGGTAGCTGATCTCAGATCAAGATTTGTCTTATGTAAGGGTACTAGGAGAAGTCGCGATTTAAGTGGAGCACCAGCCAGAGATGCCTCCACAGGTGGAGGATGATTTGGCACAGGTTTAGAGCTGAGAGCTATAGGGATAGAGCCAGTTTCCAACACCAGTGGTGGTGTTGCACAATATGGTTCTATGCGGGATGTGCGGGCATCGGAGAGCCATGGCTTTGGGGAGACCGTGTCAGACGGATTGTTTGTAGCAAAGAGGATTTGGATACCTATAAGGAGATTGAGGTGAGACTTGGGATGAGATAGATGGGTCTGAGCCTGGATAGGATTCGAGTTGCAGTCCCTCCAGGAGAAGCTGAAGCGATAGTTGGTGCAGTACAGAAGAGGAAGACGCCGACAGGACACAGGAGGGTGCCCAAATACAAGCAAGGATCTTTAGCCCAGATGGAGATGGTTGTCTCAGAGGCCTCCAGGAGAGCTCCAGGGCTGAAGAGTTTGGCATCAACGATGGAGGCTTGCACAGGGAGCTTTCAAGGCGTGCAGTGACAGCAGGATCGTGCAGACAAATCGTATGGAGATTTACCAAGGCTTGGGGGCACCAAGGTGGAGATTATTGGTACATGTGTGGTGCTCCCAAGTCTTGAGAGGCCAGGAGAGGACTAGTTTGAGTCCTAGGGCTAAGACCGGTTTGGTTCTAGGGTGGAGGTTCAGCCCTCCACGATCATAAGGCCCTGGTTTATGGGACTCATGGGGGCTAATCCAAATATAGATTGTTAGAAAATATATCTCGAGATTCGACCTACAAGAAGCTCACAATGAGATCCAAGACAACAAACGAAGTCCAATGAGCCCAAAAACAACCCAAATGGAGTTCAGATAGAAAAGTTACGCACGAAAGAAGGCGAAGAGGTAGGCTAATAGGGCCCACAAACGACAGACAGGCCCATAGGGTGCTCGGGCCCGCAGACGTGCGGAACAGCCACGCGTGGGTGTATGGCCTAGCGGGCGCATGGTCCAGCATGTAGGGGAGCATGCGAGCTAGCTGCGAGTGCGTAGCCCAAGCCCAGTCAACACACGCAGGTATAGCCTGACGATCCTGGTGCGATCCACTGGGCACTCACATGGTCCACCGTGGGTGAGCGAGGGGCGCTGACGTGGTGGGTGATTGGCAAGCCGGTGCATGGCAGGTTCACATGGGCGCAGTTCAGCCACGGTGCACGCACGGTCCACGAGCGATTTTGCATGATCCGACGGCTCTAGAGCAAGCCGTTCGTGATCAGATGGTTAAGAATGACTCTGGATTTGATCAGGTGAACGATGGCCTTGATGTGCACGATCGGACGGCTTTGGTGCAAGCCAATCATGATCGGATGGCCATGGATAGTTCTAGAATTTTATTCAGCCTCGGTATCCTATGGAAACAGTGTTTTGTAGTTTTTGGAGTCTATAGAGCTCCGATTGACGAGCCATTTATTACGTTGGAAAGCTGATGACGTTTTGATCATATAGAGGAGATATTAAAGTAGAGGAGTGTTAGAATTTCTAGATCGGGCATACATGTATGTTTCAAAATTTTACTTTTCTAAATATGATAGCAGAATAGAAGATTAAAACTCCTTTTAATCTATATCATGCATGCATAAAACATAAACCATAAGGTTCTACTTCATACGTTGAAATTGAACATTTGCTAAAATTTAACATGTGATCGAATCACATACCTGTTTCGTAATCTTTTTCTCCAAATCTGGATCTGTAAGAGAAGAGGCTTTCTCTTAGCCGTGCAAGTGTCCGGCCTCTATGGGTATCCACTCAGAATCACCCAGAAATAGCCCTCTTAAAATTGATTTTTTTTCTTCAAAAAAAATCATTTTGTAAATCTGAACGAAGTCTGGATCGCGATCAACTCTTTGATCTTTTTCTTGATCTTCTTCTTCTCTTCTTCTCTTGCTTTTCTTTTCTTGATTATGCTGCTATCATGGATCAAAAATCAGCACAAAAGAGGATGCGCAAAGCCCTTATGGGCGTGATGATGAAGGACGCCCAAAAGGGGTGGGGCGTTGAAGCACCAAGGGAGAAGAGAGAGAGAGAGGAAGAGAGGGTGTGGGGCACTCCTAAGGAGCGTGGGGGCAGCTGGTTGTAATGATTAGAGACCTTGGGAGAGGTCATTTTAAATAGATATAAGGATTGAATCCTATTCAATCTCAAATATAAGTCCTACTTGCATTGGAAATCCTTATAACTTAAGTTATTCAACTTATTTTAGGAAACCTATTAGGCGCCAACTCTTGGAGCTCTTACACCCACTAAATCACACCCCAAAATACACCCAAGGGACGTCCCAATAAAGATCTATACGCCCTCTAAAGATGGAATATGCTCAACTTGATCAAATCAAGTGGCGCCCCAACTTAACTATTAAGAAAATTAATTAAGGACTTGCACCCTTAATTCAATTGATCCAAAATCTTAGACACCCAACAATTAGAGTCCAATGAATTTAATTCATTTAGATTGTTAGCAGGCAATTAAGTTTGAATTATCTTATCAAATATAAAATCCAAACATAAAGAGAAAATTAGGTCCAACCATATGCTAGCAAGATTACCTTGAACCCAATCGAATTTTTCTAAACCTAATTGACACTTCATAAGCTCAATTGCTTATTGCAGGTCTAATCTCTTTGTTGTGTGACCTCATAGGTTCAATTCTATCTGATAGTGAGATATACAATGATCTTTATCAAAGTATCATTGAAACTCTTTTTAATGGATCAGAATAATTCTACTCTAACTCATCAAGAATTGTCGATCCAGAACAATCCTAATGAGCTCTCACAATCCACCAGTGACACCTAGCAGTATGTAGTGGCAACTCAGTAGAATCGAAAAGAACCTCAAGGTGTAGTTAACGTGTGATTCAGTCCCTCTATCATGAGTTCCGCTAGATGGCAAATCATGGATGAATCGTCAAACCTCAACATCAGTCATATGATAGATCCGATCAGCTCATGTTCAATTATGATTTTTATGAAAAATTTTTTTCATCAATCACACTGCTGTGGCTACAGACTCTCGAACTTAGCCTCTCAAATCTCATAGGACTACTCTCTATCAAGATCGATAGATTTCATCTTGATGCATACCTTACTCCTATAATGGACCAACTATCACCAACATTCACTACAAAAGTTTATTGAGATCCATATTTATATGTCAGTTAAACTCCAACGGTCTCACTATGAGCAGTCGTACCATCTCAGATCAAAGAATCATTCATACAACTACAGCATCCAGACAATTACTAACGATCGAATAGAAATCCAAGTGATCTCTCATATGGTCACGCTCAGTACTAGTTGTTCTCTAACAACTACCTGCACTCATCGCTCAATATTTTTACATTATAGACCAGAGACTCATCTACTCCAAAGGAAGCAATCTGTATGTCGGTCTATCAGGATCAATCATCGTCCTCATGATAATACTATGACCAGGAGCATTTAAGAATTAAATACATATCTCTAATTCTCAACTTTTTGAGAATATGTATCGAAAAATTAATTCCATAGGTGATTCAAGAATACATCACACTTGAATGAAAATAAACTTATTCTCTTATTGATCAAATCAATATATAAAGTACAAAATTATGTCCTAGCTTTATCATAATATGTCAGCCGTATTGATTTCTAGGACATACATCTAACAATCTTCCACTTGAACTAAAGTCAATTGGCCACTAATCTAAGTCCCATCTTCTCAAGGTGGACTTTCATTTTTGGCTGGCTCAATTGCTTTGTCAGTGGGTTTGCTATATTGTTCGCGGAGTCTATTATTCATACCTCAGCATATTTCTTTTCGAGGTAGTCGCATATATCTCTACTCTAACTGCTTGGACTTCTGGTGAGGCTTTGCTCCTTAGCAAGGTCTATGGGGCTATTGTCTTTACAGTACTGTGTCATGGCATCTAATAGCATGACATCCAATTTTACAACTAATATTAGAACCAAAATTCATCCTACATATCTACAGCATACTCAGCTTTCATTGATCGATTACTCAGAACCCTTTCAATATATCGAACAAGAATACACCCTGATGTAGACATTCTATCATCAGCATCCATGTATCCTCCCACTCTTAACTTTTCTCCACATATCAGGAATCTAAATCTTTAGTGCTTCTCAAGTAGTTAAGGATATTTTCACAGCAATCTAGCACTCCCAGCCTAGATTTGACTGATACCTACTCATGACACTCACAGCAAGGATAATATCAGATCGAGTACACAGCATGGTATATATGAGGCTCCCTATATCTGAGGCATAAGAAATCTTACTCATGCACTGAACTTCCTCAGATGTGGTCGGACACATCACCTTGGAGAGATTAATACCATACCTAAGAGGTAATAGTCCTCTTTTAGAGTTTTTCATGCTTAATCTTTTTAGTACTTTCTCTATATACAGCTTTTATGACAAGTTTAGCATCCTTTTAGATCTATCTCTATAAACCTTTATTCCAAGAATATAGGATGCTTCCTCTAGGTCTTTCATGAAAATTTTTTTGAATAACTATCTTTTGACCATGGTTAGCATGGAAATATCATTCCTGAGGAGAATATCATCAATATACAATACGAAGAATGTTATTGCACTCTCACTGACCCTTTTATAAACATAAGGTTCCTCTTTATTTTTGATGATATCAAATGGTTTGATCGCATTATCAAATCATTGATTTCAACTTTGAGAAGCTTACTTTAATTCGTATATGGACTTTTGCATCTTGCAGACCCTGTGATCACCATCACTAGATGTGAAACACATAGGCTGCTTCATATAGAGATCTTTCTCAAGATATCCATTCAGAAAAACTGTTATCATATCCATCTGTCAGATTTCATAATCATAATAAGTTGCAACAGCAAGCAAACAGCAGATGGATTTCAGCATGGCTACAGATGAGAAGGTTTCTTGATAGTCAATGCCTTCGCGCTGGCTATAATCTTTTGCCACAAGCCTAGCTTTACAGGTCTCTACCTTACCATCGGTATCTATTTTTTTTTTATAAATCTATTTACACCCAATGGGTACTGTTGGGTATAAAATACCCCCCAATCAAAGTTCGTACCAGGAGTGACCCTCCCGGGACTCTACCGACGTCCAACCTTGGGCGACATCTTTTCGAACCTCTCCGACGGTCGAGCTTTCACAATATTCTCAAGTTCTGCCAACGGATAAACTCCCACAGCTTCTTCCACGAGTGTCGATCGGGTTTCCACGACGGACGAACTCCTGCCGCATCTCCTGGGCTTCTCCAGCGATAAGCTTCTTCGGTTGTCCATCAGGCTGCTCCAAGTGCTCTCTGGATTCTACCATCGGCCGATCTCCTACAAGGGTCAACCGTTCTCCAGACCCCTTCCGAATCTTTTCCGACAGGATTCGATCGACTCCAACCCGAATTTCTTCCAGAACTACGTCAGTTCGTCAGTGGCCGAACTTTCCCAACAGCAGATCTTCACGACGGATGGGCTCCATCCAAGTTTCTACGGCGATAGACCGTCTTCTGGGTTTCATCCGGGCTCCTACAGGAGCTGGACTTCTTCTCCGAACTCCTACTGCAGGTAGACTTCGTCCGAGCTCCTACGGGAGTCAAACTTCAGCCCTGAGCTCCCATTGCAGGTAGACCTCATCCGAATTCTTATAAGGGCCAGACTCCAAGCCCCCACCACAAGCGATCTACACCGAGCTTCTGCTACAAGCAATCTACTCTGAGCTTCTGCTACAAGCTATCTACACCGAGCTTCTGCTACAAGCGATCTACTCCGAGCTTCTGCTACAAGCGGTCTACTTCAAATTTCTACTACGAGCGGTCCGCATCGGATTTCTACTGTAAGCCTCCACCCGAGCTTCCCTTGTAAATGAATTCCTTCCAGACTTCTATTGCAGGTAGGCTTCGGCCGAGCTTCCTCAACAAATGATCCCCATCCGGACTTCTACGGGAACCAGACTCTGATCGAACTTCTGTAGCGAACAAATTTCGGACGAACTCCTACGACGCACGGGCTCCAGCAGCCGAACCCCTCTAGCAGAAAGCCCCTGATCGAGCTTCTACAGCAGATGACCTTCGCCTGCAATACTAGCACCCAAGGCACCCAACGATAGAAAGCTCGCCAGCAACATCCGAGCTCCTCTCAGACGGAGAGCTATCCCTCTCCACCAGACACCCCAACCGAACTTCGGTCAACAGGCCTGGACTCCCTGGCAGGCCACAGTAATGGCTGCGACTCTGCTCCACTTCCTATAACGGATCCCATGCAGCTCTATCATGCTCTGACAAGTCACGACAACGGACATCACTCCACTCTCCATAACAGGCTCCACGTGGCAGGCTACGACGATGGCCACGACTCCACTCCAGTACTCTCCGTAACAAACTCCTCATGGCCCCGAACGGCCCACCACCAGGCAGTTACAGATGTCGCTGTCAATCTATTACGCCCTCCGCCTATAAAAAGGAGACCCCAGATATGTTATTCTCTAAGCTCTAATCTCTATCTAAAAACTCTACTAAAATTTTTGTTCGAGCACTCCATTCTTATTGAGGCAGAGAACTGACTTGAGCGTCGGAGGATCTTGTCGGAGCACCCCCAACTCCGGTTTAGACTTTCTTTGCAGATCCCGACGGCGACCGCGACTCCCTCGACTCCAGCTTCTCTGGTGCCGGCGGATTTTTGCATCAACAGGATTGGCGCTAGAGGAAGGGGCTGTGTCTTCGCAGTACCCTTGTTCTTAAAGGAGCGCTCAACGGGACCACCTCCAGTCATCTTCTCCGACATCTCCTCCTCCGGTTGCCTGCCTGATCTCCACCTGATACCTCCTCGAAGGGCATCCACCAGGCGGTCAACGGCCTCCGCGGCCAGATCTCAGTGAGCTCCACAAGCCCCGACCTCATCTTCGGTTTCCCGAGCTTCTCCTCCGACGACGATGGCAGTCGGCATAGAGCAGTTTGACCTGCTGGTTCAACAGGTCAGAGGCCTCACCGAAGCAGTGCAGGCCATGCAACAGCAGCCGCAGCAGCCGCAGGCATCGGTGCGGCTGGAAAGAGCATCGTCGGAGTTCCAAAATCTGACGATCGGGCGGGCCACATGGGCCAGCCGCCCTGTCTTTCCCGAAAAAGAAAAACATAAGGTGGAGAGTCCTCCGTCCGATCATGATTCAACCCCCGGAGAGTCCTTGCCTCTGCTCCACTAGAAGACCCTCAAGGCCCGCAATCGAGAGGACCTCCTGGATCAGAGATTCTAGGAGATGAACCGACGGATCGAAGAGCTCCACCGTGCTCCCACTGCTTACGGTGAAAACATCTGCACTGACCCTCCTTTCTCTCAAATGATCATGTAGGAACCAATCCCGCCGAACTTCAAGCTCCCCCAATTCGAGAGCTACAATGGGACCTCGGATCCGATCGACCACCTGGAGGCCTTTCGGACCATGATGCTGCTCCATGGCGCGCCATACGCCATCTTGTGTCGAGCTTTCCCATCTACCTTGAAGGGAGCAGCAAGGAATTGGTACTCGACACTGAAGTCGGGTACAATCTTCTCCTTTGACCAGATGAGTCACCAGTTCGTGGCTCATTTCATCAGCAACCGGCGTCCTCGGTGAGATTCAAAGTCCCTCATCAACATCAAGCAAAAGGAGGGAGAATCCATCCGAGCTTACGTCAACCGCTTCAATGCTGCCGCCCTGGAGATCCGAAACCTGGACCAATCGGTTGTAATGCCCGCCTTAAAGAGCGGCCTTCAAAAGATTGACCTCCTCTTCTCCCTAGAAAAGAAGTATCCCAAAGACTTTGCGGATCTGCTGGCTCGGGCCGAAGGATATGCCCGAGCGGAGGAAGCCTTCAAGCTGAAGGACGAGGAAGCTGTGAAAGAGCGACAGACGGGCGACTCCAGCAAGCCCGTAGTTGAAAGAGGGCCGAGTGAAGCTCGGCCACGTTCTCGGACTCCTCCCAGGCACAAGCGCGCCCAGACTCCTCCCCGAGCATGCAGGCAGAGAAGTCCGGACCGTAGGGTTCGGCAGGGCTCTCCCCCAGGAAGATTCTGCAGCTATGCCCATCTCAACGCATCGAAAACCCAGGTGCTGATGGAGGTCAGGGAGCAGCTCTCAAGGCCAGAAAGGATGCGCACACATCCCGGGAAGTGCAATCCTAACAAGTTCTACCTCTACCATCTGACCACGGCCACAACACAAAGGAATGCATTCAACTCCGAGATGAGATCGAGGAGCTCATCAGACGAGATTGGCTCGACAGGTTCATTCGACGTCGGTCTGAGGGTAGAGAGGATCGGCCAAGGGCCCTGCCACAACTTGAGCCGTCGAGGAGGAAAGTGCAGCCCGAATATCGGCCTCCAATTGGGATCATCAACTCCATCTCTGGAGGACCTCGACGGGGAGCAGACCTTCTACGACCATGGGATTTGAAAAATCTGTAAATGTATTACTAACGACTTTGCTTTAAATCAAGATTCCTTTCAGATTTGCATATCTTTCCCTTTTGGCATGGACCCGTAAGGACAGGAGATAACCCCTTCAGACAACAAAAACTAAGCCATGTTAGGAACAGGAGGAGAACCTTGTCCTAACATGAGCAAAGTTGAAAGTCCAGTTATTTTAAGATCAGACGGAGGGAGAGGCCCATATAACGGCCCTTATGTGCCCCCACGGCTATGTTAAGAACAGGAGAAGAATCTTGTCCTAACATGGGCAAAGTTGAAAGTCTGATTATTTTAAAATCGGATGGGGGGAGAGGCCCATATAATGGCCCTTATGTGCCCCCACGGCCATGTTAAGAACAGGAGGAGAACCTCGCCCTAACATGAGCAAAGTCGAAGGCCCGATTACTTTTAGACTGGATGGGGGGAGAGGCCCTACAACGCCCTTATGTGCCCCCACAGTCCTGTTAGGTACAGGAGGAGAACCTCGCCCTAACATGAGCAAAGTCGATGGCCCGGTTCTCCTTAGATCGGATGGAGGGAGAGGCCCTACAATGCCCTTATGTGCCCCCACAGCCCTGTTAGGGACAGGAGGAGAATCTCGTCCTAACATGAGCAAAATCGAAGGTCCGATTCTCCTTAGACTGGATGGGGGGAGAGGTCCTGCAACGCCCATATGTGCCCCCACAGTCCTGTTAGGGACAGGAGGAGAACCTCGTCCTAACATGAGCAAAGTCGAAGGCTCGATTCTCCTTAGATCGGATGGGAGGAGAGGCCCTGCAACGCCCATATGTGCCCCCACAGTCCTGTTAGGGACAGGAGGAGAACCTCGCCCTAACATGAGCAAAGTCGAAGGCCCGGTTACTTTTAGATCGGATGGGGGGAGAGGCCCTGCAACGCCCATATGTGCCCTCACAGTCTTGTTAGGAACAGGAGGAGAACCTCGTCCTAACCTGAGCTGAAATCGACTACATCAGGGATAGGAGGAGAACCTCATCCTGACACCAACTAAGATCCAATCATTCAAGATCTGATAAGAAAAAAGAGAACCTTCTCGATGGCCCCTCCGTGCTCCCGTGACCCCGCTAAGAGCAGAGGAAAAACCCTCATTCGAGAAAAGAAAAAGAAAAAAGGGGGGAAGTTAAAAAGGAAAGCGACGAACTACACCAGCGACAAATGAAAAACAAATTACATCAAAGATACAGAGGATCCCGCCTCAGTGAGGATGGAGATTCTTATCAAAAATTCCCATTCTCTAAGAGGGCTCTCAACATAGGCCAGGGATAAGATGGCTTCCTCAAGGCGACGAGAAGTTCGAACCCCCGAGCTCGAACTCTGAAAGGAAGCGTCAAACTCGAGTGGCTCCGAACAAATCTGCAGCCATAAATAAAAGGGACAGGTTAATGCGACGACGATTGAGTACCTTCGAATGACATCGATATCGAGCAAGGTAAAAATCTAAAGAAGTTCGACAAACGACAACTCAACACATGAGTAGAAGAGGTAATAGAAAATTTTCTTTTCATTTCATTAACTAAGTATGCATTACAAAGCCCTTAAGGCCAAAAAAGAAAGATGACAAGAAAAGCAAGCCAACGTGACGACGACCAGGAACCTTCAGACAACATCGACATCGAACGAGACAAAGAAAAAAAAATAATAAATAAAAAAAATTCGGTGGACGATAATTCAACACAACGCGTGGATAAGGTAACAAAAAATCTTCTTTTCATTTCGTTAACAAGGTATACGTTACAGAGCCCAGAAGGCCCAAAAAAAAGAAAAACGACAAGAACAGAAAAAGAGGACACATAGAAGGATGGAAGGCAAAAAGAGCTCTAAGGAGGCCCGGCTTCTTCTGACTTCGAACTTTCAGCTTCGACCCTCATCAGGGAGTGCCTTAAGCTTTCAACTTCTTCTTACAATTCTTTTTCCCTTATTAGTATCTCCAGATTTAATCCGACGAGACCATTGACTTTCGTTCTCCACCTCTCGGAGCCTTTTTCTTAGGATCTCGGACTTCACCTCTGCATCCTTGATCGCCTACTGCTCGTATACCAGCTGGACCTTCATCTGCTGCGGCTCGGTCCTCTCCTCCCCAAGGGCGACGGATAGCTCTTCTATGGTTCCTCTCAGGGATTGAAGTTCGTCGGGGTCCCGAACAGGGACGAACTGGGCTCCTTCAGATAACTGCCTTTGAAGGTGGGCAACCTCGTCGGTCGCCATCCTGAGCTTCCTCCTGTAGTCGTCCACCTGCTTGCACTAGCCGGCCCGGTATGCATTATAGTTCACCTCGACATCCTGGAGCTATTGCTGAAGGTTGGAGAACTTCTTCGACCATTCTCGATCGTCGTCGGCCTGAGTCGAAAGCCAGGACGAGCTTCCTTCCAGCTGACCGATCTTCTCCCATGCAGCCGACAGCTCCGCTCCAAGATAGCTGATCTTGGAAGCCTGAGCTCAAGATCGATCGCTGGCGCGCTTCTTATGTTCCTCGAGCTCTTTCTTGAAGTTTGCCTTCCTCCGACTATAATCCATGATCCCTTTCACGTGGAGGTTCCAGAAGTAGGTGGCCTCCGCAGTGGCCTCTAAGTGGCTCTTCCTCAGCCTGCGAAGTTCGTCCTCCATCTTCTTCGACTTTTTTGTTAAATGACGGACTTTTTTTCTCAGATGTCGGATCGTGGACCTCAGTGAAACTCCCTGTGGCAAGGAAAGTGCTTCGGCAGGACACTACCATCGGGAGACAAAAGCGTCAAGACGCGGCTCATTGCAGAAAGAAAAAAGAAAAGAGAAGAGAAGTTCCCCATAAGGAGGAGCCCAATTTTATTGATTAAATGTCTCTTAAAGATAAAAAGAAAAAGAAAAATCACAGTGAAAGAAAAATACAAAGTCAGAGGTCTCAGACCTCCGAAGCAGGAGTTGGGGAGCTCGGTATTCCTGGAAGGGGGGCTGCGGTGGCAGTGGCAGTAGGAGAGAGCCCGGCTTCATCTTCAGATGCCTCATCCAAGAAGCTGAAGTCGAGCTCGAAAAATTTCTTGACCATCTTCTCTTGGCAGAGCTCGAATCCTTTGATGAATGCATCTTGGCCGAACTTGATGTTCAGATCCCTCATTTCAGCGGAGGCCTTGAACTCCACCGCTTGGCCCCTGGTCTCCGAGATCAGAACCGAAATCTGCTCCATCAAATTTGCGACCTCGGCCTCCGTCATCCTCACCATCTCCTCCGAGGCCTGCTTTTCTTTCTCAAGTGCCTCTTGAAGGTTGGCTACCTCGGCAGCCTTTTCCTTGAGGCAGGCGGCCTCGATCCGGCGACCTTTCTCCGCCTGGATAGCGTCCCTCCTCGCCTTGTTCATCGCCTCGATGTTGGTGAGAAGCTGGTGCCCGATCTGCAAGGATGGCTAGAAGGTCAGAATGAAAGCTAAGAAGTTAATTGAATGAAGGAGTGAGGGGAAGGAAGAAAGTGAATCTACTTACCTTGAGAAAGGACCCCAGGAGTCCCAAACCCACTGTTCGGGATCGGCGCGAACGATCCTCTGGACGACTTCGGACAGGACGCACCCATCGACCAGTCACTTTATTAGGTCCCTGTTATTAAAGGGATTCTCCACCGGCTCTTCCTCGGAGCCATGGGATTCTTCGATGGCAGCTCGACGGCCGCTGACCCTGCGGGCCACCATCTTCTTTCTCCTCCCCCTCTCAACCCCTGGCACCTCCTCGGAGCGGGCCCCCGAAGCGGGAACCTTGGCGGAAGAACTCCTCGAAGAGGCTCGAAGAACTGGGGGCTCGACGTCTAAAGGAACATCAACAGTGAGGGCCGCCTGGACAGGCATGGCCGAGCTCATCTCCTCCATTCTAACCTTCTTTGCCGACCCGGAGGCCACAGCGCCTTTTCTTTTGTGAACCTTGAGGCCCCTGGAAAGCATCCATGCTACTTCGGCATCCATTCCTAAAAAAAAAAAAAAAGAAGAGAAAGAAAAAAAAGAGAGAAAAAGGGATCAGCAACGGAATGAAAAAAGGAAGAGGTGATGCATGGTTAAAAAAAAAAAAAGGAGGAGAGAAGAAGAAAAGGAAAGATGGAATACTCGCAGGATCCACGGGACTCAAGCCGATGTTGAACAGAAATTGCTCCTTCAGAAGGTTGGGAAGGGAAGGAGTTAGATAACTAAGAAGTTTTCGGACGGCTTGAAGGTCGTCCTCCCCCAGGCTAGGAGCCCGACGGACGGAGTCCCTCAAGGAGCCCCAAGGAGGCAATCCCAGCTTTAAGGTCAGACATTGGACGTAGAGGTACTTCTCCTTCCAGTTATGGATAGAAGAGGGAGCACTTTTCAGCAACCCCTTCTTGCCGAACTGGAGAGAGAAGTACCATCAGTCCTTTGCCGAGGGGTGACGCTTGAAGGTGTAAAAATATCTAAACAAAGGAAGAGACGGCTGAACTTCGACTATGTGGCAAAGGGAGAGAAACCCTATCAAAAACCTAAAGGAGTTCGGCGCGACTGAAGCTAAAGAAATGTCTAGAAAATGAAAAAGAGCGACGACGAAGGACGAAAGCGGGAGTCGGAGCCTAGCACGGAAGGCCTCCTGGTACAGGCAGAAATGGCCAGGTGGGGGGGTGCTAGCCCGGTCGGCGGGACCAGGAAGCTCCAGATTATACTCCGGAGGAACTCCATACTGAACCCTTATCAGTAGAAGTTCGTCCGGAGTCAGAGAATAGGGAATGGCGTCCGGTGCAAAAATCGGACGAGGCCCAGCCCTAGATATGGATTCATCTACAGTATGAGGATTCTGAGGGACTGAGGCAGACGAACTCCTGGAACCGCTAGAGGTGGAGGTGCCAGAAGATATTTCAAGCAAAAACCCTAAAAATCCCAGAAAAGTCGGAAGAAATAAGAGATGAAAGGTCCGTGGGGAACTAGACAGGTGGAATGCGGCAAAAGAAAAATGAAGAAGAAGGAACACCTAAATAACGAGAGAAGAAACAAAAATTCTGGAACTAACCTAAGCTACTCCGAAGGATGCAGAGAGGCAGGGACAGGATGACTCGAAGAACACCTAGGGCCAAAACGGACGCCGAGGAAGGTCAGAGCTCTCAGAAAAAAGACAGGCACCAACAGGACTTTCAGACAGAATGAAACTCCCGGAGGAAGAAGGGTAGGTTTAAATAGACCCTGGAATCCGGTGCTATAATGATCGCAGATCTCCCCAGGCCGACCCATGTTCGTCACGTGTCCCACTCACCACAACAGGCGGCTAAAAGTGGCTGACAGCTGGTAAAGCCATTATTGCACCGTACCTAGAGCAACGCTCCAGCGGGAGTTTCGAAAAGTCTCTTCGGATCGCTCCGATTTGAAAAGACTCCGGCATGGCGCATTAAATGCCAGGATATCTGAGGGCGGTCGTGCGCAGAATTCAAGGGGGCAATTTCGGCTATAAAAATTTTTCTATACTTCTTTCATTCGAAACTTGAACTCGAAAGTAGGAGGACTGGTGTTGGGTATAAAATATCCTCCCAACCGAAATTCGTACCAGGAGTGACCCTCCCGAGACTCTGCCGACGTCCAACCTTGGGCGACATCTTTTCAAACCTCTCCGACGGTCGAGCTTCCGCAATATTCCCAAGTTCTGTCGATGGATAAACTCCCACAGCTTCTTCCACGAGTGTCGACCGGGTTCCCACGACGGACGAACTCCTGCCGCATCTCTCGGGCTTCTCCAGCGATAAGCTTCTTCGGTTGTCCATCAGGCTGCTCCAAGTGCTCTCTGGATTCTACCATCGGCCGATCTCCTACAAGGGTCAACCATTCTCCGGACCCCTTTCGGATCTTTTCTGACAGGATTCGATCGACTCCAATCCGAATTTCTTCCAGAACTACGTCAGTTCGTCAGTGGTCGAACTTTTTCAACAGCAGATCTCCACGACGGATGGGCTCCATCCAAGTTTCTACGATGGTTGACCGCCTTTTGGGTTTCATCCGGGCTCCTACGGGAGCCAGACTTCTTCCCCGAACTCCTACTGCAGGTAGACTTCGTCCGAGCTCCTACGAGAATCGGACTTCAGCCCTGAGCTCTCATTGCAGGTAGACCTCATCCGAATTCTTACAAAGGCCAGACTCCGAGCCCCCACCACAAGCGATCTACACCAAGCCTCTGCTACAAGCGATCTCCTCTGAGTTTCTGCTACAAGCGGTCTACTTCAAATTTCTACTACGAGTGATCCGCATTGGATTTCTACTGTAAGCCTCCTCTCGAGCATCCCTTGTGAACGAATTTCTTCCGGACTTCTATTGCAGGTAGGCTTCGATCGAGCTTCCTCAACAAATGATCCCCATCCGAACTTCTACGGGAACCAGACTCCGATCGAACTTCTGTAGCGAATAGATTCGGGACGAACTCCTACGACACACGGGCTCCAGCAGTCGAACCCCTCTAGCAGAAAGCCCCTGACCGAGCTTCTACAGCAGATGACCTTCGCCTGCAGTACTAGCGCCCAAGGCACCCAACGGTAGAAAGCTCGCCAGCAACATCCGAGCTCCTCTCAGACGGAGAGCTACTCCTCTCCATCAGACACTCCAATCGAGCTTTGGTCGACAGGCCTGGACTCCCTAGCAGGCCACAATAATGGCCGCGACTCTACTCCACTTCCTATAACGGATCCCACGCGGCTCCATCATGCTCTGGCAAGTCACGACAACAAACATCACTTCACTCTCCACAACAGGCTCCACGTGGTAGGCCACGACGATGGCCACGACTCTACTCCACTACTCTCCGTAATAAACTCCTCATGGCCCCGAACGGTCCACCACCAGGCAGTTACAAACATCGCTGTCAATCTGTTACGCCCTCCGTCTATAAAAAGGGGACCCCCAGATATGTTATTCTCTAAGCTCTAATCTCTATCTAAAAATTCTGCTAAAATTTTCGTTCGAGCACTCCATTCTTGTTGAGGCAGAGAACTGACTTGAGTGTCTGAGGGTCTTGTCGGAGCACCCCCAACTTCGGTTTAGACTTTCTTTGTAGGTCTCGACGGCGACCGCGACTCCCTCGACTCCAGCTTCTCCGACACCGACGGATTTTTGCATCAACAGGTACAATACCCTCAAGTAGATCCACTAAGATCCATACTTGATTCAAGTGCATCGAGTCAATTTCTGACTTTATTGCATCTAATCATTTTTCGAAATCAATTTCAGACATCTCCTCATCAAAAGTATTAGGATCATCACCATGATCCCTATCTCCCATAAAGAATATTTTTCTTACTTCCTTCATAAATATACCCATGTACCTTTCAGAAGGTCGGAAGACCCTGCTAGATCTACAAGGTGGTAGAGGAATGTCAACTACTAGCTTATGAATAATGGATTCTTGAGGATCTATAGCTCTTTACTCTTTAAAGACCTTCTCTTCGAGCTCAACTAATCTCCCACTGTCACCATCTTGGATAAACTATTTTTCTAGAAATATGGCATTTCGACTCACAATCACATTGTGATCTTGTAGAAAGTAGAAATAGTATTCCATGAATTCTTTTGGATACCCTATAAAATGAGCTATTATAGATCTATGCTCCAATTTATCAGCCATCTATCTCTTGACATAGGTCGGACATCCTTAAGTCTTAAGATAATCTAGACTCGACTTCTTACCGTACCATATCTCATACGATGTGGTAGAAATGAATTTTGATAGAATCTTATTCAACAAGTGAATGGCAGTTAATAAGACATGCCTCCAAAGATATAAGGGTAGATCAGTGAAGCTCATCAAGGATCTGACCATATCTAATAGGATCTTATTTCTCCTTTCGGATATCCTGTTGAGCTAAGGTGTTCCAGAAGGAGTCTATTGAGAAACTAAGCTGTTGTCCTTAAGATATCTCAAAAATTTTTGACTAAAGTATTCATCTCCTCGATCAGATCGAAGAACCTTAATGAGCTTATCAGTTTATTTTTCTACTTCATTTCTGAATTTTTTGAACCTTTTAAAGACTTCAGACTTATATTTCATCAGATACACACACCCATACCTAGACAAATCATTAGTAAAGGTAATGAAGTAGACGTAACCACTTCTGACCTACACATCAAATGGCCTATATACATCAGTGTATACCAGGATAAGTAACTCAGTGGCCTTTTCTCCATGTCCTATAAAGGGTAACTTGACCATTTTTTCTCGAAGATAAGATTTGCAAGCTGAATATGACTCTAAATGAAGAGAGCCAAAGATCTCATCCTTTTTCAGTTTATTTATCCTGTCCTCTCCAATATGGCATAGTCTATGATGCCATAAGTACTTCTAGTTTATTTCATCTCTGGACCTCTTTTGATCTACGGCACTTAATATTTGCTCTTTTGACCTATGGCACTCACTATTTACTCGTTTAAATTTATATTCGCATCAACATGCAAGTGAAATAGACTGTCAATTAAAAGATTTCATGTAACTAATTTATTTCATAAATAAATAGAATAAAAATTTTTATTAATTTCAAAATCTTCCTACACTAGCACAGACACGAAAATCAAATTCCGACTAGCTATAAGAACAAAATAATAGTTCTTTAAGACCTATGGATTTAATATTTATGGAAAGATTTAGATTTAGGTCTCATCTAATCTGTCATCATATGACCGATCTAATTGGAATGGGCTAAACCAAAATGTCAAGCAACCTTATTGAAGACTCAATTTTTCAAATTGGCCAGATAAGTTGAGATCGGTGGAGTCTCCCCGTTGCTTTCTCGAGACACCAATAAATTGGCTAGATAAGCTAACAGAATCAATTAAATAATCACATCTCAATTACTTATCTTAGAAATCAATTGGTCAATTGATCCAAATAGATTAACTCAAGCAAATCAGGCTCAAACTATCGAGTCAAATTAGGTCCTTAGGTTAATCGATTCTACATATGGAATTTAATTGATTTGACCAACAACAATTGCATGATCATATAACTTAATTGATCTAATCTTAATCAACACTTGATTCGATTTGATTAATTACTTAATCGAATTAGATCTATATGATTCAAATCAAAAATCTTAGATGCAATCCAATTACATGACCTAACTTTTGATTTTTCCATAACCAAATCCCTCATGTTTAAACACAAATTTCAAATTCTAAAATTAGATTTCGGATCTAAATTCTTTGCATGAAAGATAAGTTTTAAATCATAAAATAATTTTTAGATTTAACATATAAACATATA
This sequence comes from Elaeis guineensis, assembly GCF_000442705.2. Lineage (NCBI taxonomy): Eukaryota > Viridiplantae > Streptophyta > Magnoliopsida > Arecales > Arecaceae > Elaeis > Elaeis guineensis. The sequence goes on along the minus strand of NC_025998.2, from coordinate 120,620,522 downwards.
TCTCATATATGCATGTAAAATTCATATCTAAATAAAATTCAGATCAATACATGATATCATATATCTCATATGCAAATCATGGATTATATTAAAAATAATTTTATGACCTAAACATGCAATCATATATCTCATACGTGAATCATGAATTAAATCAAATAAAATTTTAGATTTATGAATGTATCTATAAATCACATGAATATGAATTAGAAACTATTCTAGATCAAAATTCAGATCTATGCATGTTTAGACATATCAACTATATATTCTAAAATCAAATCCAAAATAAAATTCATATTTAAAATATTCATCTATACATTTCATGTATCAAGAAAAAATCAGATTTTGAAACTCTTTTCAAAATATGTATGTCAATTTCATGTATATGAAACCCGTGGCTCTGATACCGCTGTTGAAATTTCTAGGTCGGGTATGCATGTATGTTTTAAAATTTTATTTTTTTAAATATGATAGTAAAATAAAAAATTAATTTTTTTTTAATCTATATCATACATGTATAAAATATAAACCACAAGAATCTACTTCATATGTTGAAATTGAACATATACTGAAATTTAACATGTGATCAAATCACATATCTGTTTCATAATTTTTTTCTTCAAATCTAGATCTGAAAGAGGAGAGGCTTTCTCTTAGTCACGTAAGTGCTTGATCTCTATGGATATTCACTCAGGATCAATCTAGAACAGTCCTCTTAAAATTAATTTTTCTTCTTCAAGAAAAATCAGCCTGTGAATCTGAACGAAGCCTGGATCACGATCAATTCTTTGATCCTTTTCTTGATCTTCTTCTTCTCTTCTTCTCTTACTTTTCTTTCCTTGATTATACTGCTATCATGGATCAAAAATCAGCACAAAAGGGGACGCACAAAGCCCTTATGGGCGTGATGATGAAGGATGCCCAAAGGGGGTGGGGCGTTGAAGCACCAAGGGAGAAGAGAGGGAGAGAGGAAGAAAGGGCGTGGGGCACTCCTAAGAGGCATGGGGGCTGCTGGTTATAATAATTAGGAACCTTAGGAGAGGTCCCTTTAAATAAACATAAGGATTGAATACTATTTAATCTCAAATACAAGTCCTACTTGCATTAGGAATCCTTATAACTTAAGTTATTTAACTTGCTTTAGGAAACCTATTAGCCACCAACTCTTAGAACCCTTGCACCCACTAAATCACATCCCAAAATGCACCCAAGGGATGCCCCAATAAGGATCCATATGTCCTCTAAAGATAGAACACGCTCAACTTGATCAAATCAAGTGGCACCCCAACTTACCTATCAAGAAAATTAATTAAGGACTTGCCCCCTTAATTCAATTGATCCAAAACCTTAGACACCCAACAATTGGAGTCTAATGAATCTAATTCATTTAGGTTATTAGTAGGTAATTAAGTTTGAATTATCTTATCAAATAAAAAATTCAAACATAAAGAGAAAATTGGATCGAACCATATGCTAGCAAGGTTGCTTTGAACCCAATCGAGTTTTTCTAAACTCAATTGATACTTTTAAGCTCAATTGCTTATTTCAGATTTAATCTCTTTGTTGTGTGATCCTATAGATTCAATTCTATCTGCTAGTGAGATATACAATGATCTCTATCAAAGTATTATTGAAACTCTTTTCAATGGATCGGAACAATTCTACTCTAACTCATCAAGGATTGTTATTCCAGAACAGTCCTAGTAAGCTCTCATAATCCATTAGTGACACCTAGCACTATATAGTGGCAATCTAGTAGAACCAAAAAGAACCTCAAGATGTAGTTAACGTGTGATTCAGTCCCTCTATTGTGACTCCCGACTAGATGGCAAGTCATAGATAAGTCGTCAAACCTCAACATTAGTCATATAATAGATCCGATCAGCTCAAATCCAATTGTGATTTCTATAGAAATTTTTTTTCATCAATCATACTGCTATGGCCATAGACTCTTGGATTTAGCCTCTCAAATCTCATAGGACTACTCCTCTCTATCAAAATCGATAGATTCTATCTTGATACATATCCTACTCTTATAGTGGATCAACTGCCACCAACATCCACTGTAAGAGCTCATTGAGACCCATGTTTATATATCAGTCAAACTCCAACAGCCTCACTGTGAGCAGTCTTACCATCTCAGATCAAAGGACCATTCACACAACTATAGCATCGAGATAATCACTGACGATCGAATAAAAATTTAAGTGATCTCTCGTATGGTCACACTCAGTACTAGTTGTTCTCTAACAACTACCAGCACTCGTCACTCAGTATCTCTACACTGTAGACCAGAGACTCATCTACCCCAAAGGAAGCAATCTGTGTATTGGTCTATCCGAATCAATCACCGTCTTCATGATAATACTATGATCGAGAGTATTTAAGAATTAAATAAATATCTCTAATTGTTAACTCTTTGAGAATATGTATCGAAAAGTTAATTCCATGGATGATTTAAGGATACATCACATTTGAATGAAAAATAAACTTACCCTCTTATTGATCAAATCAATGTATAAAGTACAAAATTGTGTCCTAGCTTTATAATAATGTGTTGTCATGTATATTGACTTTTAGGACATACATCTAATAAGGAGAGGTCTGGGCAGCCATCGGAAGAGAATCCGATATACGGTGAGGGTGTGCAGCAGGTAGAGCAGACACTACAGAGCACCGATTGGAGATCGGAGGTAGAGCAGAGCATCAAATAGAGTAGCTGTAGTAAGGCATGATTGAGCGGCTTCCACAGAAAGTATCCAGGGACGTCGAGGATCTTGATACTGGTAGGCCTGTGAGAGGGTCTCCTTAGGAGATTTTAAGAGAGCTTTTGTGAGGATAGCTTCTTGTTGAAAGAGGTGTGTATACAAAGAGTTGAGAGTGGGTGTTCTCCTCTTGTATTGTTTCTTTCTCCTAGTGAAGCTTGCATGCCCCGTGAAGGTAGCACTTGGACTGTTTCATGTACTTGATTGTGTGTTTCTTATTTTATTTCTTCTTTCTTTCTACTGCAACATGTGGTACCGGATCCTGTATAACAATTGATATCAGATCTAGCGATATCAGAATAATTGGTATCAGAGCAGGTGATATTCCAACAATTAGATCAGAGCCTAGGCGGCACCACTGCGAGGTTACGACGGTGGTGAGCAAGATTGAAGATGGAGAAGACAGGTGCAATTAAGGTGGAGATCGACCGTGGAGGGTTGATCGATGCTCTCTTGTGCAAGGAAGAGCTGTCTAGATGGAGTATGCCAGCAGGAGCCTAGTGCGGGTGGAGCTCCAGATGAAAATGGATCGAGCATGGGATGAGAGACTCAGGAGGATGAATGACGTCGCATGGAGGCTATCCTGAGCAGATCTCAGGTCAGGAGGTGCTGTGAGGTGTACAGTATATGACGGAGATGGAATCAAGCGGTCTGACTCAACTCTCATATTTGTCTATCTATGAGTAGCAGGCGATTGTGCCAGGGCATGGGGGTGAGATTCAGAAGCTCTCAAAATCAGGTGGAGATCGATTATCGAGTTGAGGTAACGATTGTTAGAAAATATATCTCCAGATTTGATCCACAAGAAGTCCACAGTGAGATCCAGAATGACGAACGGAGTCCAATGAGCTTAAGAACAGTCCAAACGGAGTCCATACAGAGAAGTTATGTGCGAAACAAGATGAAGAGGTAGGCTGGTAGGGGCCATGAATGGTAGACGGGCCTACAGGGTGCGCGGGCCCATAGATGCACTGCCTAGCCATGCATGGGCATGCGGCCCAGTGGGCGCACAGGGGGATGCACAGGCTAGCCACGAGCGTGCGGCCTAGCACGGGCGCGTGCGGTGCGCGGCCCAGGCCCAGGCGACCCTGGCACGATCCATCAGGCGCTCGCACAGTCCATGCGCGGGCGAGCGAGTAGCGGGTGAGGAGCACTGACGTGGTGGGTGATTGGCGAGCCGGTGCATGGCAGGTTCACACGGGCACAGTTCAGCCCCGGTACACATACGGTCCACTAGCAATTTTGCATGATCCGACGGCTCTAGAGCGAGCCGTTCACGATCGGATGGTTGAAGATGATTCCATATTTGATCAGTTGATCGATGGCCTTGGTGTGCATAATTGGATAGCTCTGGTGCGAGCCGATCACGATCGGACGGCCACGGATGGTTCTAGAATTTTATTCAGCCTCGATATCCTATGGAAATAATGTTTTGGAGTTTTTGAAGTGTATATAGCTCTGATTAATGAGCCATTTATTGCGTTGGAAAGCTGATAATGTCTTGATTGTACAGAAGAGATATCAAAGTTGAGGAGAGATCTTAGCGGCCATCGAAAGAGAGTTCGGTGTGTGCTGAGGGTGTGCAGTAGGCAGAGCAGACACTGCAGGGCACCGACAGGAGATAGGGGGCAGAGCAGAGCATCAGACAAAGGAACTATAGTGAGGCATGATGTAATGACTTTTACAGGAAGCATCCAGGGGCATCGAGGATCCTTATACTGGCAGACCTGTGAGAGGGTCTCCTTGGAAGATTTTGAGAGAGCTTTTGTGAGGATAGCTTCTAGTTAAGAGGGGTATGTATATAGAGAGTTAAGAGTGAGTGTTCTTCTCTTGTATTATTTTTTTCTCCTAGTGAAGCTTGCATGCTCCGTGGAGGCAGCACTTGGGCTGCTCTATATACTTGATTGTGTATTTTCTATTTTATTTCTTCTTTCTTCTTGCTATGACACGTGGTACCGGATCTTGCACAATAATTTGTATCAGAGCGAGAGATATCACAATAATTGATATCAGAGTAGGTGATATTCCAACATGGATCATGTTTAGGTCCATGGGGTTGAGTGCATGATCAGACCATGGGTGTACACGAGTTTGGGTTAGTGCATTCGGATTGGGTTAGCCTAAAAAATTTTAGGTTAGAATTTTGATCCATGTATATGGGTGTATATATGTATATTTTAACCCTAATTTGAAAAAAAATCAAAGAGACTCTTTCTCCCTAACCTCTCCCTCTCTCTAGTCTTCGTCTGCCACCCAAGGAGGCAGCCAAAGGGGCTTCATGCTGGGAGGAAGGGGGCACCTCCTTCAAACCCTAGCGCCTAGGGTTTTGGAGGGGGCACCCCATTATACGGGTGCATGCCTCCTTCTTGTGGCCGCTCAAGATCCCATCTCCCAGATCTCCATGCCCCCTCTTCTCTACTGATTGGGGGTTTGAAGAAAGATATTTTTAGATCTAGAATGGAGGGTTTCAGATCTGGTATCGATAGGGTTAAGGAAGAGGAAGAACAAAGTGAAAACAGACAAAGGCTACAGTTTTGCAAAAGACTGCAGGGTCTCTCTTTCTTGTGCGGTACATCTTCAGTTGTTGGACACTCCAATATTCTAATTTTTAGAAGGATAATCAGATGATTTCATGGAGAGGTTTGGGCTCTGATTTGGTTCAGATCAGAGGTGTGTAGGGGCCAAGTTGGAGCGCACAAGTAAAAGCTGTGGTTTGAGAGATCGATGCTACCATAGAGTCCTAGTCCAATAAAGACTCTTTCTCATCAAGATTTCAGATTCAGATCTGATAGCCCCAAGATACCACACCTTAAACCCTAATTCTTAGGGTCTTGAAAGTAGAAGATCAGATCTTGAGGTGCATCCCAAATTTTTGGAAGTGGAGAGACACGAACTAGGTCTCTGCTATAGGGTTCTTGATGCGCAACGATCTAAGACATGGTATTTACTATCCTTAAAGAGTCTGGATCACCGTGGACTCTTGTAGAGGGCTCCATCGCATATCTTCTCAGGTCCACGCAAGTGTACGGCGGTCCTAACATGAAGATCCTTTTTATAGCTCTTAGTCCCAATTTAGTTTTTTTAGGATCTGAAACTCTATAAAAGGCTTGACATCCCCATACTCTAAGATAACTTAAATTTGATTTTCTTTCTTTCCATAATTCATATGGAGAGATCTTTAGTTTCTTAGAGGAGATCCTATTATGAATATGACATGCAGTAAGCAAAGCCTCTCCCCAAAGATTTATTGGCAATTCAGAACTTACAATCATGGCATTTACCATGTCTACCAAAGTTCTATTTTTTCTTTCAGCCAATCCGTTTTATTGTGGGGTATAAGGAGCACTAGTTTCATGAACAATACTATGCTCCCGCAATAGGTTGAGAACTCAAAGAAAAAGTATTCTCCTCCTCTATCACTCCTAAGAATTTTAATCTTCTTTTCCTTTTGATTTTCTACTTCCAATTTATAGCACTTAAACATGTCAAAGGCTTGATCCTTAGTTTTCATCATATAGACATACATAAATCTAGAATGATCATCAATAAATGTGATAAAGTACCTATTTCCTCCTCTAATTAGAACTCCATTTAATTTTCATATATCAGAATGCATAAGTTCAAAGATTTCAGAAGTTCTTTTTATAGAAGGAAATGGCTTCCTAGTTATCTTAGCTTGTATGCAAACATCACATTTATCATTAACATCATTCTTGCAAGAAATAAAGCCATGCTTTGGCATATATTCAATAGATTTATAATTACTATGTGCTAATCTTTTATGCCATAAAGAAGTAGAGTGCTCAACCATGTAAACAGAAATATTATTACTTTTATTAATGCTTAATTTGTACATCCCATCACAAGAGTATCCTTTTCCAACAAATATCCATTCTTGGAGATTACAATCTTGTCAGACTCTATAATAATTTTCAAACCTTTCTTACAAAATAAATTTATAGAAATTAAATTCTTCTTGATTTCAGGGACATGAAATACATTTGTCAAGATTAATTTCTTCCCAAAAGTGATACCAACAACCTTTGTAGTGTTGCCATTTCCCATGAAAATCTCTTGGCCTTCACTAGCAACTTCATAATTCTTGAATTGACTTTTATCATGATAGACATAAATTGTAGCGCCAGAGTCGTACCACCAGTTGGAGGACTTAGTTGCCAACGTCATGTTCACTTCGGAAGTCATGCTAATTTGCATACTTGACACCATAGCAATAATGCTATCAACATCGGTTTCAACCATGTTTGTAGAGTTGGATTTGCCAATCTTTTGCTTCTTCCAAATCCTACGATCACACTTCATGTGCCCTGACTTTCCGCATACCCAACAAGATTTTTTCTTTTGATTGTTGGAACTTTGACCTAATTCTAGTCTCTTTCTCTTGTTACCACCATTGGTGCCTTGGGACTTGTTGCTTGCACTTGCATCCACAAAGTTTACTTTTGAAGTAAATTCCAATCTCTTGCTTTGAAGATTTCGAGTTTCCTCTTCAATCCTCAAATGCTTTAAAATTTGGTCGACTGTGAAACTTTCAGATGTGTGCAACAGCTTCTTTCTATAATCATTCCAACTTAGAGGTAACTTTGTGATGATTGCCCTCACTTGGAATGATTCAAAAAGACTGACATCTAAATCTTTCAACTTAGACACTAGAACTTGTAAATCATGCACTTGATCCATAATAGAAGCATTATCGTTCATATGAAATTTCAAATATTACATGATTAGAAACTTATCTGTGCCTTGCTTTTCCCAATTGTATTTGAACTCCAAGGCTTTCCATATCTCTCTTGGTGATGAAATTGGATGATATAACTCAGCCAAGCGATCTGAGAGAGTGTTCATAATATATCCTCGATATAAGAGTTCATCCTCAGCCCTCTTCTCACGTTGTTCTTCAAGCCTTTGAACCTCCTCACTTGTGCTTTTCTCATTTGGCTCTGGAATGGCGGGTAGATTGGCATCAAGAACATATGAAATCTTCATGGCAGTGAGCAAGAATAACATCTTGTCCTTCCATCAATTATAATTCTTTCATCCTATTGAATCTATTGAGTTTGACGAAGTCTTAATTCATAACTTTGAAAGCAAACTCTTGAGTGAACTCCCTCTTCCTTTTTCTTTATAAATAACGTCTTAAGATTGCTAGGAAATGTAAACTTGAAGGAAGAAATTAGATGTAAACTTGTAGCAGAATGTTGGACACTTGTATGCAAGAATGTGCTTGAAACGTGAGATGATCCACTATCCTTAAGACATTATTTGCCCTTAATAGTTGCTGCAAAGTTCCGACAAGCCGTCTCTAGGAATGATCCAAGCACCAAAGATTCCTATTCAATAATTATAGGAACTTTACTTTCAAGAAATCTATCAAATGGTATTTGAGAAGCAATAAACTTTGAGAGCAAATATGAATGTGTAAAAGTGATTTGTGAAGTCTTGAGGATCTCTATTTATAGTTTTCCAATGGTCATAAACCAAGAATCATGTCCCATACGGGATAATTCTTCATATATAGTTGTATCTCTTGCTTGATAGATCACAACTCATCCAACTATCGTAATTATTCATGCAGCTGCGACGCCGATGCTTAGGACAGAATTCTTTCAATTCAACACAACCATCATAACTTTCAATTCTTCTTTTTTATATCTCTATGTAATAGTGGCATCCTATCCAAATCTATCATATGTTTTGTTATTATCTTCGAGACTATTTGTAAGCCCATATTTGTCTTTGTCTCCCTTACTTGAGAAATTCTTTATGCACCGCAGGCGGTGTAGAAAATCTGACGTGAAGCGTACCACTTTATATACTTGGTCTACATAGTCATCACTTTCTAACTCGCATTTAATATCTGCAGTTTCATTTTTTCGTTTAAAAATTTTATATGATGAAAATATACCTGTCCTTTGAAAAAACTTATGACATCCTATGACATATTATAACTTTCTACATGCAGAATGTCATAATATGATCCAGAAAATTATGACATCCTGTGGCATATTATGACATCCTACGTCAAATTATTACTTTCTGCGTCAAATTATGACTTTCTGCATACAAAATATCATAATATGGCCTAGAATATCATAATATGGCTCAGTATATCATAATAAAGAAAAAGTATTTTTGTCCAACCACTTTGCAATGCGTTTTTAATGTCTGCAGTTTCGTTTGTTCGTTTGAAAATTTTGGATGATGAAAATATCCTTACTCTTTAGAAAAAATTATGATATTTTGCGTTAAAATTATGACTTCTTGTTCGCAGGATGTTACAATATGGACATAAAATATCATAATTTGTTCTAAAAAGTATGAGTATTTTCATCATTCAAAATTTTTAAAGCAAAAGACAGAACTGTAGGCATTAAATGCGTATTGAAAAGTGATGGCTATGTGAACCAATCACATAAAATAATGCACTCTATATCGGATTGTCTACACCACTCGCAGTGCGCAAAGAATTTCTCCTTTTACTTTAATATAATTATCAGTTATTTTTTATAAAAAAATCAAAATAGTTTAATTGCACAAGGGAATTAAGCTCCACAGTAAGCGTTAAGTCCCAACTTTAATAAACTAATTCTGTAATAATGTCTATCAAGATTGACCATTGGCAACTCCTAGAGCATCTTCGGAGCCGTTCCCTCGAATTAGTCCATCAAGTGTCGACAGAATTATTTTCATTAAAAATTGTCAGGGGGAGGGGGAGGACAATGTCAACGAATGCCATGCTTGCGTCCGCCACTCTCGGCCCCTAAACGATTCGAAGGGACGAATCCGTACGGCACCTCTGCGGAGCCAGCCAACTTGTGGTCTTCGTGTGGTTGGCACGCGCCAAACCTCTTAGACCTAAAATGCCAAAAAAAAAAAAAAAAAAAAGCCCAGTTATGATGATCTCAATATATATGGGATAGGTTATATAAATCTAATTTTAAGTACAATATATTTGGGAGAGCAGATGCCAAATAGATCGAGACGGATGGAGTATTAAGTTGCTTCGTCTCGGCTTTGTATAGGATTGCTTGAATACGACTCTAGCTTGTGCTGAACTCAAGTTGTCGATGCTCAGTTTGTCCAAGCTTTGGATTGAGCTTTTAGTGAGAGGAGTTGATTTTGTTTTTAAATAAAATATTTTAAACTATCATAGGAGTATAGGGGTTGTGTCTTTTGCATGAAAGAAGAATTCATCTTTTTCATATGGATCACCATTGGATCGTGCAATGACCCCTTCAGAATTTGTGCAGATAGATGATTGATGAGTATTTTTTACAACCGATATTGTATATATATATATATATATATAAATCAATCATCTTTTTAAGCCAAAAATATAGTCCGAACCCTCCATTAAACATTGCTGTTAAGAATCATGCATGGTGCACGTACAAGGTCCTCCGAATGTGCTTGCCAAACCTCCGTGCACCCGAGTGAAGAGGAAAAGCCTAAAAGGTGTCCATTGCATGGCTCTCGAGTGCTGATACATGATTGGATACCTATGTGGGCTCTACATATGCATAAGGGATGTGGTTGCACCTTTCGTGAGAAAGAAAGATTTACCTTTTCTAGCAAGATTCCACCATTGGATCACACAATATTAGCTTCGAGATCTGCATAGATGGATGATGAGAAGATTTAGAATGCTTTGTGATCTATGTGGAGGATAATGAAATTAGTGACATCATGAAAGGAAACCAATCATTCTTTCGCATGAAGGATACAAACCCAAACCCCATGTTCAGACGATCTTTGCAGCCGCATCAGCACTGGCCTTGTGCTCCCACATGGCCATAGCTTGGCTCCTTACAGAACTACGAGGACAAGTGTAAGCCCCAATGCCCTCCATCTTACGTCGAAATGTTCCAATTTTCACCATGTCAGTGCGCGCAAGCAGATCCAATGCGGCCAGGAGAGATATTAAATCAAAATAAAAGATTTTCAATCTAACGTTCTAATCAAATAAAATATTGGATATTATCAAAGCTTGGATAGCAGAGAATCGACCGCCCTGGCAGGTAGAGCAAGAGGCAGCATGAACACACCCTTCATCGATCCATCCCATCCCATCCCATGAACGTCACCATCAAAAACACCCTATAAATCCATCCCCCCCACAACTCCAGTCTCCAAACACAACAACACAACTACTCCAAAACGGAGGGAAAAATAATAAATACCAAAATTCCAAAACCATGGCCTCCACCACCTTCCACACCCTGATCATCCTCCTCCTCCTCCACTCCTCCTCTACGCTCTCCGCCGCCGACGGTCCGGAATCCTCCTCTCCATCCGGATGCGACACGAGATCCCGCGGCGAGTGCTACAACCGGCCGGAGGCCCTCCGGCTGAAGGTCATCGCAATCCCGACCATCTTGGTTTCCAGCGTGATCGGCGTCTGCCTCCCGCTCTTCTCCCGGTCGGTCCCGGCGCTCCGTCCCGACCGCAACCTCTTCGTGGTTGTGAAGGCCTTCGCGTCCGGCGTGATCCTCGCCACCGGCTACATGCACGTGCTCCCGGACTCCTTCGACAACCTCACGTCGCCGTGCCTCCCCGAGAAGCCGTGGTCCGAGTTCCCGTTCACCGCCTTCTCGCCATGGTGTCGGCCATCCTGACGCTAATGATGGACTCCTTGATGCTTGCATTCTATAACAGGCAGAAGAAGGGCGGCGCCGCCGTGGTCGTCGACCACGAGAGCCCGATGAATGCCGCCGTGCCGGTCGCGCATGTCCACGGCCACTGCGGGCCGCCGCAGCTTGGCAAGGATGAGGAGGAACGGGAGGAGATGGCCCTGCGTCGGAATCGCGTCATCGTGCAGGTCAGGCTGACTCGTAACGAGTCATTGAAAACATTTTTTTTTATAAAAAAAGTCTCTTTTTAAAGCCGGTTAAATTAATATAGCTAGGCATAATGATAGATTTAGATAATAATGACGAAGGATCCGGGTTATATTCTTCATACGAAAGAATGATTAATTTTTATCGTAACATCAATCGTTGAATTGCATCTTATATAGATTTTAAGATATTTTAATTTTAATTTTTTATTTATCTGTACAGATCGATCTGAATTCAAAATGATGATATGCAATTTTGAATTATTTATTAAAACATCGATAATGACAATAAATTTTGAATCAATCAAGCAAAGAGGAGCGTGCATGCTAAATTATTGGCGCATGATCCAATCCAATGTTTCCGTAATCAATCATTAGACAGCATGTATAATCCAATAAATGATTATGCAATACAGTATAGAGTTGCACATGATAACGAGGGTAAGAGAGAAAGATGGCACTATTTTTTTTTATGAATCAGATAAATAAAATTATTTAAATATAAATATATTTATAAAAATAAATAAATAAAATATTTAATAATTATATTTAAAAATTATCAAAGAAGTCCATGATATAGGGCAAATATGGTTAGCCATAAAAATCGGTGTTGTTTAACTACCAATTGTTCGCTTAAGGAGCAAGCCCCGTTGAGGATAGAGTTTTTTTTCCACGTTGAGGAAAAAAAATTTTGGATTCTGTGCATGGAGTCGTACGTATTAATTGGTGCGTTTGTACGACTCCCTAATATTACGGAATTAATTAGGAACTTCAGTTCCTTCGTTTCACTTCCATCCATCACATTTCAAATTAATGGAGTACACCTTCTCTTGTGGGGCCCACCTTGCCTAATTTTGTAACTTTGTCTGGTCAAATTTTGTGTGTACTACTCCGTACTTCCTTTTTCCTTTGGGTGGAGGTCAACTCTTTGTGTGCCTTCTCCCGATCTCTAGCCATCAGTAGGTCAAAGTTCTTGACCAACTGTGTGATTAAAAAAGTCTTAACCTATGGTAATTGGTAAGGTAGCAGATAGCGAGGAAGGATTAAGAAATCCATCTGTTAGGTGGAGATTAAAAAAAATCTTGATCCTTTGGAAGATGCCGGCTAGCCTACAAATTGGGTTTTGTACAAGCGATTTCAAAGACCTGAAACCCATCCCTTTAATACGGGCTTTAAAGTTTTTATTTCTTTTTTCTAAGCTAGAACAAACACATATCTGATGGACAGTAACGTAATCAGGGGCTACAAGTTTATTCACATGTAACTAATTAGATCCATCACCTAAATCTGGACCACAAGAAATAATCACTCAAGTAAAGCAAGATATATTTGATGTTATAATAAGAGTAATAATAATAATTGAGGGCAAGTTTTGGTACGGCGATATCATGACTTCTAAGTTCGAAAAATGGAAATAGTCTGTCCGTATGATATGTGTAAGAATTGATTAAATTATAATCGATGTCTCATCAGTGTTAAATATTTTGCGGCCCCACGTATTTTTGATTAATAAAGGAAAGGCATTTAGTCGAGTGGCACACGACAAGGCAGCTATCAACTGTTTGGTCAACGGTTTATCTTTCCATAGTATATTCCTTTGTTTCTTAATTTTTTGTTTAACAACGGTGAGAGATAATATTGGTTTTACCAAAAAAAAAAAAAAAAAGGATAGTACTCGTTCAGCCTTATATTAAAATTTAAAACTACGTATATCGCTGAGATGATCCAATCAAACATCAAACTGATCTGACTTCAATGAGTGTTTCTGATGAGGCTATCATCGACATATACAATGACCATAACCTATAAGCACTATGAGCCATTATAACGTTACACCGTGATATTATTTGATATTTAATTTAGAGATTTTGTTATGATACTTTAAATAATATTTTAATTATTTTATTATTTATCTACATCTGATTACGGACCATTCATATTTCAATTAGTTAGCTTTCAATGTACATAGTTGATGCATTAAAATTTTAAAGAATAAGATCATTTTATTTCATTTTTTTTTTTTGAAAAAAATTTCTCCATGAGTCACTGAAGGACGGAGGTGGTATGGTGGTTCGGAGAGAAAGGGTGGACATGATGGGAACTATGACTGTACACCTAGAGGGTGGTGATGCAGAGTAGCCGCGGGCTGTCAGGGGAGGGGGCAGGGGAATGGTTGTGGGAGCTGCAGGTACACACCAGAGGGGCAATGGCACGAAGAATTCACTGGCCACCAGGGGTGGTGGGTGGTGCGCAAAGAGTAGCCGCGAGGTGCCTTGTAAGGACCATGGTGGAGGGGGGGGTTTTGGGAAGGAACAGCGGAGGTGCCTTGCAAGGCGGCGGGGTGGGTTTGGGGAAGAACGGTGGGGTTGGGGGTATGTCGGCACAAAGCAGCCATGAGGGTTGGGGGCAAGGCCCATAGTGGAGGGGGGATTTGGGGAGGAATAGTAGGGGTGCCTTGCAGGGCTGCGGGAGAGGGGGGTTTGGAGAGGAACAGCGGGGTTGGTGAGATGCCGACACAAAGCAACCACGAGGGTTGGGGGGTGTCGAGGTCGGCATAGAGAAGCCATGGGCGCCTGGGACTGGCATAGAGTAGCCGTGAGCGCCTAGGATCGAGATTTCGAGGGTGTGGAATCACGGGGGTGGGGTTGGTGGTGTTGTGGTGCTACAGTGGAATCACCGGCGCCGGAGGGGAGGGAGGGGGGTCGGAGATCGAGGGTTGAGCCACCAGCACAGAGTGTGGAATCGCTGGCGTTGGATGGAAGGGGGTGGCAGTGGGTGGGAATGCGGGCAGGAGGTGCAGAGGAATGTAGAGAAGGAAAGAGAAAAAATAATAAAAAATATTATTTTTTAAAAATAAAATATATAAAAAATAATAATATATAATATCTTAAATATCTTTCATAATATAATACTATAAAAGAACATCATAGTAAAATTTTTAATTTAGACTTTAATTTTTTTTAAATAATATACCGCTAGATGTAGCTGTCATCACTAACGATTATGAACTATGTGATCACTTAATAGATTATCGTGTTTGGGTTCTATATGTAACGCATGTTGCAAACTACACAGAATATTATATTACCTGTTCTATGGGTAATGCAAATGCTTGTAGTATGCCATCTAATATATATATAAGAAAGCAGAAATTAAGAAAAAATCTATTAGCAATTGAAATTGTCCACATAAATAGCAATTTCTCACTCATGAATGCCATCTAGATCACATTAATTTTTAGTATGCCATATGTCTGTGTCTTTGACTATTCTGTCTAACAATCCTTCAAGTATTAAATAATAGTATTATATTATTAAAAAAGTGCATTGAAGCTCACTTATATGCATTAAATTTTATTATGAAAGCATGATATTATTGTATGCTTGCAATTAAAGCCCCCCCCCCCACACACACATTAGAAATTTGGATGGATGTTATATTATTATTCATAAATAATTTTTTTAAAAAATAATCAATTATATGATATATTGATACGATCGCGATGCTGTCATTAGGACACCATGATTATCAATCAAATTCTAACTTCAACAAAAATTAAAAACATGTAAAAAGTAGTGAGTCGGATCGAATCCACAGAGAAGGCAGGATTTTGACTTAAAATCTTTGATTTTACGAAAAAAAATAAAATTTTGAAGAAAGTAATTTAAGTTAAAAAATAAAAATTAAAAGTACGAAAAATAAATCGGATACTAAGATCTACTAACTAGATCCTAGCGTCTACTTGCAATAAAAATAAATAATAAAAATTTAAAAAAATATATAAAATAAATCGGGTACTAAGATCTACTAACTAGATCCTAGCATCTACTTGCGAAAAATAAAAGACAGAAATTTAAAGTGTAAGAAAATAAATTTTATATTAATTAAAATTAAAATTTAAGTACAAGAAATTTAAAAAGAACAATAAAATAAAATAAAACTGTAACAAAGATCTGAAGTTGATCAGCCAAGCCTTGTCGGAAAGATGGTTGATGACCTCTTCATCTTTCGTCGTACTCCGTAGAGCGAACCGACTTTTCTCCTTCTTTTTTTTGGATCCCTAAAGCTATTTAATTTTTTTTTATTTTTTTTCTACACTTTCTACTCCCAAAGCTTATTCCCGGACCTCTTATTTATAGATGAATTTTTCATAATTTTTTGATAGAAAAAGGAGTCCTAAAACCCTTAAAAATCATATTAATTCCCTTAAGAATATTTTTGATCATCGGATGGAGCTTGAACCGCCCAGATCTGTCCAAAATTTATAGTTTTAATCCTTATCAAAGTCGGATCGAATATCAGCCGTTGGATCTAGGTTCTGATGAAGTTCTGGCTGTCGAATCGTGCAATTTAAATCCTTAACACAATCGAAAATGTCTTCAGCCATTTGATCGCATGATAGATTGCTTCTGGACCGTCGGATCATGCAAAAGAGTCTTCTTATTAACCGACAATGAACAGCTGCCGTTGGATCTAAGTCGGATTAAATCTCAGCCATTGGATGACGCAAAATAGCTTCCGCTATCCGTAGACCGCGCCTGTAGACTGCATAGCATTTTCAATGGACCACGTCCTAGCTCTGTGGACCGAGCGGCCGGTTCACTGTACACCAAAGGCTATTTTTTTTATTTTTTAGGATATTTTATCTCTATTTTCGCTCTGATTTTTATCTGAAAAATTAAAAAAAAATATGTATTAAATTTTTTAAAAATTTCTCATCATTTTGGTACTTAAATTGCTCAATTAAATTAACATCTATTTTTTATAAATATATCTAATTATATATTTTTTTCAAAATCACTTGTTTTTTAAGAAAATTCAATAAATTCATGAAATTAGGATTTTTAAGAAGATATTAGTACCATAAATTATCAAAAATATCTTCAATAAATATAAAAATATACCACTTATCATATATCTGGAACTCGTGTGTAAAGTGTGGGCTAAAAACTAGTTTGTACATATGCGAGGGCAACTTCTTAAACTTTTCCATAAATAAACTCTTATTTTAGCAAATACATCCATTTATATTCAGTTTCTAATAACTGATCATTAAATTAGAGAAAAGGAGGAGAAGATTTTATACTTATCTAATTAATTTAAATAATTATGATTGATGGGATAACAGCCATCTATTAAATATTTAATTCCCTTGTGCTCAAAAGTTACATAGCCTTCTTATATAATAATCTCCATGCATTGCATGTACCACATGCACCGCATAATTGGAACTCAGATCACTAGTATCAATACTAGTAAGTTTATAAAATTGGTGGACACGTTAATCAAAATATAATTTTATATAAAAAATCAGGATGAGGCCTCTACCCAAATTGCAGTAAATAATTCTCTCTAATAGTTTTATAATAATTATTTATACCAAATAAGTTGGCAAATCTTTGATAGTTGTACCAAGTGATATGTGAACAATGCTGCCTTCACCCCATAGATTTGAGAGATTAGAGGTATTTTGGGAATACTGCCTACGGTCCTCTGCTACCATGTTACATTTGTCGACATTTGCTTTTATATGCTTGAGTATATCTAGTTGGATGACTTAGAATAGAGATAGAGATATGAAACTAGGAATACTTCTAAGAAAATATCCTTAAATTATTAAGCATAACCTTTTCTGATTCGTTTTATGATGTGCAGGTTCTGGAGATGGGAATAGTGGTGCACTCAGTGGTGATAGGTCTATCAATGGGGGCCTCTCAGAACCCCTGCACCATTAGACCTCTGGTGGCTGCCCTCTGTTTCCACCAAATGTTTGAAGGAATGGGACTTGGTGGTTGCATTTTCCAGGTAATTAAAGGTTGCATAATTAAGAAATTATACAGCAGAGAAAAGCTAGTTAAATAGTACCAAGTTCATAACAGCATTCTCATTGGGAGAAACTTGGAGTGGTTTTGTAGGCAGAATACAAGATGAAGATGAAAGCAGTCCTGGTCTTCTTCTTCTCCACCACGACGCCATTCGGGGTCGCTCTCGGGATCGCCCTGTCCAATATCTACAGCGATAACAGCCCGACAGCTCTCATCGTCGTCGGAATATTGAATGCATGCTCGGCGGGGCTTCTCAACTACACGGCGTTGGTCGATCTCCTTGCAGCTGATTTCATGGGGCCTAAGCTGCAGGGCAATGTCAAGCTTCAGCTAGCGGCCTATGCAGCCGTGCTCCTCGGCGCCGGCGGCATGTCCCTCATGTCAAAATGGGCTTAAAAAAGAGGCCACTGTTCATGCCTTCTAACCTTGTTACCATTGTTATGGCCTTTGTCAAAACTGAGGGTTCTGAATTGATGAGACTTTGGCCCACTGTTTGCAGTTGTTTTGTTGTTTTTATGGTGATGTGTTAGCAATTGTCCCAACCAACTAGTTCTGTGCATCAGCAAGTAAGAAAAAATAAGACAAGTTTATTGTTGCACCATTGATGCGTTTGTATAATTAGCAATGAGCCACAATCTCCTTTTGTTGCACTTGGGTGTCTTTTCTTTTCTTTTATTGGAGAGAAGGCTGAAGTGCGCCAAATAAAATATGTAATGGAGGGATCAGTTGAAGAGATACCATACATTTGGATCATGGAACCATGTCATTCATCCAATAAAGCAATCAAAGGAAGCATCTTTGGCTAGCTTCGTGCATTAAGGATACAGTCTAGGCTTTTACATTATTATTATTATTATTATTATTATTATTATTATTATTATGGTGAGTTACATTATTGTGCTTTAGAGACTAAAATTCTGTTATATCTCAGGAATTTCGAGACTCTGTATTAGTTTCTCTGCTGGTAACTGAAATTCTCTAGCATACATAAAATAATAATTTTGAGATTTAAAGGCATGATTAGAGATCTGAAATATTTGTTTTAAAATTTTTTCTAAACCTATCCCATAATTAGGAGGTGCATGCTTGTCCCTAACCCGTAATCACCTCAAGATAGGTCGAAGCATCTGCTTTACAAGTACTTAAATTTTCGAACTTATCCAAACTCGTCTTGTCTAGAGTTAGATAGAACAGGATGGGACATGTTGGGATGACTAAAACTGCAAAAATATTTTTAGCACATAAATCAATCAAATAAAAAGAACGTAACATTAAATCTTGGTGCCTCACATAATATTAAATAAACTAATAAACAAAGATATAAAAAATAGTCAGCCAAATATTCAACAATGATATAGATGATAAATAAAAAATATTTTTCTTTAGGAAATCAAAGTTATTATAAATTAAGGAAAGTAAATATTTTAAAAACAATATTTTAGTAAATATCCTAGGTTAAGTTTGGAGTGGGAACCTTTTAGGAAATATTTTTCTATGGGTTTTATTTTAAATGCTCATCCGCGCCTTTGGCTCAAAATTGGGTAGAGTAAAACTTGCCCCGTCAAAGTCGGATAGGATTGGATACCCGACGGGATGTTATAAATTACTAGTCTTGTTACCAAGTGAGAATGATATCACTAATTTTCTTAACGATACTTGTTTAAGCTTAGCATGATTGAAAACGATGATTGAGTTTAGCTCATTTCCTATGCGATCTTGACTGTGATATATTGTTATTGGGGTAAGCTTGAGGTGGTTCAACCATCGACATATGTGTGTATTTGTGTTGGTACTTAAAAATGCTGCCACAGTAGGATTTATATGTACACATCCTTTAAAAACTTGGTATGAGAGCAATATGAACTAGTTTAAAATGATGCATTCTTGCCCAAGCCAGTTTGTGCCTAATTTGATTCAACAATTGCCAAATATGGCTTTCTAGTTGATACAATAAAGCATGGATAATACTGGCTTGCATTTAAATCCTTACTTTTAATTATGCTATGATTGCAATTAAAAGCAGACATTGCTCAATCAATAAAGCATGGATAATACTGGTTCGCATTAAAATCCTTATTTTTAAATATGCTATGATTGCATTTAAAAGTAGACATTGCTCAATCTGAATGGAGGCATAATGTGCATTTGCATGAGTTTCAGTATTAAAAAAAAAAAAAAAAAAAGGTTGGATACAGGTGCTAAAGAGAGGTCCTTTTTGAAGGTTAGGTACAAAAGAGGGGTCATGCAACAGTCTTCACCCAAGGAAGAGGTGCTACTGGGGAGCTTGGTTTCACAATTCAGTGGTTGAAAGCTTTGAAGGAATGAAATGAACCGCTCAGCATGGCCGGTCCTCCGGACCGATCCCGGTCCGGTGCACAAACCCTATTCATCGCGGTTCATGCGTCGTATCGCTTGGACGCTGCTTCACGTTTGCCCCCTCTTTGCGTGTAACGGCCAGAGAGGAAGGGCGTCCCTCTCGTCCTTCGGCTGCTAAAGGAAGGGCCGTAAGAACCCTTGAATTCGAAAGAGGAAGCCGAGAACCAAGCTGGAGAGACGCTCAGAGCTCTCACTCCCTCTCGCCTGCTCGCTCCCAGCGGCAAGGTAGAAGAAGAGAAGAATAAGAGGGAGAAAGGGGAGGGAGATGGGGAGGAAGGGGCAGAAGAAGGGGAAGGGAGGGGAGCAGCGGTCGAGCATCGTTACCGAGGCCACGCGCATTAGAATAGACAAAGTCCTCCAGGATTTTCGAGTGTCAGATGCCGAAGGTCCTGCTCTTCTCCTCTCGTAAAGGAAAAAACTCGATTGTTTGTTCTTGTTGCTTGAGTTTTTCTTACACTTGGCTGGATTTGCTATTAGGTTTGGAATCCAGCCAAGAAAGTGTGGCAAGCTTGGGCCTTTTGAGTTACTCAAATACTAGTTTCAGAGTATTTCTTTTTGTTTAGTTTTGATGGGGTTTTGGAGCTTTACGCATGCCGAGTTTATTTTTCTGGTTGACATTCTTGCTTGTAATTTGTTTAAAAAAAAAATCGTTTTCATTTTTTTTGGCTGTTAATGGAATGTTTCTTTGGCTGTGTGATAGATGTTTAATTGAGTATAGTCCATTTTTTTTGTTTCTTTCCCTGTTTTATTAGTTGCGTGATATTTTTCTGGATGCTGGTTTAGGGCTTGAATTAGGAAATCAGAACATTGGGTCATGTGGGCATTTGGCCTGTTATGGGTCAAATTGCGACGTTGAGGGGAGTAAGAAAAGCGAATTCCTTTTACTTAATGGAGGGAAAACAAGGATAGTGGTCATGATTTTTAACGAGGTGTATTTCACCTTATATGATAATATTTATGGATATGTGCTCGAGGATAACTTCATTTGTCGTTTGATATTTTTTAGTCATATAAATTGCTTAATGATTTTGTTATTATCAATAGAAGGTTTATGCACTGAGAGATTGAATCATGGGTATGCTAGTGTTTAGAATGTCATTGATATGATCCGGGACTTCTATTTCTAAACTTATTGTCCATTGACAAGTCTACAGTCGAAGAAGGTTTGAAAGTCTGGAAAACATCTAAATTGGTGGACTTCAGTGGATATGGGATCCAATGCGTGTGTTCAAATACCATCCTGAAGGGGGCGGCCGTCTTCTGTGTTTGGTGCTAATATCAAGACCTTTTTAGATATTTGGTTTGCAGAGACCATGGAGCAAGTGTGTTACGTTTTGCAACATGGATTGCTTCGGACATTTATCCATTGTTGACCAGTTCATCCTACCCAGTCGTCAGTGGAATGTCCCTCTCCTCCAACAGTGTTCTTGATAGGTGCTTGATGATACACATACAAACTCCACCATCAGTGTGCTCTGGATGGACCAATCTGGCCATGCTTAAAGAAACACAACATCAAAATCAAAGTGGTGTGGATGCGATCACCAAATAAGGTTTTGGAAGATGTTGTGGTTAGTCAGAGTTGATACAAGAGTAGATAATTTTTGTGGAAATGCTTCGTGGGGCAGGGTGGTCACCAACAATGGGATTCATCCATCATAATTGCAACTATCTTAGTTTGGACTGCTCCAGGTGCCACCTACATTCTGAGACTATTAGCCATATGATTTGGCATTGCTGGGGACCCTCTGTGCTTCTGGAGCAATCTTCATGCTTAGCTTCACCTCCCTAGTTGACCTCGTATTTCTACGAGCTTCCTCCAATATACTGACAGCAATAACCTCAGTAAATGAATTGTTTCAATATATCACACGGCAAATGTGACCACTGCTTGCTGGCCTGTATGGAAGCAACAATCTTCAGTGGTAAATTCAGACTCTAGAGATTAGATCTGAACATCTCATATCGAGCAGCCTTTTTTTTGCATGGGATCTACTCAAAGAATGCACTTCATGTCTGGTCTGTGCCTAGTGAATCTACATCTGGCATGAATTCAGTGATAAAGTTCAGCCGAGTTTGTTCAGAGTATCTGGTTTCTATCTCCAAGGGGCTATGCTTAAGTTTTATGTTATGGATCTTGGAATGCGGTCACCTACTTGGCTGCACTAGGGGGCATTATACGGGCTGAGAGAGAGGATCTTATAGGTGACATATGTTGCCTTTTTCCAAGCAGAGTTTTTTTACGAGGCTGAGGCAAAGTCCATATTCTGAACATTGGAGATAGCTCTTGCAAGCTGTTCACTTATCTATAGGTTGGAACTGCTCTGCCATGGCATGTAACACATATTTAGCTAATGTTTCAGCCATGTTGTTGTTGCTCAAGGATTTACAATGTTGTCTCTATACCTGAAGCTCATATCAAACTTGTGGGCTGGCTTACTGATGTGGCAAGACTAATATTCTGTTGTACTGAGTCTCGTCTTGTTCCCTTGACCCTGAAAGAGTTAATTAGGGAGTCTTTGTTATTTACTTCCAATGTTGTGGGGAAATGTAATGGTGACTTATTGCCAATAAAGGAAGGGGGATATCCTTATGCTGAGTGGTGTCAGCATGACATTAGCATCCATTCTCAATTGTCCTCATTTTGCTCTTGGATAAAGTAGGGTTAGAAGACCTTGTGCAATTGTGGAGTTGTTAACAGAGTAGGAGCTAAATCCTGTGTTGGTTGTCACCGGGATCCATGCCAGACTACCCTGTCTTCAACTGATTTAAAGTCAGCAAGGATTACTTATTTAAAAGATTTGGATAGATTTTTTTCTAGCTGTATGAGTCATAGGGTTGCAAATAATTTTTAGAAACTGCACTATATCATGTTGGTTTTGGGGAGCTAACTGAATTTTTAAGTTTTGAGGGCTCTCTTTAATTGCTTTTTCCTACTTTTGCTGCTGTATTACACCCTTTTAAATTGACAATGTGGCCGTGGGAGAAATAACTTTGTGCTGATTCTAACTTATCATGTAGTAAGATTTGTTAACATGAATTTGCTGTGATGGAGAGCTCAATCATCTGCTAAATAAATCATGTGAGAAAGCTGCAGAATTCATGTCTCAAGGGATTTAAGACTTGAAATCCAGTTTTCTGTGACTAGAGGATCTGATGCAATGGCATAGGCTGGGTTTTAGAAAATTTAGTTGTTGTTGAACTTGAGTGTTCGTATGGAGTGGCTGTAGTTTAGATATCATGTCCATATTTATATCCTTGTCATGTTGATTATTCCAATTCTAGGGATGGATAGATTCTGAGCATGTAACTTAGATACAAGATTCTTGAGCTTATTTGTATATGTTATGATATAATTGTTGTATCCTAGTTTTGGACTGAAGTGAGGTTGATGAATTCTTGGGATCATTTTAGTCTTTAGCTGGAACTGCATTGGTTTCTTTGAAGATGGATTGATCTGAATTTATTTACATAAACTGAGAATAATTGTGTGAGCACCACCTAACAGAATTACCTAGGCCAGACCCTTGGGGAGCACTTCCCAAGATTTAAACCTAGAATGTTCATCCATGTAAAGGAGTGTTGTAACCACTGGGGTATAGCCTGGTTTAAATCAAGTAGAAACATTGAGTTGTTGGGACATTTATGATGGATAGCAGGATACAAAACCAATCGCTTTCTTATTTCTTTCTTGTCTTCTTAGCTTGAGTTTGATTAGAGATATTCCTTTTTATCCCTTCCCTGCTTTTGTTTCATGTGTGGATCAATGTTCTAAGTCCTTTCTCTATTGACAATTTAATAAAGATTTTGTTTCATGTGTTTATCAATATTCTAAGTCCTCTTCTTTATTGCAAATTTTTATAAAGATTTATCATTCTATCACATTTAGCATGAATTTACTTTCACCTCTTGACACACACCAACACTACTAGTTTTGCTTAGACCATTACCATGAATATCTGTGTGTGCATATGCATCATAATGCTTAAGTTGCTGTGTTTACACACCATGGATGGAAATGAGCTTGGGTCGGGCTTTGGGCTTGGCCCGAGAGGAACCAGTAGGGATCAAGCTTGGATTATGAAGCCCAAATGAAATTTTGGACTGGCCCAAGCGGTGCTCGAAGCCGAATGCAGACCTTGACCCGACTTGACCCACCCTTAAGCCCATTTAATTACCCTAACCCATTACCTGTACTTTCCCCACTCCCATTCCATTCCACCTCCTAGGCTCCTCATTCTCTACCTGTTTTTGCTTCCCTCTCTCCTCGTTCCTCTTCTATCTTCCCTCACTCTCACATCCTCCTCATCCTCATTCTCACATCCTCCTCATCCTCATCCTCATCCATGCAATGATCGCTTGTTCCGACCAGGGCTAGGGCCTGCTCATGGATTAGGGGTGATGGTCGGTCAATGGGCAAGTTTTCTCCATTTTGCTAGGTGAAGGCTAGTGCCACTGCAAGGGGGTTGCTCATGGATAAAGGCATCCTCGGTTGCCTTGCTCCATTGCTTACTAGACCTAAGGCCCCTATTCATTGTTGTAGTTGGTGTGTTCATGGTTGAGTGCTGGTGGAATGGCAATGGCTACTTCAACTTCTCGAAGGCAAAGAAGTAGGAGATTGGTGCCACCATGGCCTCTATATTAGTTGACGGGGTAGAATCTAGGACAAAATTAGATTTTTTTTCTAGGGGAAAATTTGGGGTTTTTTAAAAGTTTCCACCACATGGGCTTGGGCTTGGTTTGGGTTGGGCCCATGGAGGCTCCAAGCCGGGCTTGGGTCAGGTTAGGTCTAACTTTTTGTGAATTTTTCAGGTATGGCCCCAGCTTCGAACCCAAAGTTTTTCTAGGCCTGGCTTGGGCTGTAGGAAAACCGAACCTGGCTTGGCTCAATTCAAGCCCTAGCATATATCCATGGCCACATATGCATGTGCATCATAATGTTTCAGTTTATCAGGATTGCTCATTCTCTGTAGAGAGTTTAGCCTTTTACCTTGTATATAAGTCTCCTTTTTAAGTCCATATTTTAAATTGATGACTTACCTTGCATGTATTATATATACCTTGTATTGCAGTCTACACCTTCGAACCGGGTTTGTCAAAACATGAACGAGCTGCAATTCATGAAATGTGCAGAAAAATGGGTATGGTGTCAAAAAGTTCTGGGTGAGTATTATAGTACTTTTGCCAATCACTTCTAAATGGAAGATGTAATACACAATCACACTTTTGTGCAGTAAAATATTTTGTTTATTTCTGCAAAATGCATTACATGGGTTATACCAGCATCTTTCCTTTCATTGACAGACTTATATAAAATTAGTGATGAAACACTTTTCTTTATTCCCTATTTTCCCTAAGTTTAACTGCCTGCTAAATTTTGACCTTCATGCAAATGTGTTGGAAATCCTTGCATAATTTGCACTCCTTCCATCTGGCCAATGATTAAATTTAGAAAAATTCAAATTTAAGTACTTTTATCTTAAAAATTGTAGCCTTAATTCCGGAAGGAGTCCATTTCATTTTACTTTATTATCTGTGGTGTACGCACACATAGAAACAAGTAATCACATACATGCAAGATAATCCTTAAGTCTGGGACATTCCTAGCTTTGATGTTCGATGTATAGGTGGTATAAGATCCTCAGACTAGTTTATATCTTCCCACCATATATTGTAACATATAAATTGAGTAAAGCTTAGAAGATTCTACTCATCTTTAGAGAGTGCACGATGATAAGACAATCTTTGAGAGCACAATTTATAACCTTAAATATGTTGGAGAAAGCCAAATCCAGCCTAAAGTTGCAAGGAAGTCCATAATCGTTGACGGATCATGTCCTTGATTTGGCTGTATGTCTTGTAATATGTGCTTGATTTATGGATGGAATTTTTGATATTTAACCTTCCATCCTCTCCTCTTTCTTTCCAAATGTAGGGTGCCCAAGATGGCTGTTTCATGGTTGCATGAACTGTTTGGGACTTTGGAACCATTAGGGCCTGCTTGGATGCATGAACAGAAATGACTATGGAATTAAGAAAAAGGAACACATTGATGCTGCAATAGGATCCCAAGGAAATTGTTTCTCTGGAATTTTTTAATGTTTTCTGTTTGAATGCATAAGAAGTAATTACCATAAACTAGCATATAATACCATTATATTTGGCCAAAAGAAAAAAGAAAAAAAAATCCTCCAAGTGAAGAAGAATTAACATAAAAAGAAAGGAAGGAAAAGAATGTCAGAAACACTCTTTTAGAGCTTTGTTAGTTTTGTTTGGTTTGTTGGAGTCCTTATAGATAAGAGGCTACTCTAGAATGTTGTAAACATCAAATATGTCTGGAGAAGAAGTGTTTTCCTGTCATGTTTTAATTTTGAAGCTACTAAAGGAAGTCCAGTAGTTTATTTTTGGCAACTTTTGTTCAAAAACATGACATCGGAGGTGGTATTTTGATGGCTGTTTCGAAAGATGTGAAACATGATATCTAATGTTCAGGACTATTATGATTTTGATGTAGAAACTTGAATGACTAATTTTATAATGCTTGTATTGTTTTCATAGACTTATGGTATTTATTTCTAATGCATTTATTGAGTTTTTCATAAATTAGCACCTACTTTCTTTGGGTAAGCGCCTCTTTGGTGCCTAGCGCCTCAAGCGATATAAGCGTCCTATCTCCTTAAGGATGCCTTTTGCTTTTGACAATCTTGATGTATGCATTTATATGTGGATATACATCCACATGCATAATCACATATATTTATATATGTATGTATGTGCATACATAAAAAACTTCAAGTTCATACCAATCATGTAGGCGTTTCACCTTTTCTTTTATGAGGGTCACCACCTGTGACAGCAGGTGGTTGGAAAACTAGGTAATTCAACAACTTTCAATTAAAAAAAAAAAAAACCTATGCGGTTGACAACAAGTACAGCAGTGCATCATCTACAAGTTGCTTTACACATGCAACCTGATTGAAGCTTAAGGCCAGCCTTTGATATAGGCTCACTTTAATCAGTCACAACTTTTTAACAGCCACTAGCTCTCTCGCTTTGCTTGCCTGTCATGCATATCTCTATCAGTCTTGATGCAATTTTTTGATGACCTTTCCTTCTTACTGCTTAAATCTTGCTGGAACATAAGCTACTTATGTAAACACAAGTATTGTAATATTTTTTAGATGTTAAGTTTAAAAGTCATAGCTTGTGCATCCATTTGAAAATAACCCATGTGTTCTCTTTGTATGCAAATTGGCATTCTGATTTTACAGATGAAGGGATGATAGCTTTGCATGTACCATCTCTTGAATTCTGTAATTAGACTTTTATTGGGGAAGATTGCTGATAAAACTTTAATTTGACTTAACCAATATCAATTTTTGATAGGTATGGAGAACGTAGATGCCTTTCGGTTTACAAAAACAGAAAGAAACAGGGAGCTGTTAAGAATGAAGATGAGACTGTTACTTGCTTGAAATTTTCAGAAGAAACAAAAAATGTTTTACAGGACTTATTTACATGTTTTCCTCCTGATGATGGAGAGCTGAGTGAAAAAGCACTCAGGAATTCAAGTGAAAAGGGTGGTAAACGACCATGGAAGCAGGGTACTAGCTTTTGCAAACCATCGATAAACAAGTCTGAAATTGCAAAGAAGGTGGATCTGCTTGCATCTAAAATAAGTGATTCTGCACAGCTGAGAAAGGTTTTCCTCTTTTGCTAAATTTAATTGCATATTCCAAATTCTTCTTCTGCTTCATGCTCAAGAAATGTATTGTTAGGCAGCTTACCAAAGTTTGATTTGACAAATTATGAATGAATATATATGCAGATTATGGAAGACAGAGCTAAACTTCCAATTGCATCCTTCAAGGATGTCATCACATCAACATTGGAAACTGATCAGGTCCCTCAATGCTTGTTGCGTCTATGTTCTCTTTTATATGAAGTTCAGCCTTGAATGCCAAAACCTCTCAGATTAATTATGGCACCAATTTAACGTAGTTTTTGTGGGTTGCATTGATTAGGCTTCATATTTTTTTCCTCTCAGGCAATATGACAACAAAAAGTTAGGTAACCTGTAGCAAATTTTAGCAAATGTTTGGATATGATGTAATTGTCTTGTATGAATAAATCCTGAAGCAATAATGTTCCTTAAATAAGCACTTTTTTGTTTTACCCAAAAAAAAAGATGCACATGCCTTAAACTAGATTTCATAATACTGTATCAAATAAATTCACTAAATTGTACATCTGCATCAATAACTAATGGATATTTGCATTTGGAAGATCTACTGTAAGATCCATATCTGCCATATTTTGCATGGACTCCATTATGCTTTGACATGTACTTTTGGGAAATGAAGGAAATGAAAATGGATGTTCAAATTTGGGTGATATACGCATGGTTTTCTGTCAACACAAGTATTCTGTACCCCCATTTGATCATTCCATTTTCTTTACCTGCCAAGCATCCAGACAGAATGTTATGGAGTTGTGAGCCGTTTACCTTTTTGTGAAACTATCATGTTATCCCATGCGAACACAATAAAGAAAAAGAAGTTCTGTGCCTATCATGTGCTTAAAACTCTCTGGTCTGCTGACATAAAGCAAGAAAGGTTTAAGCCAAAGAAAAGAAAAGAAAGGAAAGAACCCTTCCCTGTACGAAATTTGCTGGTGTCTTCTTAAATGAAAAAAGAAAAGAAAATATGTGGGCTTAACAGGGAGAAAGTTTCTCACTTTACACCACATAAAATTATCTTGGAATTCTGATTTGAGCCTCAGGGCTCATCTAGGATGTCTGATGACAATCTTAGGAGAATTTCTGTATATCTAGATGAACACAAAGGGCTTAATTTCCTAATTTTTCAAATCTCATATAGCCCTAATTAGATTCTTTCTTGGAGGTTTAAATTTTAAACCATGCTAAATTTTTATAGAAAAGGATCTTGGCATTGTTGGACTACTGAGAGTCTGAAAGGGCAACTCTCTTTGGGATTTCTAAGATTATATGCACAATAAGAGCCTCGTATCTTTCAAAATTCAAATTTATGGTGATCTGTTCATCATACCAAAACTTAAGCTTGTCTATATTAAGAACATAATACAACAAATTAATTTTGGATATTTTCACAAACTAAAATCTTTTAAAATTTATCCTATAACTAAAAATCTTTAGTAGCCATGTCTATCTGCATGTGCATTATAACTAGTGTACTTAATGCTTAGAAAAGTGCAAGTACGTAACATAGAATATACATTTATGCATGCTTTCACTAGCTTATGTAGCAATAGAGATGGATAAGCCATTAAGGCATTAATATAAAGGAGCATTGCAATTACCAAAAGGTGGATAATTCAGTAGATAAGCATGACATTAATGAATCAGACTTCAATAAATTCATGATGATGCTGTTTCACAATTCTATTTACCCAGTGACTTTATTGAGCATTTTTTTAACATTTTTGTAACCTGATGTTGTACCTAAAAAAAAAAAAAAAATCAAAATTTAGATATACAAGGACTGAATATGTGAACTTTGTATAATAGCTGATGACAAAACTTTTTTCTTTTGTTTTCAAATACCAGGTTATGCTGATATCTGGTGAGACTGGTTGCGGTAAAACTACTCAGGTTGCCTGTTATTTGCTTTGTCTTCTTTCTGATACATTTATTATCCTGCATAGGAAACCAGTGCAGAAAATTGTTTCTTGTTACATCACTTGTTTTTTTTTTTTTCATGCATACC
Source organism: Elaeis guineensis (assembly GCF_000442705.2). Classification (NCBI taxonomy): domain Eukaryota; kingdom Viridiplantae; phylum Streptophyta; class Magnoliopsida; order Arecales; family Arecaceae; genus Elaeis; species Elaeis guineensis. The sequence continues at coordinate 120,590,959 of NC_025998.2, read as the reverse complement.
TGCATTTCAGTGATGTGCGGATTTTATCCCTCCCCCCTCTATTGCTACAGTGTCCTAATGTATGAGTTTTGTTGGCATTGTTTGAGACCACTTAGTTCTCCACTGCGCTGGATTTTCAATCTTGAATCTTTAAATGGCTAGCCATGAAATATAATGACATTCACATGACTGACAACCCTGATGGACGAAAATTAGATATTTCTCTTTCTCAAGGAGTAGCATGGTTTGTATCTCATGTTAACCAACAGGTTTTGGAGTATAAGTTACTGTTACCCTTGGTGATACATTATCATCACCGTCATCTTATTCTTAGTTAGATGCTGGATATTGGATGGTGAATGCGAGATCCATATTATTTTGGAAGAAGGGTCCTGTTGGAGGGCTGTCATGTTAATTATCTACTAATTCAAAATGTGAAGAATTTATCCTATTAAAGCAGTTATAGTACATGCATGACTCTGAGTTTTGGTTAATGTTCTAGCTTTATCATTATTAGAGAATCTTAAACTGTAACCTGGAAAATGTATAGATAATTCTTGTGTCAATGTTTTATGTATCGGACTGTAGTGGGCATATTGCAGGGAACCAGTATAGTTCAGGGAATTGATAAGGTATGATACCAACACATCGTATAGGTGATGTGCCGATTTAGCATCATTACCATGAATCTATATGGTGGCAATACCATACTGTGTTGTATCATATCACTAAGATACTTGTTCCAGACCAGGTATCAAGATGTAAAACCTTGGTTTGTATCATTTCATAATGAACAATCCTACCTGCAAAATAGTCATCAGCATTGCTTTGACACACATTAAAAATAAATAAAGTGTCTTACTGGAAAGAAAACCCTGGTCTTAAGCATTTCATTGTTTGACAGGATCGTCATCTTCGGTCAAATACTCCTTAAACTTGAATTGGTCACGTGCACTTCCATGTGATGGATTACTGATAAAAACTAGAGTTCTCAACACAAGCATTTGTGGTATCTTGAGAGCCTGAGCCTCTTCCAATGCTTAATTGGATTTTAGTAATAGTGGAATGAGATTTGATGTTACTCTAGTTATAGAGGTGATGTTTGTGCCACTGAAGATGATTGGCTGCAGAACCTAGAATTCTGAAATCTGAAATAAAATTTTAACCCTCATAATTTAGTAAATTTTATCATGAAGAATTTTAAGCAGTGCCTATGCTACAAAAGTGAAGAAATTCCAATGCTTCTTTTTTTTTTTTTTTCCATACTTGAGTATTGTGTTCCCTTGATTTTTTTTGTTTGAATTTTTAAAACATGATGAAGGTTTTCTCTCTTTCAAAGATATACCTGAAATTTTAGCAACATAAGCAATGTACTAATGAGATAACTAAGCAATCCCAAACTAGTTAAGGTCGGCTTCATAAATATTTTTCCTCTATGCTGCTTGGTTTTGGGGTCATACCGATGTTAAGATATCAAATCCTTCCTTATTGCTTCATCCCTTATAATTTTCGGTTTAGTTTTACCCCTCATCAAAGTACACTATCTCAGTATTGAATCCCATACCGATACCAATCTATTACTATGTCGGTATGCCAGGCATACCGACACTTGGTACGCCCCTTATCTGGCATACCGACACTTGGTACACCCCTTATACCACGTATCAACTGGCATACCGACACTTGGTACGCCCCTTATATCATATATCAGTTTGATACTGGTACGGTACGGTCGCTATGCATCAATATCGACCAGTACAGCATCCTTGCCCTTCATCATTTCTTCTACGTGTATCAAATTACTCCATATTTTTTGCATCCCTCGGCCTCATTATAGATGTCCAAACCATTTGAATGATGTACTAGTGAGATATATCGCAAATATTCCACCCATCATGTTAGGTTCCCATTTAAAATCTCTCTCTCTCTCGGGGTATCCTTAAAGATTACCTTCTTCAGTGTTAAGTTTTAAATGATGAGGATCGAAGAATGAAAAGCTAGAAGATGGTGTTAATGAGAGATATTTGCTTTTATTTGAATATCTTGGTGCATGCTATATTGATATTTTCACTGTGACATAAAATATATTGAATCTAGTATTGACATAAAAATCTTTGAACCTTTCATGTGCTTATTCAGGGTTTCTGTCACTTATGGATGTGCCTGAAACATCTTAGCTTATTATAAATTGGTTCTTAGTATCATAGATGTTTTATCTATGATTGTAGTAACTTGTTATCTATGATGAGTACCAAATATGCTAAAATATACCTAAAGTATTAATGGATCTTTTGCTTTTTGGTTATTGCATGGATGTGCCTTTAAGTGTCCCATGCAAAGTGATGACTGTAGTTCCTTTCTGACATTGTGTTCCTGCAAGGCTGAGTAATTTATCTCCAACAATATTCAGGTCCCTCAATATATCTTGGATCATATGTGGGGAAAAGGCGAGGCATGTAAAATTGTATGCACACAACCCAGGCGCATATCAGCCATTTCAGGTGCTTTCAGCTCACCGTCTTGTTTTCACAATAATTCTCTTTTACGTGTTGATTAGTGAATTTTGTGCTTAACTTTGGTTATTGGGTGTACAGTTGCTGAGAGGATTGCTTATGAAAGAGGGGAAACTGTTGGAGAAAATGTTGGTTATAAGGTAATTGATTTTACTTAAATATATCTTCAAACGACTAAGTTCATGACCGGTATGCTTGTTTATGTCCTTATCAAAAGAGGTCTCTAGAACAAGTTTCCAGTTTTTAGTTTATCTATTGCATGGGATACTCATCCACAAACATTCTTGGAACTCATCCAGGTGATGAAAGTTTTATCTATTTTAAAAGATAAAGACAGTAAGTAACCTGCATCAAGTAAGATGAGTTACGAGTTGATGAACATAATGGTGCCAAGTTATGTGGTACATTTATCACATTAAAGTGTATGGTAAAAAGTCAAATATAATGATTAGATAGCAATTTTACTTGGCCAAAGGTAATGTTATATAGCAAATCCAGACTGCTTTATCAACTTGTCAGCTAAACAGCAAGGAGCACAAGGATCCCCATTATCACATCACATTCAACAGAAAGCTTTATTAGGAAGTGTAGGGACTCAAGGATCCCTGTCTGTAGGGTTTAATGTTCAAAAGTGGCTCAAGGACAAGCTAGATGGAAGAAAGTAGTGTAGATGGATTGAATCAGAAGAGGGAAAATGAAAGAGAGGAATGACACCAGGCTGCTTTACGCAGTACGCGCATCTATATAGTGGATAAGGTTCTGATTTATAATGTATGAACTATGTAATTAAGTCTAAGAGCATTAACAACTAACCTATAATCATCTTGCACCCATAGTGATGTAGATTATCATCCAAAAAAAAAAAAAAAAAATCAACATGAAGTTGTAGTTGAGTGCGCATTACTGAATTACAATCACCTGCTTCTGCTTAAGCAGCATAATCATATGCCTCTTGATTCTAAAAGTTGCCACGAGTTCTATGGAGTAATGTAGAAACTGAAGCTCAGCTTTTTAAATTGACACAGTAGGTACTCCTTGATTCAGCATAAGGTACTCCTTCATTAAGTATAAGGTACTGTCACAACTAAGAATGTATTTTATATACCCAAGGTTTGAGGACCTGGTTCTTCCTGGTCTGTCCCCAGATTGCACTGATGAGGAACCACCTCCTGGGACAGGTCCAGGATGTCGGGACCTAGAAAAGCAGGCATCCTGGTTGGTACCGGTCTGTACCAGCTGATAGCTAACATCTCCTGTATCAACTACTGGGCTCCATAAACTATTTTAAATCAAGAGCATGTCATTTTCTATCAGGTGCTAATGGCTAACAACTTCTGTATCAACTACCATGAATTTTAAGCATTGGCACGAGACATGTAAAATGCACTTTGTTTTTGTATTCCTCACTGTTGTATCGCCCTTATGATTGTGAAACTTCTTTTCTTTAACTCATACTAATGCTTCTTGATGGCTTCGCTGATATGATCTAGTTGGTTACTCAAATATCTAAGAATCAGTATTTTTGCATCCTGTCTTTTGTCTTGATTGGATTTTTCTTTTAAAAGTGGTGCCTAGCATGTAATTTTAGTTACATTTCATTATCTCAAGACTCATATAGAATGATTATTTTACAACAGCATGCATATGCAGTTTATAAATACTCAAAGGTTCAATATTTGTTTCCAAACTTTCAGATACGTCTGGAGTCTAAAGGTGGGAAAAACTCATCAATAATGTTCTGCACTAATGGAGTTCTTTTGAGATTATTGATTAGCAGAGGTGCAAATTCATCCAAGGCAGAAACAGGAAACAGGTCATTGGAGGATAGTATCATGGGAATAACCCACATTATTGTGGTAAGTTTTATATCTATTTCTCATGAAATTATGAAATCTGTTTCTTATGAAGCTGCTTGGATATTTGATGTTATCTGGGTAAGGATTAGAGCAAGTCTGATTTAGATTGATCAGATTTACTGGAACTTAATGGGGGAAATCTATTTCTTTTATAATATGCAAACAAAAATTAATTGGTTTCAAAGAAGACCTTCTGTTTCACCAAGTCTTGATGTTTAAATAAAACTGTCATTTTATCCTTTTGTGATAATAAAACAGAGAATTAGTGATAGTAATGATCTATACCTGCTTTAAGTTGTTTCCCTGCAACCTAGTAGATTCCTGTTTATAGCTTCGCAATAGCAGGGTGAGGCCCATTTGAAACAAGTTTTGATATCATCTTTATAATTGCTGTACCCTCTTCTTTTCTTTTGTGGGTGCCACTGTAGCAGGAAACACAAAAGCTCTATAATTTCTAGTGACAGCCACACAGAACTTAACCCCAGTTGATTCATGTTTGCTTGGGTTCATGTGGTGGGTGTGGATGTGTGTCTGTGTCTGTGTGGGAGCGAGCGAGAGAGCACCTTACCATGAGTATATGGTAGATGAGTCAAATACTTATTTTGTTACTGATGATGTATCCTTTTTATACACTTTGGTTTTGATGATTTATCCTTTTTATATACTTTGTAAAAAGGTTAGCCGGCCTAGTACCGGAGGGCGTACTAACTGGTGACCAGTTTGACATGGTATGGGTCCATACATGCCATTCCCGGGCAGATTGAAACAGGAAGAGTTGGAGAGTTAGGGGGATAGGGAGAAGGAGAGAGGAAAACAGAGAGATAGAGGGAGAGAGAGCTAGAGAGAGGGGGCTCAAAATCCCTCATTAGTCATTGTCATAGGGGGAGGGAGGGGGGGGGTTGAGCCGAGGGAAACTGTAATCCTAACTCTAGTAGGATGAGAGAGGGGTGGGGAGACACTCGTCGGTAACACTTGGAGGGGAGGGAGGGGGAGGGTGAGCAATGTCGAGTGGTAGTGAGTGCAGGGGGAGGGGGCTACGATTGTCGAGCATTGTGGGAGGGGGGCTCTCGAAAGGGCTTTGGGGTGGGGGAGGTTGGGGGGTGGGGGGGGGGAGGGTCATCTAAAAACCAAGCTGATTGGGCTTTTAATCGAGCCAAGGAGGTTTAATTAAATTGGAGCTGGTTTGGCCTATTTACCAAGCCGATAGGGCGAATCTTCCTAGTTTGTTGTTGGTTCGGTATGCCTCAAGCTAGACGGTCTGGGGCAGTACAACCAACCATACTTTGTAATTTATTCTGTACATATGCTTCAATTTGGTGGTGTTTGACTTGTTTGTAGAAGTCCTTGGAACATCTGTGCAATAGCTTGTTGCTCTCATGATGTATATATGATTGAAAAGATACCGTGGGAAGTCTCACTTGACAATAATAACATTAGAGAGTTAAAAGTAGACTTCCTTTTTGAACAGAGACATGTCCTTTAGGAAGACATGAGCACCTTTGTGAGCTGTTTTTCCAGAAAATGGGAGTGCAGTTATCAATCCCCAATTCTATTTGGTGGAGATGGTTGCACAACTGCATGCAGATACAAACAGAGCATTGATATATAATTTTGCATTTGTGAAGCAGTAGTGTTCATATTAACAGTAGTAGATCTGAATTCGTTTTGTAACTTTGAAGTTAAAGAAAAAAAAGTTCATTATCAAGCCTGTTCCCGCTAATCCAGAGTCCTTGGAGGGGTGAACTAGACTGACCTAACCACTGGCATCTTTTTGTCGAAGCCTAGGACTTGAACCTGTGCCACTGCACTTTTAGCCCAAGTCTTTACCATTGCACCGATCAATGGTCCCTATATTTTATAATTTGGAAGTAGTCATATTATTATAAAATCCTTTTTTTCTTGCAAATATCGTGCATTTATTGTTTTCCTTTGTTATCTCATTTTGCAATATTCTTTGACCATGGCTGATCTCTTCCTTCTTATTCTTTCTCTCCTTTTCTTTTTCCCCTCCAGGATGAAATTCATGAAAGGGACAGGTTTTCTGATTTTATGCTGGCAATTCTCAGGTACTTGAAAAATGACCATTTTATTTGGCATCAAGTTACTTCAAAGATACAAGTATCTTTGTCAGATTTTTGTCTATAGTTAATATCATGTGTAATATAGATTTAACATTATCATGTAGAAATTTTAGAAGTTCTGAGGTTTAGTTGGTCCTTTATAGTAATAAAAGGGCATATCATCACATAAATTAATAGGGTTTGACAAATACACTACTTTTTAAGATAGATGCATGTCCCTCTCCGTCCTTTTTCCTATTTTGTGTTTTTGCATTTTCAATGTTATAAGACTGTGATAAACACTAAGATAGGGCTGAAATCGGATCGGATATGGATTAGATACTAGCGTATCTATATCCATATTTGTTTGGTTTGACGAATACAAATACGGATATGGATGTTAGTTGGATGCAAAAAATTATTTTCATATTTCTTTTAAACAGATATGGATACAAATCAGATATAGGAAGTATGGATATAAATATGGATATAAATTATATAATTAAACTTTATGACTATAGAATCAAAGATATTATTGAGTGGATGATAAATTAATTTAATATTATGTTAATGTGGTAATAAAAATTCATGAGTACTACATAAAATTAATTATGATTATAAATAGAATAGAATATCTAGATACGGATCGCATTATTATCTATCCATATCCATGTCCATTTTCATTGATGGATATGGATACCCATGTGGATATTAGTTTGATGCTTAAATTCCTATTTATATATGGATAGGTTCAGATACGAAAATGGATGCTGACAGATATTATTTGATCCACTTTCATCCCTACAGCATGGTCTAGTCTAGGGAGAGTTCATCTGTTAGGTAAGAATTCCTTACCTAGGAATTTGCTGAGCTCATTCCAAAGTCTGGATGACAAATTTAAGTACCCCTAGGATGGCTGTACCATCATGGCAACCTTTTGGATTGCTATCCAAAAAATGTATGGGCGATGTTTTTCTTTTTATAATTATGATAAAAGTCTATTTAATCCACCTATTTTCTGATCATTGAATTCCCATTGACAAAAACTTGGGCCATTAATCCTTACTATTCAATACAGTCTGGGAGGGTGATTTATGGAACTATGATCTGCTAGGCACTATGAATGGTCCATTTGGCCTTAATAGACCATTTGGCCATTAAAAACTTGTACGCATTCAAACACCATGCATGGTCCATTTGGCCTTAATGTCACTATGAATGTTAATGTTTATCTTTTTAAGCATCACGATATACTATATTGTGTACCTATTCTTTGATCTGCTAGGCACTTCTTTACCACAAAGGTTGGAAAACTTGTCTCAATTTTGGTTCCGACTGGGCCGAATGAATTCTGGTTTTAATGATTCTGTACCCATTATTTGATCTGCTCAGTGCTTCTTTAACTCGAAGGTTGGAGAACTTGTTCCAATTTTGGTTCAGACCGGGCCAAATGTGTTCTGGTTTTAACGAGTCTGGTGGTTTCATTTTCAATTTTGGCAGTTTGGTTGATTTTTTTTTTTTAAAAAATCTGTTGATATGAGGAAAAGTCAAGAAAATAAATAAGATATGTTTGAATACATTATATTGTTTCAGACCTTTGAATGCATCATTTTGATGGTTTCATACCAAGACAGTCAAACATTACTATTTCAGATAGATAATAAAATATATCATTTTAAGCTTTGATGACAATCTAATATATGAAAGTCTAGGCAGTAAGATTTGAGCACAAAAATAGCCAAACCTATGTCAATTTTTCTCCTCTGAAATCTCTTTGGAACATAATACTGCAATGCTTCCCAGTCTTCTCAAGACCTGCAAAATCTAAGTTTAATATAGAGAAAATGCTTTATAGATTGAAAGAAATGAAGAATGACAAAAAATGGCAGAGATAACATATTATGAAGAATTTGACCTCGTAATTTCGTTTCAGTCAACTTCAATTGATCAGTTTCTGGCAAAACCCAAATGCATTGGTTTTGGTTCCGCAGTTTCTCGTGGAACTTCAAAGCATGGTTATCACCATCTTATATTTATCAATTCGAGTATATAGATGCAAGAAATGGCAGTATTTTCAAATTTCTGGATAACAAAAATACTTATTCCCTAACTTCTTTCAATGCCATGTGGGCTTTTTTGCAGAGACCTCTTGCCTTCATACCCTCATCTACGAATGGTGAGCACAATTTTTCTCTATATCTTAATTCTCTAACCAGATAAGCTCATTGCATAATGTAATTATAATTATTCTTGTAAAGATAAATGTCTTCAATATGTAGCATTGATAAACGACCTGTGCCATAGGTACTCATGAGTGCTACTATTGATGCTGAACGATTTTCAAAGTATTTCAATGGATGCCCCATTATTCAGGTCCCGGGGTTCACATATCCTGTAAGAATCTGTGATGTGCCTTGCAACTATCTATTCAAGCTTGAAGCTATATAGTAGTCTGTTGTGATCTTATATTGCCTTTGCTTCAGGTCAAAACTTTCTATTTGGAGGATGTGCTTTCTGTCTTAAAATCTGCAGATGATAATCATCTGAATCCTGTGGCCATAAGTGGTGTGGAGGAAGGTACTCCATTGACAGAAGACTACAAAAATGCCCTAGATGAATCGATCAATCTAGCTTTAGCAAATGATGAATTTGACCCCCTGTTAGAGCTAATTTCTACCGAGCAAACACCAAAAGTCTACAATTACCAGCATTCGTTGACTGGTGCATCACCATTGATGGTGTTTGCCGGGAAAGGTAGAGTAGGAGATGTATGCATGCTCCTGTCATTTGGTGCTGACTGCTCTTTGTGTGCCAATGATGGAAGCACTGCACTGGATTGGGCTCAGCAAGAAAATCATCTCCATGTCTGTGAAATTATTAAAAAACACATGGAGAAAGCTATATCTAAGTCAGCAGAGGAGGAGGAGCTACTGAGCGAATACCTAGCAAGCATTAACCCAGAGCACATTGACACTGTACTAATAGAGAGGTTATTGAGAAAAATTTGTACTGATTCCAAGGAAGGAGCTATCCTAGTTTTTCTTCCAGGATGGGATGACATAAATCAAACCAGAGAGAGATTGCTTGCATCTCCATTTTTTCGAGATCCATCAAAGATTGTGATACTCTCTCTCCACTCTATGATTCCGTCTGCAGAGCAGAAGAAAGTTTTCAAATGTCCACCTGCTGGAGTTCGTAAAATAATCCTCTCAACTAACATTGCAGAGACTGCTGTTACCATTGATGATGTTGTATATGTCATAGACAGTGGTCGGATGAAAGAGAAAAGTTATGACCCTTATAACAATGTATCTACTCTGCAATCTTCTTGGGTTTCAAAAGCTAGTGCAAGGCAGCGTGAGGGACGTGCTGGTCGTTGTCAGCCAGGAACTTGTTACCATCTGTACTCGAGAACACGTGCAGCATCTCTGCCAGAGTACCAAGTTCCCGAAATAAAGCGGATGCCAATTGAGGAACTTTGTTTGCAGGCAAGTTTTATTTCATTTTTCCTCTTCCATTTATGATTTATATAAAGTGACTTGGTTATATCTTTTCTCCTGGCAGGTCAAGTTGCTTGATCCCGATTGTAGAATAGTAGACTTTTTGCAGAGAACTTTGGACCCTCCAGTTCCAGAAACTATCCATAATGCAATCATTGTTCTTCAAGACATTGGTGCCTTAACGGATGATGAAAAGCTTACAGATCTCGGAGAAAAGCTTGGTTCCCTCCCTGTTCATCCATCAACTAGCAAGATGCTATTATTTGCTATCTTAATGAATTGCCTAGAACCTGCATTAACACTAGCATGTGCAGCAGATTACAGGGAGCCCTTTATTCTGCCAATGGCTCCAGATGAGAGGAAGAGAGCTGCGGTGGCCAAACTTGAGTTGGCTTCCTTGTACGGTGGGTATAGTGATCAGCTTGCTGTAGTTGCAGCATTTGATTGTTGGAAGTGTGCAAAAGACAGAGGTCAAGAATCTCAGTTCTGCTCCAAGTATTTTGTCTCTTCGAACACCATGAATATGTTGTCTAGCATGCGGAAGCAGCTTCAGAGCGAACTGGCAAAAAATGGTTTTATACCTTCAGATATATCCAGTTGTAGTTTAAATGCTCGAGATCCAGGTATCCTGCGGGCTGTCCTCATGGCTGGTACTTATCCAATGGTGGGAAGATTGCTCCCCCGTCGTAAGAATGGTGGTAAAAGAGCTATTGTGGAGACAGCTAGTGGTGCCAAAGTCCGCTTGCATCCACATTCTTCCAACTTCAACTTATCGTTTAGTAAATCTGCTGGTAGCCCACTTATAATTTATGATGAGATTACCCGTGGAGATGGAGGGATGTACATAAAAAACTGTTCTCTGGTTGGGCCATACCCATTGTTATTACTTGCAATGGAGATGGTTGTTGCTCCTGCAAATGATGATGATGAAAGTGATGAAGATGAAGAATCTTCCAGTGGTGAGGAAGATGAGATGGAGACGAACACATCTTCTGGACAGCATGGAGAGGAGATCATGTCTTCTCCTGATAACATTGTATCAGTCATTGCTGACAGATGGCTAAGATTTGAGTCAGCTGCACTTGATGTTGCTCAGATTTACTGCTTACGAGAACGGCTATCTGCTGCTATCTTATTCAAAGTAAGATTTCACTCATCTGTCAATAACATTGCATTGGCTAGGATGCAAGTATCTAATAGTTTGCCCTTTCTTTGCTTGATGCTAATATCTTTGAACTTTTAGATTTTTGACGGGCTAAAGTGAAGGTTAGAGAAATCCTGCTAAAATCCTTTCACTTTTTTTTTTAGTGAATTATAAAATGTTTTCTTTAATTTGCAAAGTTCAGAATGTATTTTTAGGTCCTGTTGCATTGAGACCCACCTTTCCATGAATCGCTATGAAAATAATTATGGCAATTTATCCTGAATAATTGTACTTTGGAAGTGTGAATTGGATGATGCCCTAATGGTCATACCCCTCCTTCATGGAGGATGTTCCCTATCTTATTTTACTTTTTGGATGGTATAGTTTGGTTTGAACTACTTTGTAACATTTGTCACGTTGTATGAAGCTGACAATCAATGAAGTCATATGGCACCAAGTTCTTAAGGAGCACGTGACCTTTCCATTGTACTAATGACTTGTATGCTTTGATGAATTCAATTTGTGTGTATATTGGTACAATATTCTTGTCCTTTCTATGTGTAGTTCTCTAAAATTACACACTTATTTTTCCCCCTTTGGTTGAATCCTTACTGAAGGTACACTTTTGCAGGTCAAATATCCACAGGAAGTTCTACCTCCTGCACTTGGAGCATCCATGTACGCCATTGCTTGTATTCTTTCATATGATGGATTGCCGAGTATGGTGCCTGTTGACGAATCGATGGAACCCCAAACATCAAAGGCAAATGCTACAGACATGAAGCAGGAAAGAAGAGCAATTGGCTATGTTTCTCCTGGCAAGTTCCTTAGATTTTTGGCATCAGATCAAGCCCAAAATAAATCTAATTTCCACAAGATGAGGGAACCAATGCATGGTAGTGCCATCTTGACATACTCTGCACCGCATACCCTGGTTGACAGGTTCCAACAACAAAGAACTCCCTTAAATGGGCACGGTTCAGGTGGTTCCGGACCAAGGATCCGGTCTTTCAAACGGCAGCGTGAAAATGGGTGCCGGTGAGAAGGAAGTGATAGCTCTTAAGCCCATGTTTAATCATTTTCTAGTATATTGGCTTGATGCGTAGTCCCCTTTGAGGGATCCACACGATGTAAAATTGGACAAGTCTTTCCAAGGCTTTGCAATGGATTATTCCGCTATATCTGATGCATCTCCTTGTTATCTTCTGAGGTACAGCAGGACTTAATTCAGCATCAACGGTTGAAGGAAAATGGTTATGTTAAATGCTTTAAGTTGTTAAGGAGAATGCATGCCGCAACATAAGCGATTGCCCTGGACATTGGTTCACCATTGTTATGCTCTATAGCAATTGGCTTGCACCTATGTGGCCTGTATCCTACTGATCTGGTGTTTTTGATTGCATTGGTTAAGAACGTTTTGTGGCAGCATGCTAAAGGTCTTGCATTGTGAAGTTGGTTGAGCTTTCCACCTTATTTAAGAAAGTGCTGGGATCTCTAACACTAATCAATTTGTTGATGCAGTGCCATAATCTACATCTTTGCAAGGTTTGCTATCAAATATGGAGCCTTTGAGCATGTTGCAAAGGGATGAACAAAGAACTGAAACAAGAAGGAACAGCAGAAAGAGGAACATGGCAATTGTTGATTTCAGCTGGACCAATTTCATTGAAAAAAAAAAAGGAGAAATACTTGTAAAATAATATATACTTATTCTTGCTTCCTTAGTCTAGTTTTTTATGAAGTGTTTCTCCTCTCTAGGTGATTTTTAATATTGGTATTTATGAACCTAGAAATTCTTTGGCTAAACCTTGATTTAGACATGTCCATAATTTAGAAATTTTTTAAATACAATCACATTGAAAATTGTTCCAAAGAAAATGTTTTCATTTGGAATCATCTGCACTCCTCTCAAATTATGAACCTTGTGTTTATAGGATGCTCCAGCCTTACAGAAATGTCTGGTCAGTGCTTTACATAAGCAGGTGGTGTGCGCATGGATGCAAGAACATGGTATGGGCATTGTAAGAAACCAGGAAACATGGAAGCTTGAAGTTGCTCATGTAGTAGACATTTGTACGTTGGGCAACTTCCAAGAAAGAAAGGAAGCTGCTCAAGTTCTGCGGCCTCCTTTTGGAAGGTATTCAGATTGCAGTCACCTTGCACTTATTGAGATAGATATATCAACTCCAAATCCCATTTTATCCTTACTTGTGTGTTAATATATTGCATATGGCATCTAGGCATCCAAGCATGCTCGAGCAATGCAAATAAGAGTCTTTGTGCACCGCATGCGATGCAATAAAAGTAAGGGGGAGTGCATCATCCAACCACATGATCAAATTATGATTTTATATATACAGAAAGTCATAATTTTTTTCAGAAATTATAAAGAAAAATTTTTGTGATAAAAAATTTATGAAATTTTTAAATGGTCAAAATATCTCTCCTTTCTATATGATATCTTGTGATCAGATTATGAATAAAAAGTCATAATTTGATCGTAGGATGTCATAATATGGATATAGGATGTTATAATTTTTTTTAGAAGAGGAGTATTTTTATCGTTCAAAATTTTAAATGAAAAAAGATAACTGCAGATATTAAATGCGCGTTGGAAAGTGATAGTTACATGATCCAATCAGACGGGGTGGTGTATTTTTTATATTTTTTTTACACCGCATGTGGTATACAAAAAATTAAATAAAGATCGATAATGAAGATTGAATGAGTATGTGCATCTTTGTGCCATTCATCAATCCATCCAGAAAAAATAGAGTAGAAAAACTTATGTCTACAGATTATATTATGAAATATTCAAATTTCTCTTTGGTTACAATTTTAAGAATAGTTTTTGAATTATTTTTTTATTTATAAAAAACATAAAATGAGTCATCAATGATTTTTTTTTTTTCTTTTGCTAGAAGTAGCTTATGACAGCTCTTCCTTAGAATAATTATGCCTGGTATAAATAAATTTGCATGGTATAAGCATTCTCTACTTGTGACTGTTTTCTAATTGTTTGGCAGAGACTTATACCAAGTCTTGTACCAAATGCTAATCGTAGCCACCTTGATACAGCCCCAATATATTAATGTCTTGACAAATCTTAGCCAGTAAAAGGTAGATGGACGGCTGTGACAGAATATCATTAAAAACCCCTCGCTAACCCGAACCTTTTTGTTGCGTGGTGGACGATGAAGGAGTGGATGGAGGAGAGAGAGCGGTAAAGAGAGCAGACAGATGGAGAAGCAATACCGGCCGTTGATCGTGGCGATGAAGGGTCACCCTGGAACTGGGAAGTCCACCGTCGCACGTGACGTCGCCGCCGCCCTCCGCTGCCCTCTCCTCGACAAGGACGACGTCCGCGACTGCACCCTCCCCGTCCAGCAATCTCTTGCCGCCGCCGCCTCCTCCGTCGGCGGCGCCGCCGCGTTGTTGAACGATCTCTCCTATTCGGTGCTGTGGCGGATGGCCGAGACCCAGCTCCGCCTCGGCCTCACCGTCGTCATCGATTCCCCCCTCTCCCGCCGGGCCCACCTCGACCGCCTCCTCGACCTGGCCCGCCGCGCCGGAGCCAGCGTCGTCATCGTCGAGTGCCGGCCGTCCGATGAGGCCGAGTGGCGCCGACGTCTTGAGTCGAGGGGCGCCGCCGCGTCGGCGGAGGACGGCGGCTGGCACAAGCCCACCAGCTGGGCGGAGCTCCAGAGGCTAGTGGAGGGGTACGGCGGCTGCACGGATTTTGATGTCGGCGAGGTGCCGAGGCTCGTCGTCGACACCACCTTGGCGGCCGCCGGTGCGGAGGTCTCGGCGGCGGTTGTGGAGTTTATTCGGTCTAATGCTGATGGATAAACACGGAGATTTTTTTTCTGTCTTTTGGTTTTAATCTTTGGAGTGGATGTGAGGTGACCCGATAATACTTGGTCTTTTTCCTTTGTATGTTTCTTGTTATCCATTATTAAATAAAAAATTATATATATATATATATATATATAAATATATAAAAGTCTCATCTGTCATGTCGTAACTCTCATATGAACATACGTGCACAAAAAACCGACATAATAATACGGCACGAACGAAGCGAAGAATGGAGGAGTCATCGCATTGATCGATGGCGGAGGAGAGGTGGCGATAGATGATAGGCTCGAGTTAGCATTTGCAGTCGAGGAGCTAGTCGCGATGATCACTAGTGGAGTTGTGAAAGAGAGCGTCGATCTGAAAAAAGTTTGGATGAATCGAGCGGCGTCTCGAAATCCTAGCATCGACGATGCAGCGGGGGTAGTTGAGGCAATGGGAGTGCTCGATGATTGCATCGATGTGAGAGAGAGTGGAGTGGATGCAAATCGGACGAGATTGAGCTTGCGGCCCTTTCGGCTGACCTGATTGGACAGAAGAGATGAGGGTGGGCAATGGATCGACGGTGGATCGAATGGAAGAGATGAGGATGGGCAGTCGCCCTCTGCCACCGTAGGCTGCCTTCCTGGCAGATCCCCACTATTGGCTTCAAGGACTCCTCCAACTCCGATTCTCCCTTTGGCATCACCAGCTACAAGACCATGTTCACATCCAAGAAAGCCTCCACCTTTGAGGTTGATGCGGCGGCCCAGCGGGCGGGGAAGTAGGATTTGATCGATCAAATAGAAGCTCTTGAATTTACCACCATGAACAAGTACCATCAACAGAGAGATCAGTATGAGTAGAACAATACGTTCTTTTAAGGACTTTATTATCTCCTTCTACTACCATCGCCTATCGACGAAGGAGCATTAGGGGAGAAATTATCGAAGCACTGGAGGGGAGGTGAGGGTCGTAGCCTAGATAGTTGTCATCGTCATCGAAGGGGCAAGTCGTGGAGGTAGGGGGCGAGTGGGCGAGTCTACGTCTGTCTTGAATGAATCAGCAAAGGCATCAGACATCATGCTCTCTCTCTCTCTCTCTCTCTCTCTCTCTCTCTCTCATTCTCTACTTCTCAATCGAAGTCCATCTTCTCCCCTTCTTTGTCTTCTTCGTATACGTAGGAGCACGCACTTGCTCTTTTGCATGCATGCCTTGCCTCTTCTTTCGCCAGTCAGAAGAATGCCCCGATGACTTAAAGTTTAGGCACTCAGCTCATGGGTGGGATGGAGACCATTGTCAATGTTAGACAGGGTGTGCTATGCCACACCGGAGTACAATAATACATTAATTCGAGCTAACATGTATTATGCGCATGCCTTAAGATAAGTGTGGAATGAAAAATAAAAAATAAAAATGAGACTTAAAAGCCTCAATTTTTTTTGGACATATTTTCAAGAAATATAAATCAAAGTATACATCTTTGCTTCAAAAGAATTTCTATCTTTTTTCTTTTTTGTTTGAAGTGAAAATTGTAGTTGATCTTTTATTTTCAAAAATGCCTTCAAAATTATTTTATTTATTTATCAAAAAAAGGCCCATCTTAAATGCTAAAAAATAATTTAATTAATATTAATTTAAATATTATTTTATTAATACTTATTCTATTAATGTCATCTTTCAAAATAGGTCCATCTTAAATGCTAAGAAATAATTTTGATTAATGATGACTTAAATACTATTCTATTAATGCCTATTCCATTCATGCATTATTGTTTGGCTAGCCCAATAATCTATCCTAATCCTCATATTCTCAGGCTTTATATTAATTACTGACTGTTAAGATTTTAATCTAGTTGATTCTTGATAAATTAAGAGCATTAATTATTGTTTTCCTTTTAAAGTTATTATGCTTGGAGCACAGGACTATCCTTCTTAATGATGATGTTTAGCAATTTAATGTAGACTTATTTTTTTGGTAGAAAGTTAATGTAGACTTAACCTTGATCCATGTATACATTGTACACAGAATTAATTCTTATTTATAAAGTTTAAAAAGCTTAAAATCATAAATTTATCCATTTTTAATTATAAAAATATTCATTTTAAGAACATGGATAAATCTAATATATCTAATATATATACAAATATTAAAATGAAGATTTTGTGTTGATAAGCTCTTCTTTTATCATTTGTATAGGCTATGCTTTCATTAGTATAAATAATTATTTTCAAAAAAAAGTAAGTGCTTATAATCATGATAGTTTTTCATAAAATGATCATAATAGTTTGACAGTTTTTCTTTTGATTTTGTAATATAGCATGCCCTCATTTATTGGCTCTATATAGATGAATATAAAATAGAAAGAAGAGTAATATTAGCCTAAATAGTATTTCATTCATTTTAAAGTCATAAATAGCATAAATATTTTTTTCTACAACGATCTCTGACATTCTTAGAACTTCCTAGGAAAAAAAATGGGCCAAATCTCTCTATCTATCATATGTATATATATATATAGCATTTATTTATATGTAAATTTTTTTTTAGATGGAAAAAAATTCAAGGGGGCATATATATGTTGGGTGGATGTCTGGCTAGTACACCACCTTCCAAGATCTTTTCAGTACCACGCGATGCAGCAGGAAGAAAGAAGAAACAAAACAAAAAAAAAACAATCAAAATACGTGGATCAGCCACAAAAGAGCTCGTCTCCACGGGGCATGCAAACTTCACTATGAAAAAAAAAATTTTACAAGAGGAGACCTCACCCTCAACCCTTGTACACCCAATTCTCTCTCACTAGAAGTTTCCCTCACAAAAGCTCTCTCTCTCTTGGAAGACCCTCCTGAACCCCTGAAGTGCCTGGCGACCGCTGTCCAGGAGCCTCCTGCTCCTTCTCTCTAAATGCTTCCACCTCTCTCTCTTCAATTGGGTTCGTACGGGCTTCGTACGGTGCAAGAATCTGAACCAGCCCTCTCTCTGTTACCGATCAGGCCCTTTTAAAGGGTTAAAAACTTGATTAGAGATGGATTAGGAGTCTTAAACAAAGCCAGATAACCCCTGGACCGTCGGATCAAGATCGGGAGACACCCACGCCCTCAGATCGCACTCCGGTCCATGGAATAGTGCCGTGGACCGCGAGAAAAGCATGAGAAACGCCCACGCGGTCCACAGGCCCAGCCGTGGACTGCTCGGTCCACGGTAGACCGGGGCAAAGGGCCAGCAGGCCGCGCCTGCGCGCGGGCCCGCGTGGGGCTAGGCTGCGGGCTCGCCTGGGCCGCGTGCCCGGCTGGGCCGCCCGCCCGCATGGGTTGCGTGTCCCGCACGCCGCAGCTTGCGGTCGCGCCGCTGCCGCCCGCCGCCGGTCGCCGGTGGTCCTCCGTCGCCTCAAATATCGTGTCGATTTCAAAAGCTCGTAGCTCCTCCATCCGAGCTCCGTTTCAGGTGATCTTGATCTCGTTGGACTCTATTTTTTGCCGCGAACCTCGCTGTGGGCTCAATGTAGGCTGAATCTCGAGGTGTCAAATTCTAACAATCTTCACTTCGACTCGATATTCGGTCTCCTCCAAACTCCGAGAGCTTCTGGATCTCCTCGCCCCCATGCCCTGGGGCAATCGCCTACTGATCATGGATGGGCAAACATGGGAGTCGAGCCAGGCTGCTCCATTCCATCTCCGTCGTATGCTGTGCTCCTCCTGATCTGAGACCTGCTCGGGGTATCGTCCTGCGGCAATAGGAATCTCACCTTGCGACGTCGCCTCTCGTCCTTCCGAGTCTCCTGTCTCGTGCCCGATCCGCCTCCTGGAGCTCCACCTCGCTCTGAGCTCCACCTGGCTCCCGAAGCTCCACCTCGCTCTGAGCTCCCCGCCAGATAATAATGTCCTATGCTCCCTTTCTTCCCCTCCAGTACAATCATATCGCCGCATAACACCCTCAGAATTCCTCCATCAGCTACCGTCCTGTAGCCTCTTGAATCCAGTCTGCTAAGTGAGATAAGATTCCATCTGAAATTGGGTATGTATCGGACCTCCCCCAATCTCCTCACTGCACCATCATGTATCCTCCAGCTAACCGTCCCAATGCCTCTGATCGCACAGCTCGATCCATCCGGCAGATATACAGTGCCCTCACTGTTCTCCAGGGAGTCAAGCTGCTCCTCTCTGCAACATATATGATAGAGGCATGCAGAATCTAATATCCACTGCTGGGAAGAAGTAGATACCTCGTCAGATATCTCCAAGACATCTCCATCTAAATCACTGCTGGCCGTCGCTATAGCAGCCACCGTCCGATTTTTAAGTTGAGGGCAATCTCTGGCTAGATGCCCCAGCTCCTCACACCGGTAACACCTGATTTTGCTCAAGTCCCTCCTGGACTTAGACCGCCCTCGTTGCGATCTCCTGTCGCTCCGTCTACCACCTCCTGCTCTTCTAGAAGCCACCAAAGCTAAGCTACCGCCACCTGAGCTCGAAGCTGGGTTCTCCCTCCTGAGAACCTTAGTCTGGAGTATCACCGCGATGACCTCATCCATCTTGATAGTGCTCTTCCCCACTAGAAGAGCAGTCACCAAGGACTCGTACAAAGGGAGAAGCGACGCCAGCAAAACCAGCACCCTGGTCTTCTCCTCAACATTCTCGCCAATGTTGAGGAGGTCGGTGAGGATCTTTTGGAAGTGGCTGAGATGCTCCTGCACGCTCTGTCCCTCAGTCATCTGCAATTGGTAAAACTGCCTCCAGAGAAAAAGTGTGTTGGTGAGAGACTTCGCCATGTACAACTCCTCGAGCTTCGACCACAGCATCGTCGGGAAAGTCTCGCTCAGCACATGGATCACTACCTCATCCGTCAGGTACATGCGGATGGTACTCACCGCCTGCATCTGTAGCCGTTTCCAATCCCGCACCTCCATGGTAGTCGGCTTCTCATCGCACAAGAGAGCATCGATCAACCCTTGTTGGATGAGCACGTCCTTCACCCTTGCCTGCCACAAGGAGAAATTGCTCTTACCATCAAACTTGTTGATCTCCATCTTGATTATCCCTGTCTTCTCTATTTTCAGTCTTGCTCACCACCACTGCAATCTGCATCCTTGTACCGCCTTGCTCTGATACCACTTGTTGGGTGGATGTCTGGCCAGGACACCATCTCCCAAGATCTTTTCAGTATCACGCGATGCAGCAGGAAGAATGAAGAAACAAAACAAAAGAAAAACAATCAAAATATGTGGATCAGCCACAAAAGGGCCCGCCTCCACGGGGCATGCAAACTTCACTATCAAAAAGAAATTTTACAAGAGGAGACCTCACCCTCAACCCTTGTACACCCAATTCTCTCTCACTAGAAGTTTCCCTCACAAAAGCTCTCTCTCTCTTGGAAGACCCCCCGAACCCCTGAAGTGCCTGACGACCGCTGTCCAGGAGCCTCCTGCTCCTTCTCTCTAAGCGCTTCCGCCTCTCTCTCTTCAATCGGGTTCGTACGGGCTTCGTACGATGCAAGAATCCGAACCACCCCTCTCTCTGTTACCGATCAGGCCTTTTAAAGGGTTGAAAACTTGATTAGAGATGGATTAGGAGTCCTAAACAAAGCCAGATAATCCCTAGACCGTCGGATCAAGACCGGGAGCCACCCAAGCCCTCAGATCGCACTCCGGTCCACGAAATAGTGCCGTGGACCGCAAGAAACGCGTGGGAAATGCCCACGCGGTCCACAGCCCAGTCGTGGACCGCCCGGTCCATGGTGGATCGGGGCAAAGGGCCAGCAGGCCGCGCCTGCGCGCGGGCCCGCGTGGGGCTGGGCCGCGCGCTCGGTTGGGCCGCGCCCAGCCTGGGACGCCCGCCCGCATGGGTCGCGCATCCCGCGTGGGCCTGGGTCGTGCATCCCGCGCGCCACCGCCTGCGGCCGTGCCGCTGCCACCCACTGCCGGTCACCGATGGTCCTCCACCGTCTCGAATCTCGTGCCAACTTCAAAAGCTGGTATCTCCTCCATACGAGCTCCATTTTGGGTGATCTTGATCTCGTTGGACTCCATTTTTCACCGCAAACCTTGCTGTGGGCTCAATGTGGGCTGAATCTCGAGACGTCAAATTCTAACAATATATATATATATATATATATATATATATATATGCATGCCTTAGACAAAGTGTTAGTATTTACTGTTACTTATTAGCATCAAATATCATTATTTTTTTTTTTAAAATAACATTAATAGATTAGAAATTAGAATTTGAAAATGTTAATATTGAACTAGAAAGATTTTAAACTTATCAAATTTGATAGAACTATAGATAAACATATTATAATATTTTATAATAATAATTAAAATTAATACATTAATATAGTGAACATCATGTTGCATTACCAGTTTTATTTTTATATTCATAAAATATCAGCAATAAAATTTTTTAAATATTTAGACTAATTTCATATGAAAAAAGTGTGCACATACGGTGACTAAGCAAATAAATAGACCACCATAGATGCACTTTTTTTAAGAAAAAAATAAATAAAAGAAAAGCAAAAAAAGATATATGTGTATCTGAATGAGTCCAACATAAATCAGCTGAGTTTGAGTATTTCTCCAACTTTTCAATAATAATATATAAAAAAATTTAAATTAGAAATAGCACCTATTGTCTAAAAAAAATAAAGATTTGGAAAAAAAACAAGATCGGAAAACTCAAATTTAAAAAAAATAAAAATAGCTTATAATCAACACTATGTACAAAATATATTTTTTTATATATTAATTATTTTTGAAATACATACAGAATAGATATTAATAAATTAATAAAATAAAATATTTTTTCAAGAAAAATCTTATTCCATGCATGGCATGGTGTTATAAGCTAGTAATTAAAATTATATTAAAGAGATTGTTGAATAAATTATCTAAGAATATTTTTAAAAAATAAATAAAAAAAAGAAAGAAAAAACTTTATCCTTAGTCAGATTTCTCGGGTACCTAATGGTCACAGGATTTAACTTAAATTCACTCATGCTTTTTTTTTTATTATAAGATGAAGAGATTTTGTATAAATATATCTAAAAATAAAATATCATGTAAAACAATCGATGTTATGTCAATCTATCATACTTTGAATGCTCTGCTACATAAGAGGTGACCTAGTCCACCATCTTGTTTGCCTCATAGTAAATATGCTTAACACCTAGAAAGACATATTCCCTCGAGATCTTCCAAATATTATGCAAAAGTAGGTGAACCCTAGATGTCCTGGGTCTTGGATCCACTTGATAACAATAACAGAATCATCCTTAATGATTAGATAGTCAGCAACGAGTATGATTGGCCAATATCTGTATCCGATTATAATTAAAATCTCCTTACACATATCCATCTCATATCCTTTTCGGATCGGGTCAAATAGGTTAAGTAGAGGTGCGGATTGTATCAGATTGAATAGATAAGAGAGGTTGGATCAGATCAGATAAAAAACTCATCGTATAAATATTATAAAATAATTATAATTTTGAAAAAAAAAAATTAGATTAAAATTATATTAGATCAATTTTGAGACGGAGCATATTATTTTCTATTTTTGATCCAAACGTACTTTGATTTTTTTTTTTTAAGAATACATATCTGGCCCGAATTCTAATTGCATCGGATAAAATCTTCCCCCATTCGGATCAGATATCCAATGAATCGGCTATAATTGTCATCCTTCCTGCCTCATATAGATGTTGCCTATTCAAGATGCCCTTCACTCCAGATAGGGAGGTATGCATAATGTGGCTCCCCCCGGTTGCCACACTCATACAATATTCATAGCCTTTCTCGGTAAGTTGGGTAACACTTTTGATCAAAGAGTAATTTGGGTAGCATTGTTACTTGATTTGATGCATGTCAGACAAATGAGCTAGGAGATTAGGCACCATGTTCTCCATATTTGTTTTGAGTATTTCTGGCCAAACACCAAAATCAATCAAAAAGTCTATTAGCATCTCCTTTGAAATGCAAAAAGGAATTAAAGCAAAAAGTGTAAGCCATGTTGCTCGAAGTCTCCAGCATTTTTGTTGTTAGAGTGCCTGGCTATATCCGTAGAGTAGCATTCACGAGGACTACATGGGTTGCTTTCTAATTATACATTTTTAAATAAATTTTTCTAATTATTTGAGAGTTGGGCGAAAAAATTATACTCTGATTAACAAATGCTTAGGAGACTTTCCATAATGACAAATAAATGCGACTACAACATTAGTTCCCTAGTTGTATGAACTTGCAAGAACTGAGCGAATCCTCACCAGGTGATGAGCCCACTCTAGAGAAAAACTCAGATCAAAATAAAAGCCAGCAGAGAAAGACTTGCAAATAGGGGTGGTAATCGGATCGAGTATAAATAGATCGGATTAGATATGGATCAAGTAAAAAAATTTTGATTTTGAATCTGATCTATTTATTAAATAAATCAGATTTTAAAATTTGAATACAGTTTGTTTAATAAATAGATAAAAATAGATGACCGATCTGACATGTTTACGATTCATTTACGATCCGTTTAAAAAAAAATAAAATCCAACTCGTTTACCACCTATTTTTTCTACAAAAAGACCATGAAAAAAAAAGCCTGCTCGCTGCATCTCCACCCGACCGCCTCATCTCCGCCCTCACCGTTGTCTCGACCGCATCTCCGTTCGACCGCCTTCCGCCCTCTCCATGCTCTCGACCGCATCTCCATCCGACCGCCTCTCCATCTCTGGCTCTATCCTTGACCGGCTCCAATAAGCTCCTGTGCCTCGAACTCCATGGCCTCAGAAGTTGGCACTATTTCCTGAATGGCGGCGGCGCAAAGAATAAGAAAAAAGGAGGGGAAGAGAAATCCTAACTACCTCCTTAGCCTCCTTCACCTCCGGCAAACCCCCGTGGCCTGTGGTCGAGCTCTTTAGCATTATCTCCGCATTATCTCCAGAATGGTGGAGGCGCAAAGAAGAAGGAAAGCACTATTTCCTGAATGGCGGCGGCGCAAAGAATAAGAAAAGGAGGGGAAGAGAAATCCTAACTGCCTCCTTAGCCTCCTTCACCTCCGGCAAACCCCCGTGGCCTGTGGTCGAGCTCTTTAGCATTATCTCCGCATTATCTCCAGAATGGTGGAGGCGCAAAGAAGAAGGAAAGCCTCCGAACCTCCAGTTCCTTCGCCTCCAGCAAGCCCCTATAGCTTGTGGTCGAGCTCCTCAATATTTTTCCTAGAATGGGGATGGTGCAAAGAAGAAAGAAAGGGAGGATATTTTTCCTAGAATGGGGATGGTGCAAAGAAGAAAGAAAGGGAGGGGAAGAGAACCATAATCGGGACATGGGGCTGGGTTATGAGAATTTGGGATAGGTAAGAACACGGGAATTAGGAAAACAGCATGTCGAGTGGGACTGTGGGAGAGGCCGGAGAACCTATTACTCAATCTATTTATAGTTTTAAATGGCCTAAAAAATAGTAGCTAATCCGGCCCGATTTAAAAATTATACAAATTAAATAAATTAAACAGATTAAAAACTTAAAATTTAAACACGATCCAAATAATAAATAGATTAAATAGATCGATCTATTTACAATATAAATTTATTTAATTTAAATCTAAATTTATTTATAGCAAACGAAATATAAATTAGATTGACAGGTCGGATCATTTTTTTTTATTTTTATTTTCAAATAAAAAAATTATTAAAAAAAATATAAATATATATATAAATCAAGAAGAAGAAAAATAAATTTATATTATATAGTATAAAAATTGATCTTTTCAGCAGGAATTACAAATCATGTTGTCAAGTACATGTGAAAGTTACACATAATATTGCCCAGTATATATGGAAGTTCATATAACGTTGCTAATTGTACATAGAGGTTGCCAAGTGTACCAACAGGGCCACCTGTTAAATGATGATAAATCTTACCTCTAACCTCTTCATCCTACTCTAACTTCTATAATATTATAAATGATGATAAATCTCATTTGATTGGTTTTATGTAAGAATTATGAATGTTATATTTATTATATTATAAATGATGATAAATCCCATTTGACTAATTTTATATAAGACTAACAAGTGATGATAAATTGTTAAATTTATGAGATCACAAATCCTATTTGAAATATGTAACTTCACGTATGAACATCCCAACCAAAATTTTGAAAACCTGTTATCTATTTAGCAAAACAAATTCTTAAGCTAAAGCCATCTATTAATCTTCTCTTAGAAAATTTCATGTGGATATTTCTGGAGAATTAAGAAGCCCTAAATACCTTCATCTTCTGTACTGCATAGATTGAAGATATATTCAGAGTAATAGATAGAATTTTAATTGAAAAACTTCTAAAAATCTATATGATATAATATACAAATTGATCTTCTCCTTGGGCCTGCATGTAGAATTGTCAAATATACATTATAGACTGCCATCTATTCAACACAAAAATTCTTGAAAAAATGATAGATGTTAATCTTCCCTAAAAAAGTGCCGTATGCTAATGGATTTAAAAACTAATAAGAAGTTCCAAACTTTTCGCCTTCTTCAGTTTTTTCTTTTAATCTTTTATGCCCCTTATTTATTTAGAATAATAAACAGACTCCTAATATTGATGACAAAAGAGAATGTTTAATAAACAGATTCTTGATATCGAGTCATTTGAAACAGGTGAGGCCAAGGGACCAAAAAATGAAGTGGACCACAGGAGCCAGAGAGGCCGAACAAAGAAGAACAAAATTCACAAGCGAATACCTTCAGGAATCATCCACTACATCATCAAACACTTGCCCACCAGTCTCCATCTTCGGAAAAGGCACCCAGATAGCCCGCAAGCGATAGGCCACCTAAAACTATTTCAAAGAGTCCTTTGCCTACCACACTTACCTGCAAATAAAGAAAGAAAACATGTTCCTTGAAAACATTAAGGGCCAAGCAGGCTTAAGAATAAAACAACAAAAAAAAAAAAAAAAATCATATCAAATGAGATGGGAGAGGGTAAAAGAACTACAAAAATAAGCTTGTGATTGGACTCTATATAACTTACAACCAATGATCTCACAGTGCATGAAGTTAATACAGAATTATGAGATACCATGCCATCATCAGGAAGGAAGCATGTCTCCGGTTCTGATATCAAAATAATTAATAACAATGCCATTTGAAGGCCAAAACAAGAAGCGCGAAAGAAATGCTCGAGGAGATCTTTTGGCAGCAGGAAAAACTCCTGATAATTTAGATTTTCAGAAAGATAAAACACTCTCATGTCAAAAATATTTTGCATATATATATATATATATATATATATATATATATATATATATATATATATATATATATATATATATATATGCCTTTTTTATCTTCTGAACATCTATGGTACATGTACCATAAGGACTCTACAACTTCATTATCTTACAGACTTGGAATGCCTTGTATGACCCTTGGGCGAGGATGATGATGATGAAGAAGACAGCCATGAGCGTGCACTGTCAGCCTTGTCCTTCTTGAAAGCCTTCCGAACATCCTCTTTAAGCTCACAGTAGCGCATCTTCTTGATCTTTTGCTCATCAGGTGTTCCCTTCTGGAGGTAGAGCAGATCAGGCAAATCTTCTTCCAGAAACTTATCCAGCACTTGTGAACAGTGTGGAAAAAAGCGCCTGCCCAGCTCCACTGTCAAGCACACATGCAACGCTCAATCAATTATCAAGACCTTATGAGTTATAAAAACTGACCATAATTTCAATGAAGTTGCAATGTCTTATAACTTTAATTACACAAATGTTGAGTTGTTATACTACGGTATGAGATATGGTATAAAGTAGGGATGTATGGTGGTCTTTAAGTCAGATAGTGGGACTGTGAACTTCCTCAAATGAAATTTGAATAGTGGAGTTCATTCAACCAAATTCATTATGCAGTAGGTAAAGCATGACAAGCCCAGGGTTCTGTGTTGAATTCTTTTATTGGAATCAGTGAGCACAGTACATAGAATCAGAGCTGTCATATAAAATGAAAAAGATTCAAAGTTTCAAACCATAAAATTGCAGAAAGTAACTAAGGAATGTACTTCAGTAGACTGAACACAAGGATGTACTAGAAGGTTGGTTCACAAGCTTCAACATGTAGAGAACATTGACAAGGCAGGACAAACTATAAATCAGAGATTATGAAAAATTATAGAATAAGAAAATAAAACTCCAAGAAGTCACCAAAGTTTAGTCCAAATTGATAGAATGACTCCCAAATATTTTAACCACAGGCAGAATATCTGCCATTTGAATACTCAGCAAAGCTCTTTTGTGCTAGTATTCTGTTTGAGATCTTGATGCCAAGGGATGTGTGTGTGTTTTTTCCCCTTTTTCAGGGTGGGGGCCCGCATGGGTTCCTTTTTTAACTCTTTCCATCTTTTTTCCTGCTGGAAGTCAGTAGCTGCTTTGAAGGCCTTGGTAAATACTCAGGTGAAGCTAAACAAGAAAGAATGGTTTCTATAGATAGGTGGGAACATCTGTGCAGGATTTGAATTTTAACTCCATGCAGACAAACAAGGCCCAGCAAATACAAAGATTGACTCAAAGTTCAGAACTTCTAACTATAATGAAAATGACAGTTGGTGAGAGAAACAACTAAATCAAACTTACCTGTTTTAACAAGGGCATCAACCCTCGAACGTAGTCGTTTGTTTTGCATTATAGGTGTCTCATTCAGATCTACCTCCCTCAGGTTACTTGAGTTCCTTGATGCCAAAAGTCCCATGAATTCTGATGTTGTCTCTGCTTGTGCAATTTCCATGGCTACCTTGGCTTCAGTAGGGAAAAATAATCTTGCAAACGCAACTAAACAGGTGGATTGATCAATGTCAGTAATCATACAGACGATATAATATGAAATTGAAATTTATATAACGCAACTAATTGACTAAAACTTTCAGGCTTTGCATATGCTGTTTCAAAAACTGTTAGTTCCCCTACTAGTTTTAGCGAATGTAGCAATCTGAGTCAATAAATAAAAGCTCAGGTATGAAAATTAACAACCTCATAATAAATGTTTGAGCCCCAAAAACACGTTCTACTTCTCCCTGTCTACTTCCGTTTCATCTCCTAGTTTATTTGCCTTTTCCTATTGTAAAGTGGAGAATCTCGGAAACAGAAAAAGAACTGAAGCGCACAAAAATAGCTTCCACATTGGAAATCAGTAGATGATAGTCACAAAGACATACATCTGATATATCAAGACACTGCAAAAATATGCACAAGTAGAACAGTTGAGAGCCTAAATCTTTATCACAATGAGGAGTTTTTCGACCTTAATATGCTGTCAAATGCCATTGATGTAGACAAAATGACCGAACAACTTCTTAGCTGACCAGGCTCCCAACAAAAATTTAACAAAATCCATGCTCACACATCCAAGAAGTAGTTCACTCAGAAATCAGATGGTGTGACTAATAAGCCAGCAGTTAAGAGTGCCGTTTATTAATGCAAATATTGTTTGTACACACATAATTGTACAGAAACATCAAATCAAAAAACAGAACTGAATAGTAGTTTAGTTATTAGGACATGTTTCCCATGTTTTCAAGTGCTCCTACCTAAGACCCAACTCTTACAGAACTGAAAGGAGACCTGTCAAGGAAGAAAAGAAATTAAGATGTAGGACTCTTCACTTTCATTTCAGAGGATCACAAGGCATTATTACTTCAAAGTGAAGATTTAATAACTTTTTGTTTTCTCCAGAATGTAGCACATGCTACAAAATTTGCCAACATGGCACTTTCTATCTAGCAACTCCAATATCTGTGGTGGAGTCCCTCCTCTCTCTCTCTCTCTGGTGAGCAGGTGCATGTTGTGCATGATATTGTTGTGGTCAAGGTTTTTCATACCGGCTCAAACCAGCCGGTATGGGACGTACCGAACCGAATCGGACCCCTCTTTTTCAGTAAATCAAGCAAACCACGTCGAACCGGACCGATTTGATACGATTCACTGTCGAACCGCGCAAAACTGAGAGATTTTGCTCGATTCCACTCAATTCGACTTGATTCGAGTGTGAACCGAGCCGCACCGACATGCCCATGTGGGGGACGGGGAAGGGGGGCCTGGGGTGGGGGTGTTGGTTTTATCTCCTCCATGAAGCTGGGCTACCAATTATTTAGTAGCCTCAGCTTGAGAGCTCTTGAGAAGCCCGAGAGCAATCCTGAGTCTCAGGCTTTGACGTGCGAACAACGTCCCAAAAAAAAAAAAAAAGAAATCCTAGAAAAATTCTACAACTCCTTTAACGAGGCAACAAATTTCGACCAGAAGCAAGATAATCCTTCGTTCTGTCACCAAATATTTTATTTTTCATCTTTTTTTGGCCAATAACCATTAAAAAGTAGAAAAATAAGAAAAAATCATGTCAAAATTTATGATTTTTGTATGATTTCATTATATGTTGTAGATCATTAGACGATCTATATGATGATACTAAAATTATTAATTTTTGTTAATTATTTTTTTAAATATATATATTAAAAAAATTAAATAATTAAAAAAAATAAAAATAAAAAATTATTAGACTATCGTATTTTGTTAAACTTGCAGAAATGAGTAAGAAGAAGGATCCAAAGCGTGACATTGACTGGGAGCATGGTGAGGTACTCTCAGCTCGGCACCATTGGAGATGCAAATGGTGCGACATAGAGTTTAAAGGAGGGATGACTAGGTTGAAACAGTATTTGACTAGTGGTTATTGAGATGTGGCCATGTGACGGAAATATCCACAGGAGGTTCGACAGCTTATAAAGAAATACTTCGCTGACCAGAAAGCAGCGAAAGAGAGAACAAAGAAGAAGAGGGCAGAA
The DNA here is from genome assembly GCF_000442705.2 of Elaeis guineensis. Classification (NCBI taxonomy): domain Eukaryota; kingdom Viridiplantae; phylum Streptophyta; class Magnoliopsida; order Arecales; family Arecaceae; genus Elaeis; species Elaeis guineensis. The sequence continues at coordinate 120,561,252 of NC_025998.2, read as the reverse complement.
ATGGACCATCGAGCTAGAGAGCCACCTTTCTATCATTCCATAGAGTCAAAAGAAGTCTCTACTCCATATGATGAAGAGGCAGAAATTGAGACTGCCATTCAGACAAGTTTGGATGATCAGTACAGGCTGGAGGAGATGGTCAGATATAGAGAGCGATTTGGACAGTCATTCTATGAATCAAGGTTCAATTCTGCGACTGTTAAAGGAGAGTCTGAGTTCAGGAGGACCATCTCTGTCAGGGAGCCAGTCGGTAGAGGCAGGAGGGGTATTTCATCTATGCTGGGAGCTTTTGACAGTAGGAGATTCGATAGAGCTATTTCAGCAGGAGCCACCATTTATGATTTGGATCCACATACTTTTTCTAGCAAAAATTTAAAACAGCAGATGATTGATACTATACTGAAGAAGGATAAGAAGAAGAATATGTAACGAGCTATTGGATCATGATTTTAATTTAGCCATATTCCAGCAAATGTAGCGGGCAATACTTACTATTGGTCTATTATTTTAGCCATACAAGCTGCCGACCCCAGTGTAGATCCTCCAGCACTCAGAGATATCCATGGTCAGCTTTTTGATAGTAATAAAGAAGAATTAGAGAGATGAATCTCTTCTTGTAAGAGTAAATGGTCCATATACGGACTAACGGTGATGTGTGATGGTTGGACTGGTCCTATTAGATAGAGTATCATAAATTTTTTGATATATTATGATGGAAAATATTTTTTCATAAATCAATTGATGCTTCAGATAGAGTGCACGATGCCACATACATCTTTGGACTGATGGAGAAGGTGATTGATTCAGTTAGAGAGCAGAATGTCGTGTAGATTATCACAGATAATAGATCGTAATATAAGGCCGCTGGTGAGTTGCTGATGGAGCAGCAATCGCATATTTACTGGACACCATGTGCTGCACATTGCATTGACCTCATGTTGATGAATATTGGGAAGCTTCATAGAGTGCAACAAGTAGTGGATACAGCCCAGTCTATTACTAAATTTATATACAATTATATATGGGTGCTATCATTGATGTAAAAATATATTGAGGAGAGATCTTGAGATCGGATATCACACGGTTTGCTACAAACTACATAGCACTTGATAATTTTCTACAGAAAAAAGCAGCCTTGCGCCAGATGTTTGTCAGTGCCGAGTGGCAAGAGAGTAGATATACGAGGGCCGACATTGAGGAAAGTCATCTGGAGAACTTGATGACCAGTCAGTTATTCTAGCAACGGACTGATAAGATAGTGAAGATTATCAAACCATTATATGAAGTGCTTCGCATTGTGGACAGCGAGAGATACCCCCAGATAGGCTTCTTGTATCACATGATGGAGAGGATAAAGCAACTGATCAATGAGATAGATTCCAACTATGTTCGGAAATACATCAACATCATTGAGCACCGCTGGGACTATCAGATGGGTAAGGATTTGCATCTAGCTGATAAGCATGAATTCAAGAATCATCTGAAAATTTTTTTTCTTATACTAGTATAAGTTTACTTAATCATTTGTAGAATTTATTTTCAACTTACTATTTGAATCCGAGATTCCAGTACAGCATATCTAGGATAGATATGGATAATGAACTTCTCACTGCTCTCCGTAATGTTACATATAAGATGATGCCCGATCCCGAAATCGCATTTATGTGTCTGCAAGAGGTACATTTGATCAATTAAGATGCGATCATTTAACTTAATAATATATTTGTTACTAAAATGAATATATTTTTCACAGACGAAATAATTTAGGGAGGAGACAGACAGCTTCTAAGTCTCATCGACTGTCGTAAGCAAAAAGAAGATGAATCTAGGTAAATTATATATCAATAGTGAAGAATTTGTTGATATTACATGCCTACTAATATTATAAAATCTGATATATATTTTTGTTTAATTTTCTGACAGTTGAATGGTAGATCCATTTTGGATAGTCCGCACCATATTTGAAAAGTGTGGCCATCTGCATTCTTTCCCAGATAGTCTTTTCTAGTGGGTGTGAACGCAATTGATCGACTTTCATTCTTATCCACAGCAAACAGAAAAATCATTTGACATAGAAGAACCTCAACGATCTTGTTTATGTATATTTGAGATTGAGGCTAAAATATGTCTAGGATGAAGTACAGCTAAAATATACGGATCCGACGATAGATGATTATGCCATTGATGATGAGAATCCGATGATTGGATGACTTGCAGGCCAGCGACAGGAGTTAGAACTTAATGAGCTAGGATCCCCTCCATGACCAGTCAGTGTGGTAGCTAGCGAGATCAAAGTGAATCCAAAACAGTGGGCAGATAGAAATATTTCACAGAGTTTCAGCTGATCAGCCACAATCTAAGGAATCACAGAGGAATCATTCATCACGTGACTCCATGTTCGAGTCATCCAGCCACATGTTTGAGTGAGGAATGCTGAGACGAGGTCGATCACAGAGAGGTACCAAGGGAGCTCGGAAAGGCAAAGAAAAAGAAACGACACTTGCAGCATCCTCAAGAGTGCAGGAGTCAGTTGACTCAGATTCAGAGACCAACGGCAGTGAGAGTGATGGTAGCAGTAATGGATCTGATGATCAGGAAAGGACTGGAGGATACGAAACTACTATTCATGAGATATAGCTACAGGATGGTATTCGATTTACTGGTGAGTCTCAATGTATACATGTCACACAAGATAGAGACCATGGTGGATGATCCGATAGACCCCGCGAAGAGATGATCTCATATAGGCGACGGCCTCCCAGAGATTGTTCAGTGCATGATATAGCTACAGATGACCTTGCACATGGAGTAAGATTCATGAATGTATTTGGATCATCCTCGTACTATGGATCCTATGACCCGCAGGCAGTTTATGATCCATATGGATATGGTGTATTCGAGACATCAACTTCCAATGGCTACTATTCTATGCACCCGAAGTACCTTATGGATCGGATTTTGCTACTGGCATATTTGGATGGGAGCCTCCACAACCATACCATCATCCTGAGGATACCTCTCAGAGTCAGATGAGTGAGAGATCTGCTATGTCTTATAATCCAGAGAGGATATCTTACGGGATAAATATTCAGGATTACAGTGCTACTTGGTTAGAGGGATGGATTGATATTCCTCCGGAGTATGTGGATGATCTGGATATTTACGAGCCACACAGACATTCGACGAGATATTAGATCAGCAAAGATCCTGAGGTTAGCATATTATTCTTTGTAATTTACATTTGAGATATATTTATTGGTATTATTGCATTGTTTTAATCCTTTAGACTTCTTTTTTTTTTTTTGATGGTAGAATTGTTATATGACTTAAATAAACATTAATTTGGATATAAAGTAATTTAAAAAATAATAAAAAAAATTAAATCAAATTCAACAGAAAAAAATAAAAAAGAATTGATTGGCATACCGGTATCGAATCGGTACACCATTGCATACTGACATATGGTATGGTACGGTATACGGTACCATACCGTACCGCACTGGAACCAGTACGGGGCTCGGTACCAGTTTCAGAATTCTTGATTGTAGTAGTAATATCAATCTAGTAAGCATGCAACTTCCAAGGTCTAGATACCTAGATCACGAAAATCTTCACAACTAGTCAGAAAGATAAGGACAGAGTCAGGTCATACATGCTGGTCTGCTTCATCATTGCAACTTGTGCAGCATTACTAGCAAATTTTGTTAATGTTCATAACCTTAACTGCAGGTGGCAAATCAACAGTGCTGTCATAGCTTAAAAAACTAAATTTAGCTATTTATCATAAAGAAATGTGTCATGAGGCTCAAAGTTCATGTCCACAGATCTGTTGAAGTTCTATGCATTCTTGAGCATAGATACATGCAAACAAATACAATGTTTTTTTTTGGTTAAAAAGTATCTTAAAATAATTGCAAGTACCTGACATTTTGTGCTAGATTACGAAAAATTTCAGCAGCATTTTTTTACCAATCTAGAAAATGACACCAACCACCCAATTTCAGTCAAATGGCAGATTTGACAAATCCTTGTCAATATACCAACTAAGAACATCGGAGGGATGAAAATAATCTCACAGTTGACTTTCTTGGGAGATTAACATCAAAGACAGAGACCATCTACACTGCTATATTATTATTTTTTTACAAACAGGAATTCAGAAATTCAAAAAACAAATGGCATCTAAATCATTTATATAATCACATCTGTTGGTAACTGTGAAACAATTTTTTAAATAAAATGATAAATGAAAACAAAAGCAATAGTAATTAAAAGGGCAGAAAAGTTGAAGAAAAAACAAAAAACTCACCTCTGTTTTCCAGGTACAGAAGCTTCATGTGAAGGTTATCACCCAATAATGGTGATGTGACTGAGTCTTCACCAGCCATTGGATTCCTCCTCATCTCTCTCTCCAGAATATCGATGCATATTCTGTCTTTATTTGACTCTTGACCCTGCTGAGTGTTTGTATTGTAGTCTTTGGCCCTGGTTAGCCTCCTACAGATCATAGCAGCATTCTGCCCATCAGCTGTTGTTTCTGATGCAGATGCTCCTTTGGTGAGAAGAGACACAATGACAGCTGGCTCCTTTCGCATGGCAGCCACATGGAGGGGTGTATATCCTCTATTGTTCCTTAGATTCACATTAGCTGACCCCATTTCTAACAACTCTGCCACAACTTTGGAATCACAGTAGGCAGCTGCATAGTGTAGAGCATTGGCATCATCTAAAGTGGTATCTGACTCGCTAAGAAGCAACTTTACAAGTTCCACATCATCAGAATCCAGAGCCCTGTGGATTCTTCTTATTCTTTTCTCAAGGACAGGGTCAACAGTCAAGGAATTAGGTTCATCAGTCTGGGCTTTGTGGCGGATCAATTTAATCTCCTCAGCAACTTCTTGCGGTAGCTCCTTCTGAAGAGAGATATTGTCAAGATCGGATCTTGCCACTCTTTTCATACAGTGACTGAGCAACTGACTAAGCTGTGAGTGGAAGGCAACCAAGAGAATAGGGATTACATCTTCCACAAAAGCCTTCTCAACAAAGTTGAGAAGGCGCCGCTGTATGGATACATAACAACAAGTCAGGAAAACAGTCTTAATACAAAGGCTATCATGATATTTTATCAAAAAAGAAATGAAAACAATATCTCTAGTATAAAGAATATTATGACCTAATTCATGAAACAGAACATGCTAGTTTAGAATTTAGAGTGGTGTATGAAAAAACTTTACATTCAATTGACCATTGGTACTCATTTGAAAAGCATTTGTCGGGTTAACATCAATATGAGAAATTTGAGTATAAAACAATAGACTGATTTGGTGGGAAGATGAACGGATTACAATTTATTTGTTATAAGGGCGTCCAAAACTGAGTCCAGAATAAACAAATGTTGGTCTAGAGTGGCATATAAATGATATCATATATAATGGGCTTCACAGAAAATCGATATATAAGTCCATAGAAAATCTCAGCCACCTCATTCTAAAAAGAGAGAGAGCATTTTCTAACAAAGTGGTACCAGTTTAAAACAGTCAAATAACAAAAAGTTACTTCCTATACTTACGCGGCAGTAATTTTAAAGTATAATGGCATGATCATATCCTTTTTTTGGACTATATAAAGTATTAAATTTTGAAATCAGAGAGTTTTCTCATGCTATTTCTAGTTTTTTTCTTGGATGCAAAAGTCAACCGAAATCACAACATCCTCCCTCAACATGACTAACATCCACTCAAAACGTATGAAACTAGCATGTCAGGTTACGCACAATTTGACCGATCTCAGTAGAACTCCATTTTTCTGCACATCAATACATACTGGGAGTGGGGAACTAACAGTGAAGAACATGTAGAATCTATGGGAAAGTATTCAATATGGTTAAAAAATATGTTCATGCCAATGGATATTATAAATCCTTCAAAATTCATGTAGATATGTTCCCAAATGATAAAGCAACACTGAATTGGGAGATCTCTTACCTAATCAATAGAGCTACCACTAAGAATCAGAAACTCATAACTTCTAAAAAGCAAAAAAAAAAAAAAAATTCTAACTTGCAATTAGTTCTATCATATAATGTCCAAAAAGTACTTATAAAAAGTAAATTCTCTCGGAAATTAACCAGTGCGTGCAACATAGAAATAGCATAAGAATATTAGAGCTCTCAACTAAGAAACCTGTAAAAGAGAGACCATCTCTGGAATCTGAAACACAGACGATGCATTCATCAACTCCACCACGAAATTGACCGCAGGCCAGCAAGCATCATGAGCGCACATCGGATCTACACATACCGACACCTCCGGCGGAGCTGGCTTCAGCTTCCCGGTGTAAATATAACTCAAGAAGTTCATGAAGGCCTCACGCCCGACCCGGCCGCAAGGCACCAATTCACTCATCTGGTACCTTGGCTTCCCTCCCTCCGGCCGACATCGGCCGCCGTCACGGGAGAAGAGGTCGAGGAAGAACCGGCTCCTTGCCGCCAAAATGCATCGGTGGACGCCGACCGGCGCGCCCTCGACGACGATCTCGGCGTCGCTGTAGTCGAATTCGGAGTCAGCGAGAAGGCGCTCGAGATTGGAGCTCAGCTTGCCGAGGCTAACGACCTCGAGGCTGGCCCCCGCCTCAGCGGCCGGCGCCGGCGGAGGAGCGGTGTAGACGCTGGAGCCATTGGACAGGTTGGAAGAGGAGGTGAAGCTCAGAGAAGACGAGGGTTCCGCCAGATTCGCCATGACTCAGTGGCAACCCAACAAAATAAAAAGAAAATTATTAAAAAAAAAAAACCTATAATGCCATTGCCAAGCTCTCGTTAGGGTCCGAGATCCGAGCTATACCTCGACTTCAATCCAAAAAAAACCCATTTTGCCGCATCCGATGCTTCCAATAATCGATCTTTTCCGCAAACCGCCGTTCAGAAAGCATCCTTCCAATCCAAAACCCTAAAAACACATCAATCTATCCCTCTAACAACATCAATCTATCCCTTTAGATATGCAATTTGGCGACGGGACCTTTTGATCGCGTTTAGATGCTGAAGTCTAGGGGTGACGCAAGGGATGTCGTCACGAGGCGGTGGTAGGGATGGGTGACGTGAAGGACGCTGCGCTGTTTGGTTTCCGGCTTCTTTGCATTATTTTAGTTTAAGGTGGCCGCGGACCCAAGTTTCTCAAGCGTTGGCAGAATTTGTTGATAAATTTTAATTAAGCTATAAAATATTTTTTATAATTCATAACGTAATAATATTTTTATAATTTATTATAAGATATAATTAACTGATACTTGCATTGCCATGAACAGAAGGAATGGTTATATAATAAATAATAAAATAAAAAATAAATAATATTATATATTTTAAAAAATATTTTTAATTATTGTAGTGTGAATTTTATATTTTTTATATTATAATATCTTTCATCAACCTTTCAATTTGGGATTGAGCCCTCCAGCGGACGTAACAAATTATTTGGAGTAAGATAGTTGATATAAATTTAGTGAACTATTTTAAAATAAAATAAAATTTGATATAAACTTAAAATAATTTAATGACCATGATATCCAAATTTTAATCCCAATCTCATCTCCTCCCCCAACACTCTTTCTTACCGACAGTCCTTCCAACCACTGTCTCACTGCCCCATCCCTCTAGATGCCCCAACCCCATCTTCTCCTCCTCTCTTTCTTTTTTCTTTTCTTTCTCACACTCTTTCCTCCAAATAAAATCATATGAGCAGGCATCATAGTGGATCATATGAGATGAGACTTTTTTTATGTCACATTTTCCTTTTCTCTCATCTTAAAGAAGAAAGTAAAAAGCTAAATAAGAATAGAACCCCTTCTAATGGAATTCGTTAATCCTATATAAGTTCAAAAAATAAAAAAGAAAAAACTTAACACACCAAAAAAGAACGCCTACAAATATACACCATCCGCATCCTTTCTTCTTCCTCAAATCTTCTTCGTGCTTGAATATGAAAGCATCGGTCCCTTTTCTAATAATGTATTGATCAATATATACCTACGAATTGTATGTATCAAAGAAACTTATAGTATATATCAATAAGCCATCCACTGTATATTATTTAACTATGTACTATTACTAGTAACCATCATATTTTGAAAATTGTATATCGATGTATTCAGAGGTGTGTATTGGGATGTTGGATGAATATTTTACTAAATACATATTAACTAGCCATATACTATGTACTGATGAGCATCCTATTCAAAAAACTATGTATTGATTTATTTGTAGTTATATATTGGATTTTTATTAGATGTATATGAAAAAGCTTATAATGTGTATAAGTAAGCTATCAAATATGTATCATTTAGTCATATATTACGTGCTATTGAGTGACATGTTCTATAAACTATATATTGATTTATCTAGATATGTGTATTGGAATATCAAATAAATATTTTGTTAGGTATATATCAATTGGCCATATACTATGTATTGGTAAATACGATGTTTGAAAAATTATGTATCGATTTATTTGTAAGTATGTATTGGATCATTACTGGGTGTATATCAAAAAAATCTATAGTACATATCAATAAGCTCTCAAGTGTATATCATTTAGTTATATTCTGTATACCGATGAGCATCATATTTTAGAAACTATATATTGATTTATCTGGAGGTATATACTAGATGTTGAATGAATATTTTTTTAGGTATATAACTGGTAAATATATTATGTACTAGTGAATATCATATTCGAGAAACTATGCATTGATTTATTTATTGGTATGTATTGGATTGCTATTGGGTGCGTATTAAAAAATATTTATAGCATGTATCAGTAAGCCATCAAATATATATTATTTTATTATGTACTATATACTGGTAAGTACTATATTCTAGAAATTATACATCAATTTATCTAAAAATGTGTATTGAAACATCGGATAGATATTTTGCTACATATTATTAACTGACTATATACTATGTATTGCTGAATATTATATTCAAAAAATTATGCATCGATTTACCTATATGCATGTATTTGGTCCGATTATTAGAAAAGAAACTGACACTTTCACGCTTATAGGAGGAGAAAAGAACTTGAAGATGAGGAAGACTTAAGAAAGAAGAATATGAATAGTCTCTCTTCCTAGACGATCTTTCCTAGCATGTGAAGTTATCTTTTTTTTTTTTTTTTTTTAACTTATGGGATTGACAAACTTTATTAGCAGGAGTTCTATCCTTATTTGACTTTTGTGTTTTGCTTTAAAATAAGAAAAAGAGGAAACATGGCATAAAAAGAGTCCCATCCTATATGATCCACTATGATGCCTGCCCCATATGATTTTTGTTCCTTTCCTTCTCCCTCACCCTCCCTCTTTATTTTTGGTTATAGATTGCAAGTTGGAGGTAGTGTTTGTCATGATTCTTGTTAATTTTTGGAGGTAAAAATAGTTCTTTGTGCTTCTAAAATCAAGTGTTTGAAGGTTGTAAAGTTTTGTTTTCATGTAATTTTCAAAGAGTTTGATTCGAAATGTTAGATTAAAAAATTTATTATTGGTCTCTAACACCATGATTTGGAGGATTATAAGTTTTTTTTAAGTAAGTTTCAAGCTTTTGGATCAAAACCCTCATATTAGTGTTCTGTTTTGATTTCTCTAATAAAAGATTTAGTAGTTCTAGTTTAGAAAAGTTAAACATCTCAAACTTTTGCAGAGAAAGTAGCTATTTTGTTTTCTAAATATTATAGTTATAAGCATAGAGTTTTTCACTAATCATCACTATTTTCTCCTCTTTAATTGTTTTAGATTTTTGAATCAGATAAGATTTGCGCATTTTTGGCTTTTTGATGGCAGAATTTTCTCCTAGCTATAGATAAAAATCCCGCTTGTGAGTGTTTAAAGCTTTTATGGAATTTGAAAAGAATGGAGCCATAATATGATCATAGTGAAGTTTATTAAAAAAAATAAAATTTTTATTTATGAATTTATTTTAGAGAAAATGCAATTCAAAATTTGAATTCATGCTGACCCATTTTATAGTGAAGACTATATTGTTAATGTTGATGATAACCTATTCCTCAATGACACATTTTTGTCCCACCTCTTTAAGCTTATACTTCTGGTCTCTTAAATCTTTTCACCACCTTCACAATACCAATGGTGGGAACAAACCTATCTTCCTCCGATTATCCCATCACTTACCTGCACAAATCATGAAAACTTCATCCAAATTTTCAAAAGAGAGGGAAAAGATAAAAAGGGCGAGAAAAAATGAAAGAAGGAGAGAGAAAAAGAAGAGGAGAGGAGGATAGGGTAAAAAGAGAGGGAAAAGATAAAAAGGGCGAGAAAAAATGAAAGAAGGAGAGAGAAAAGGAAGAGGAGAGGAGGATAGGGTAGTGGTGGTGGAGGGATGGGGCAGCGAGGTGGTGGTCGAGGGGTTGGCAGCGGAGATTGTATAATTATTATAAGGAGGAGAGGGGAGAGAAAATATGATTAAAGTTAGGATTTGAATATTTTGAGTATTGACTATTTTAAATCCATATCAGATTCAATTTTATTTTAAAATAGATCAATAAATTTATATTAGTCATCTAATTCTAAATTATTTATAACGCACTAGTGGTAAGCCTTGCTCCAAATTGGAAGATGGAAAGAAAATATTGTAATAAATTAAAAAATATAAAAATTGAAGAAACAAAAGTTTATTTATAAATCAAAATATAGTATAAAATATTATTTATTTTTATCCTAAATAATAATTAAAAAAATATAAATAATAAATATCTATAGATATTTATACATCTTCTAATTATATGGATTTTAAAGAGGTAGAATCCTTTACACAATTATACCAACATGTTAATATTTCACTTTCTCGGGCCTTACTTTTTGATTGTGGGCTGGTGGCTGGTACATGCAAAGCATGTAGCTGATTCTAGAGGCAGTGCACTTGATGGTTGACGTTCCATCATGTTTTGTTTTTTTTAATTGCTTTTTTTTTAATCATTGTGTCTATATTGAATACTACTAAGCCAGCCCATAGATTCCTCCGTTGGTTAAAAACCGGAGAAGAGATATGGTTAATGGTGGGAATGGGGTTGATGTCAGAATCTTCCTTTTGATAGTTCCACAATAACAACAAAATCAAGCAATACAAAAATAAGGAAGAGGATAAAGAATATTATATTCTCCAATTGGCATAAATTTTTTTTTTTCTCTGAAATGTGGTATACTGATATAACATAAAGATAAATAGTGATTTTGAGAGATGATAAAGGGCAATTGTATGAGATTAACTAAACTACACTTAGTTTAATCACATAAAAAATATTTTTCTTTTTTTGTTGCTGATTTATTTTGATACTCTTATTTTCTCCGCAAACAAATTAAGTCTCAGGATAACCAATATGATCACATCTTCTTCTATGTTTTAAATATAGTCTGTTCTTGTATTGATAATTTATCTTTTTCTTTCCTATTTGATTCTAGAATTTTAGCTTTTCTTATTAGAGAAAGACCGCATTCAAAAGATATGATATTCTTCCTTAATTTCATTAATCTCTACTTCGTGCACCTCTCTTGTCAGAGGATACGGACAAAGATTGGAGAGTAAATCATATTCTTGAATCAGATTATCTTGGTTTCTACATGTGCAGAGATGAGCATTGGTTGAGAGTCCTTTTTTTTCTTTATTTTTTTTTCCTGAATCATGAATTTAGATGAAGACTCTAATTCATTGGCTAATTGGGCATGGCTCATGAGTGTGAAAAATTTTAAACCCATAGGATGCTTCAGGTTAGATGCAGATCAAGCATCACACAAATCCATCCCAATAGATTTGGGTTCGAGTTAAATCAGATTTAGCTCATATTCAATGAAAAAAAAAAGAAATGTATATTATTTATTCCATGTTCGGAACTGAAGAATAATAAGTTGCATGGATAACAAGTGAAGGAAACGAAAAGGAAAAATAAATTATTTGTATAGGTTGCTACCACTAATTTTATGAACCAGGGCATGATTCAAATTTAATTGAGCTTCTCATCTAAATGTTGCTACTAGTATTTTCAATAAGAACAAGCCTTAGTACTTATAAACTATAGATGGCTTGGCAATTGCGAGAGTGATAGAGGGGTTAGAAAGTTTAAAATCTCATGTTCAATTGAATCGGGTTAGATAGGATTAAGTTGGATCTGGTCATCTAATGTTTGACTTAGTCGATGCGGGTTGAGATCCAATTTCAATCCAAGTTTTCAAACACAGCATTTTCTGACCTAGACCAAAGAGATGGATCTTAAATATCAAGGTGAGTGAATTGGTCCATAACCGGGTTAGTCACTGTCCTAGCCAACACATTTGCAGCTTAGGAAGCACATCACAATGCGGGAATGCAAGATCCATCTTGACTTTAATTGAGATCACAAACATTCCTTGCGTACTTATTTACATGCTTCACAATTTAGAGCTCTCCCATTTAGTGAGAAGAGTCAAGGAGCTAAAGTTCCATAGTTTGGCTTGGCTGACCATAAGCAAAAATTTTATGGTCAACCATAAGTAAAAATTTTATGGACCCTGCCAAAATTTAGTCTCTCTTTCAGCATCTACTATTAGAAAATAATAAAAGTCAAAAAAAAACTATCAAAGTATGATCTCATATGGTGAATGATTAATTTAGATATTAATTAAATTATTGGTTTATCGTACACCATCTTAGCTATACATCCCACCCTTGAGATGCACAAGTATCAAGTAATATATGTTTATGGCTGGACGATCAATGATTCCGACAAATTTGCACCATCTCCTAACATGCTTCCTTCTTGTGATCCTTAGGTGATATGTATTATAATATGCAATTGACTTATAGATCACATGTTCAGTATTTTTTTTTTTTTTTAATATTTTTCCACATCGAGAAAAAAAGATTAGCATGGGGTAGTTAGCTTTCTTATTTATTTATTTCTTTCAATCCTTTGGTGTCCAATTGTATGTTTCTTTCCGACCAAGAAATTTTGAATACAAATATACAAGAAAAAGTAAAATTATTAAAAATGTCTAATTTTGCTTAGAACCTGATACATCTATCTAGACTCGTGCACAGCCAAAGTAGGTTATTTACCATAATACAATGATCTTAAACTTCTTATGCATCATTTGAATTCGTAATCTCTTGTACCAATCATTTAGATAAAATTTGAGCTAGCAGTAGCTCAAACCTTTTAGAAAAACCAACCATCAAGCCTAAATTGTTCCGACAAATTTTCCTTAATCGTAAGCTTGAAAATGGGAAACAGTCCATTTGGTGGCAAGTATCAAAAATTGGAGAATTTCAAAGGGCTCACTCAAAGTTCAAAAAGAATTTTAATAGTTATAAATTTAAAAAAATGAAAAGAAAAGAATAAAATCATGTGATATTGCCAATTTGTTTAGTTGATAAAGTCACTAAATATTGATTCAATGATTTTAATAGAAATCTTGCACTTGGCTAGCTTCGGTCTACTTTTCTCTTATACTACTTCTCAAGGAAAAAACTTGTTTAATATTATCATCAAAGTAATACAGCTTTCAATGACAAATTTTATGGTAAGCCAGGTTGGAAGCGCAGTGAAGAGTAGAGACTTGAATTAATTGAATGCTTGCTGAGCTGAGATCTTTACTGGCGGGAGAGAAGAATATTTAACAATGCTAAAACAGCTTCTGTAAAAGCCTATGTATTCCCACCCCCTGCTTTAAAATCTGGTACTTCAGACCTCTGAAACCTCTGTAAATCTGCTTCCTCTTAATCTATCTTCTGCTAAACTATAAACCTATTGTACCTACTAGTATTTTTATGAATGCATTTGGAGTTAGGCTTTCCTTAACTCATTATCATCAAAAAAAAAAAAAAAAAAAAAAAAAAACAATGCTAAAACAGCTGTGACCGGCACCAAGGAGAATAATTATTATATGTGTTTCCATGAGAATTTTTTGAATAATTTATAATTTTTTAAAAAGAACAAGTTGTGAATTAAACAATTAATAACTTTTTATTGTTCCGAGGAACATGATTAATTGGGACATCTTCCAACCATGAAAAAGAATCAAGAATAATTCAAAAAATCTTCAATAATCTGGAGAAAAGGTACCGTTAGGCTGTGATTTTAAATACAAACCATGATACAAGTCTGCCGCTGCCAGCTTGCCCATCCGTTTCAACGCCCGTGAGACCGGCGACTTTCTTTTATGTGGGGGAATTTTTCAAAAGATAATGATGAGAGTACTGCTACCTTTTTTTTTTTTTTCAACCGGCAAAGCCTAATTTTTAGATGAGAGTTATGCTACGTAGGACCAATACCATGCATCTACGGCATACTAAATAGAACTCTCTCAAGTGGCAGGAAATGGTTTTCAAGGCTTTTTTTTTTTTTTTTTGATTTTTTGTTCATCATTCCATGCAGCACTAATGGCATTTCTCCCCCACCATATGTTGGTAGCTGAGTGCACTTAAGATGGGCAAGGTCAGCGGACCTCTTGAAGGATGGCCCTCTATAATTAATTAAATTCATGAGCTTATAATAAGCATAGTGACAAGCTTATGATAAGTTAGTACAGCAGCAACAGTATGATTATTACTGTTGTTTGTTATCATCAATATTGTCGTTATATAGTCATCACTGTAATTATTATAATTATGATAGCGATGGATACAACTATTAAGGCGGCCACGCAATTATTAATGAAGCAAGGGAAGGAGGTATAAAAAGAAATTAAGGAGATGCTGATGGTGTTGGCCAGAGCAAACAGGGCACCCCAAAATTAATTGCTTCCTTTGGGAACCGAATAATGAGCATTAAATTGTAGGAACATACTACCCTCTTGTGTGTCCATGGAATTGCATAAATTGTCCAGAAATGGCAGGCAATTCCTCCCTCTTTCCTTCTCCATGTGCTCCTATGGTTTCATTGTCATGCTATTATAGTAATTCTCACCAACCCTGCATGGCCTGGCTCGGTGATCATTTCTAGAGGATGAGTTAAAGAGTTATCTCCATTTCCTTCTTGGAGGACCACCACCCATCACTGTTCCATTTGTGATATATGGAGACCCAATTGAAGACGAGGAGCTTGCTACGTCATCCCAAAAACAGTTCTGCAGATTAAACTCAGTATTAGAGGAAGATAATGCCGATTGATATCAATCTAATCACCATGCAAAGGAGCTAAGCATGCTGAATGGTTGCTCTAGCTGCAATAACCTTAGCTTGTTACATCAACATTTGTTGAGCAATGAAGAATGTAGAGGCAATATTTAATGGTCAATTACTCTGACCAATTATATCTATTGGTACATATAAACTGACATCATCATCAAGCCACGTGACAACATCAGAATCATCTGAGAGTTATTGATAAAGTAACTAAGATCGGCTAAATACCGATCTGGTTCAAACCTCAGCTTGACACTCGACTCCATACCGATCTGAATTGACCAAAGTTGAATCCTGATAAAATATGATGATCAACTCGGCTATTTATCGATCTACAATAAAGGACATCGGTTTAGAACCAACATGACTAAAACACAGACAGTTATTTTATAGTTATTGTCCAGCTTAATATCAACTGTCTTCCAACCATGTTACAGTTAATCTTCATACATCTGATCAATCTATTATAACAAACTAACAGCTTAACAAATTCTTAGACGGCTTAACAAACTCTCCTAACGGCCTAATAGCCTAAGTAAATCTCCTCTATATAAAAAGAGACAAGGTACCCTCCATAAGATAAATCAGAACTCATAGAGCTGAGACTTTGCTGAATCTTTTTCAGCTACTCCACTAAAGAAAACAAGAGTCCTCATTCTACTCATCCAGAATCTCTTTCTTACTTTTCAATTTTTTCATTTCTACTATCTGTTCTCAGAATCCCAGCTTACTTAAGCATCGGAGGGTCCTAAATCGAAGGATACTCCACCAATCCTGGAACTTCTTTTGTAGGTTGACTCATGGCCTATGACGATCTGATCTTCAACAGCACTCCAGCTCGGTCTAGCACCTATCTCGCCTTCTCTTTGGAGCCTTGTAGCAACAAATTGACGCTAAAAGAAGGGAATAAGATTTTGTGGAAATGATAAACAAGAAGGCACAATCATCCTCTACCCGCACCATCTTTTCTAGGAGATGCTCAGAAATATTCAACCTCCGACTACAGTCAATCTGCAATAATTTAATCTGCTAGTTCAGCAGCGTAATACAACAACTTCAGCATACTACAGAATAGTAGCAAGAAGGGGCCCCTCAAGAAGCTCAATCTTGCCACACCCAGCAATCAATTCATCAAGATTTTTATCATGATCATCTTTTTGATCGTATTGATTAGACTTGAAAAGCAGAATCTACTCCACACAGTAAGAAATTATATTAGAAAGAATATCTTGAATAGAAATTCAAGATCCTGAGAAAAGACTGAAGGAAATATAGCTTGGAGGTCATTTCCAAAGTGGAAAAGATTTCAATCTATGATTTTCTTTCTCCCAAGAAATTCTAAGTGAATCGATTTCCTTCTAGTTTAAGATGTCAATGATAGAATCGTTCGATAGTTCCACTGATCCTCTGGGCCATCTTGAAGGCTCTAGGGCTATCATGAGGTTACAAGGGGCGTCTGATGCCTTGCTTTGTGTTGGCTTTCCAATTACTCTAAAAAAATTTATAAAAATTTGATTCTCTGGACTCCAACCAAGATCTATTTTCTCTTTCGAACAGTTGGCGAAGCTGTTCATCACTTAGTTTGATAATAACCGAGTCTATCTAAAGAATACTAATAGTCTTTTTATCGTCAAATAGCAAGAAGATGAATCTCTCCGAGAATATGCGGCACGTTTTAATGCCGCATGCTGGATGTAAAAAATTTTTAACTAATTGTTGCGATGGCTGCTTTAAAACAAGGACTCTGGAGTAATCATCTGATTTTCTCTCTCAATAAGAATTATCCGAACACTAAAGAGCAGATATTGGTTCGGATCCGAAAGTATGCTCAAGCTGAAGAAGAAGAAAGCATACTTTTCCAAATGAAGAAAGAAAAGAATAAAAAAAATGGCCTTAAGAAGACCGTGAAGATTGATCAAAAAACAACTCTAGCCCACCTCAGAAAAACTCAAGGTCAAGATGTCCACCTTGGCATTTGGATACTTACGCACCTTTATCTGCTCCTTGTGCCCAGATTTTGATGGAAGCTGAGGACCAAGGATATCTTCGTCGGCCCAACCCCATGAAGGCTCGATCGACAAAAAGAGATAAAAAAAAATACTATCGCTACCATAAAGACCATGATCATGATACTGAAGAATGTTGGCAGCTTAAAGATAAAATTGAAATTATGATTCATTGAGGTCATCTTGGTAAATATGTCCAAGATGGGGCAACTTAGGCCATAGAACAGCACCAAAAATCCAACGATGACATAGAACTTAATCGGCCTACTACTTGAGTCATTAATACGATCTCAGGACTTGATAAAGACTGGGGGGCAAGCAAAAGTCCTTCCCCAAAGTGGCAGCGTACTAATAATATTATTTCATTTTCTGATATTGATGTCTAAGAAGTACAGACTCCTCATAATGATGCTGCTGTTATCTCTATGACAATAGCAGAATATGATGTAAAGAGAATACTAGTTGATAATGAAAGTTCTGCTGATATATTGTTTTATGATGTATTTCAAAAAATGAGTATGTTGGATCAACTAAGATAGGTCGGCACTCCACTAGTCAAATTTTCTAAAGATTCTGTAGTGGTAGAGGGAGAGATCATCCTGCCAGTCATTATAGAGAAAAAACCTCGTCAGTCGACTGTACAGCTTAGCTTCTTGGTTGTCAAAATACCATCAGCCTATAATATTATTCTTGATCGTTTTGGACTCAATGCCCTCAAAGCGGTGGTCTCTACTTATCATTTATTAATCCGGTTCCCAACAAAGCATGAAGTCAGAGAGATGCGAAGAGATCAAATGCTTGCTAGACAGTGCTTCTTGATAGCTATAAAGATAAAAAAAAATTAGTAGAAGCTCTACTTATTAAAATATTTGATCAAAAAGATAAAATTGAGATCAATAAAAATTGAGAAGAATCAGTCAAACAGCTTATCACCATCCTTTTAGGTGAGGATTTAGAGAAAACTATTCAGATCGAATCTCAATTAAAATCTGACCTAAGAGAAAAATTGATATCTTTTTTATGGATAAACACCGATGTCTTTGCTTGGTCAGCTTCTGACATGTGAAAAAGTTTTATCGATGTTATTATGCATAAACTAAATATTGATCCAAAGCATAAGTCAGTGCAACAAAAGAAAAGGAGCTTCGCTCCGAAAAGGCCAAAAATAATAGATGAGGAAGTTGATAAATTTTTGAAAGCTGAATTCATCAGAGAGGCACAAGATTCGAAGTGGATTGCAAATATTGTCATAGTCAAAAAGATGAATAAAAAATGAAGGATATATATTAATTATATTGATCTCAACAAAGTTTGCTCAAAAGATAGTTTTTTTTTCCTAAAAATCGACCAACTTGTTAATGCCACTTCGAGACAAACTACTGAGCATTATGGATGCTTTTTTTGGCTATAATCAAATCAGAATAGCACTTGAGGATGAAAAAATATGACCTTTGTCTCTAAATGAGATTTGTATTATTATAAAATGATATTTTTTAATCTTAAAAATACAGGTATCACATACCAGTGCTTGGTCAATGAGATCTTTAAGTAATAAATTGACCATAATATAGAGGTTTATATTGATGATATGTTAGTAAAAAGTATCGAGTCAAATCGGTATATTATCGATCTAAAAAAAGTTTTCGAAAAATTATGTAAATATTAAATGAAGCTCAACCCTAACAAATATACTTTTGGAGTGACATCAAAAATTTTTTTAATTTTTTTATAACTCAAAATCGAAGCTAATTCTGAGAAGATCCAACCACTAGGTGATATGAAATATCAAAATACAATAAAAGAGGTACAATGACTTATCAGATAGGTAGCATCATTCGGTCGATTCGTATCTAGATTGATTGAGAAATATCTCTTTTTTTTAAAATCTTGAGATAAATCAAAGATTTTAATTGGTTAGATAAATGCCAAATTTGTTGGAGTTTCATGGTTTCACAGATGCAAAAATTTTGAAACAAGTACGCAGTAAAAATTTTAAAAATTTAGATTAAATCTAATTTAATCTAAGCATGCATAAGATCAAATCTTAAAATCATAAACAGGATCTACATTTGTGAGATAGGATTCAGATATAAAAATTAAATAGAAAAAAATAAATAGAGAAGATTTAATCTTCATACCTTAGCATGGATCGATCTACACCACGAACTGATGATTATGAATGTCTTCTAAAGGTTCTTTGAAACCACACAAGTGTCCGACCTCTAAAGGTATCTATACGAGGCTTCGATCTGATCAGAAGCTTTTTGATCTCACCAGGATGCTAGCTCTCTTGCAGAGATTGTATTTTGATAGTTGAAAATTCTTCTTTTCTCTTAAGACACTTTTAGAGAAGAAGAAAAAAAAGGAGGATGATGATCTCTACACTAGAGATCATGAGAAGAATTTTTTTTTTCTTTTTTTTAAAATTCATGCACCAAATCTCTACGTTAGAGATGTAAAAATTTTTCTCCAACTCTTGAGCAAAGAGGAGAGAAAAAAATATGTCCAAACTAGGACAAAAGATGGGAGAGAAGAGGTCCTAACAACCAACTTTTGGTTGTTGGTAAGAAAGAAGGGATAGAAGCCAATATACCTCATGCCTTGGACCATCATCCTGTGCCTCTTTCTATGATTTTTCTCCACGCATAACTCCCCTTATTTTGGTGTCAAAACTTAATCCATATCAGGTCCCCACCGTCCCTCATAATCCCACATTTAAATAGGAGAAGAGATTGATTTTAGGTAGGAGTTTAGGTGAGAGTCCAAACTCCTTTGGAGTCTAAACTTTTGATGCCGCCCACCCTCCTTATTTGTGCCAGATATCTCATGGAAGAAAAGAGGTTTAAGAGAGCCCATTACATGCAAGAGTGGAGAGGAGGGCATGGGAATTTTGGCATCAAAAATTTGGTTGGGTGTGGGCTTTGTTTATGGCACATGGAGGGAGAATTTTAACTTCATGGGACTCCTCTTTAGGTAGCTGATTTAAATCAATTTAAACTCTAACCAATTCTAATCATATTAAGAATTAATTAAATCCAAATAGATTAGAATCTAAATCTGATTAGGAGTCCAAATTATTTAGATTAGATATCACCTAATTAGAGAAGGAGTCCTAATCTTTTTGGACTCTCTCTTAGTGATTGAGTTAAACTCAATTTAATCTTTATCTAATTAGGATTTAGTGCACCTATAAAGATGAAAATTTTTAGTCTAAATAGAAAATTAAACACTCTTAATTAGATCCTAATCTAATTAAAAATTAAGTCAAACCTAAATCCTAATCAAACAAAGAATTATTCTTCCATGCGATTTGGTTATCTCATAACCCAATTAGGTTTGATCAAATCAAACTCATATCAAGTTAAATTAAATTTAATTTAATTAGACTTGATGTAAGTCCTATTGCTCAATCAAATTAAGCTAATTAGCCATCTAATTGCTAATTAATCCTCCTATAACTCACTAACTCTTTAGCGGATTACTTAATTGCAACTTTTGTATTGGATTAATCATCAATCAAATTGATAATTAAATTCTATCATGATTCATAATCGTAATTCAATTATCTGATCAGTCAAAATTTTTTTTATGTGTGACCCCATAGATTCTATTCTATCTGGTAGTGAGATATATTCTAATCCCTATCACAATATCATTAAAATTTTTTTCAATGGATTGAAATCATTCCAACTCTGCCCATCAAATATCATTGATCATCGAGATAATGCTCATAAGTCTCACAATCTACCAGTGATACCTAGCAGTATGTAGTGATAACCCAGTAGAATAAAAGATGATGAACCTCTAGGTGCAGTTAATATATGATACAATCTCTCTATCGTGAGTTCTGACCAGATGGCAGATCATAGATAAATCGTCAAATCTCATCATCGATCATATGATAGATTCAATCAGATCGAGCCCATATGTGATTCTCATAGAAATTCTTTTTTATTAATCACACTGCTATGACCATAGACTTAAGGACTCAGCTTCTTAAATCTCATAGGACTACTCTCTTCTTCTACAATCGATAGATTCTATCTAGGTACTTATCCTACTCTTACAGTGGACCAACTGTAGCCAATATTCACTACAAAAACTCATTGAGTTAATGTTTATATATAGTCAAACTCTAGCAGTCACACTCGAGCAGCTGTAGCATCGTAGGTCAAAAGATCAGTCACACCACTGCAGCATCGAGAAAGTCACTAACGAGTGAGCAAACATCCATGTGACTTTTCGTATTGGTCACGCTCAATGCTAGTTATTCTCTAACAACCATCTGCACTTTCACTCCAATGTCACTACATCGCAGACTCGAGACTTATTTGTCCGAAAGAAGCGATCCGTGCACTGATCTATTTTGATCAATCACCATCTCCATGATGATCCTATGATCAGAAGTAATTTAAAAATTAATCATCAATGACACATGTTTCAAATTCTCAACTCTTTGAAAATATGTGTCATCATCTTGTTAATCCCTTGGATGATTCATGGACATATAAAACATGAATGGTAATATAAATATCCAATAAGTATAAAATCATATCCTAGTAATATGATATGCGTCAGTCAAGATTAATTTTTAGAACATATATCCAACAGAATTACCTTTGATGATCTTAAAAATACCTCGGCATAGCTCCATTACTATCAAAATCAGTTAAAGATGAGGAATTATTCATATATTTATCTATTTCAACTAATACTATTAGCTTGATTCTAGTCCGAGATAATGCAAGATATAGAATCCAATCTATTATACTAGTAAATTACTTCAAGATGTTAAAACTCAATATTCTAAAACTGAAAAAATGATTTATGCTCTTATTACATCAGCTAGATGATTTTGATCTTATTTTCAAGCTCATTCGGTTGTTATCTTAATCGATCAGTCTTTGAAGTCGATCTTACAATGACTTGATACTTCAGATCAAGTTGCTAAATGAACTATTGAATTAAGTAAATTTTATATTCATTACCGACCTCGATTTTCATTAAAGGCTCAAATATTAGTTTATTTTATTATTTAATATTTTATTTTTGATGAAGAATCGATCTCAGAAAGCCTAAAAAATATCGAAAAAAGTTTTTACTGGATGCTACATATTGATAGAGCATCAAATTCAAAAAAAAATAGAGCTGGTTTGTTTCTGACCAATCCAAAAGGTGTTATCCCCCAAAATGCTCTAAGATTTAATTTTAACATTTCAAACAATGGAGCAGAATACGAAGCACTCATTGCTGGACTCAAAATGGCCAAAGAGCTTGATGTCAAAAGACTTAAAGTCTTTACCGACTCTCAGCTTGTCATCAAATAGGTACAAAATCAATTCGAAACTAAAGATTTTATAATGTCTCAATATCTACAGAATGTAAAAGAACTATCAAAAAGTTTCGAAGACTTTGAAGTCATACAAATATTAAGATTGGAGAACGCTCGAGTTGATACCTTGTTGCATTTGGCCACATCAGATTTTTTCAAACTCAAGCAAAAAGTTCTTATGATGTTCTTGAAAAGCTTAATTTTGTAGTTTTGCCAGTTGCTCAAATCGAACATGAGCCAAGTTGGATTAATCCATTAATGAATTATATTGCTAAAGAAACTCTATTGATCAATCTGATTGAAGTAAGAAGAATTAAATGACAAGCTCCATGATATATCATTCATCAAGACAATCGATTATATAAAAGATCATATTCATTTTCATTACTTCGGTGCTTACGACCATCGAAAGCTGATTATGCTCTTCAAAAAGTTCATAAAGAAATCTGTGGCAACCACTTGGAGGGTAGGTCACTAGCTTATAAAGTCATTCGATAAGATTATTATTGGCCTATTATCCAAAAAGATATAGCTGACTTTGTCAACAAATATGATCAATATCAAAAGTATGCCAATATTCAACATCATTCTACAGCCAAACTTATTTCTATTACAGCACCTTGATCTTTTGCTATATAAAAAATAGATATTCTGGGATTTTTTTCAATGGCTACAGGATAAATTTTTTTTTTTAGTTATGACTATTGATTTTTTAACCAAATGAGTAAAAACTGAACCTCTAGCACAAATTATCTAGAAGAAAATACAAGATTTTATCTAGAGGTCAATTATCTGTCATTTTGGCTTATCTCGGATCATAATCATCAATAATGGATGGTAGTTTGATAAACAAAATTTAAAGAATTCTATTTCGAACTTCATATAAACTATAAGCTTACCTCGATGGGACATCCACAATCAAATGGAGAAGCTGAAGTTACTAATAGAACTATCTTTGAAGGTCTAAAGATCAGGCTTACGGAGATAAAAGGTCTTTGGGCAGAAGAGCTTTATAGTGTTGTCTGGGTATACAAAACTACACCTCGGAGGCCTATCAAAGAAACATCTTTTAAGCTTACTTTTGGAGCAGCAGCTGTAATACCAATAGAGATCGATCTACCAACGATCAGAACAGAAAACTTTCATGAAGAAAGTAATTCAGATCGAATGAGAATCGATCTAAATCTGCTTGATAAAATTAGAGAAAGAGCTCCAATCCGTATGGTAACTTATAAATAAAAAGTAGCCAGATACTATATGCTTGGGTAAAGCCTAAATTTTTTCATAAAGGAGACCTATTCTTTGCTGAGTTGAAGTCTCAAAACCCATAGAACAAGAAAAACTTGCTTCAAATTGGGAAGGACCCTATCGAATTACAAAGGTGATTTATCCAGGAGCATACTAAATTAAAAATTTAGATGATATAATTATTCCACGAATATAGAATGCTGAAAGTCTCAAAATATACTATCAATAAAGTCTTTCAATGAAGCCTTCAACTTTTGTCCCAATAAAGATAAATTTTTGATTATCTCAATGAAAGTAGTTTTTAATTGAAGAATTTTTTTTCATCCAAAATAGATCGATCATCGATCAAATGAGGATGATAATAAATGAAGTTTATATCTGAACCAGATTGATATTAGACCAATCAAAAGAGATAAATCTATCTAAACGAGGCTATGATGTTCAGCCAAATGAGGATAGTATAAAGAATTTCATCCAAATGAGGTCATGATATCCGAACAAAAAAGAATGATATTTGTCCAAATAAGGTCATAAGATCCGACTAAACAAAGACAAGAAAAAGATCTCAAATGTCTAGACGAGGTTGGAAAAAAATTAAAATAAAGCTATAACAATCCAAACCAAATCAGGATAATTTAAAGTAAAACACTCGATCTTCAGATTGGACCTCACAAATAAAAAATATGAGACATTCGATCTCTGGATTGGACCTCACAAATGAAAAATATAAGACATCCGATCTTCAGATTGGGCCTCCCAAATGAAAGATGTGGAAAATCTGATCTCCAGATTGGACCTCACAAATATTTATTGAAATATTTGATTTTTAGGATAAACTCAACAGGTATCCGATGTGAAGTACCCAGGTCCATAGACTAGGCTTCATGACATCAGTTCAAAGCAATTAATGATCGAAGTCATAGAAAGGCATCATGGGTTAAAGTTCTATAGACAAAAAGATTTGACTTGCCACCCTGAACTCAAATAAAGATATCTCTGAAACCTTAATGATGAATTATCAAATATTGATTTATTTCGAGTCCATTGATTTGATTCAGTTCAAGTCAATAACAAGTTTATATATTAAGTTTAGTCACATCGACTTTATTATTAATTTGACTGAGATTGATTAATATTATTAATACCTTGATTATTTATCCAATCGAGGTCAAATGGTGCTCACCTATAATTACTTGATTGAAGTCAGATGATGAATGACTTAAAAAAAATTAGTTTTTTGAGTCATTAAAACCCACATCGGGTTAACAAAGATCGGTAATATCCGACGAAGAGAGAGAAAAGCATAGACTTGAAGAAAGTTCATTCCATTGATATCAAAAATATTTACAAAAGTCCACATTGGCCTAATACAAAAGTTTAAAAAAATAAAGAAAGAAACAGTAATAAAGATAATTCAGGCATTAGCCTAAGGACCATTTGCTTTAGGAGCTGGAGTAGGATCCTTTGTCAATTGATTCCACTAAAATAAACTCAACAGCTGGGATCTTGGCTGAACTAGCTGAAATTTTAGTCGAAGGAACTTTGGTTTGAGGAATCAACTGAGGCACCTCGAAAGAAGGAGCAGCAGATGGCATCGTAGTAACGACCTCGGATGTAGCTCCTAAGGTCACTTCAGATGCTGTTACTAGAGCTGCTTCCATGATAATCTTATTGAGATCAAGGTCAGAAAAGAGTTTTATGATCAAGCTCCTACAGCTCAGGAAGCTGTAGTCAAAAGCACCCTTAGAAGCCTCCGTGACTTTCTCTTGAAAAGCATATGAAGCCTTATAATCTTTAATGGCCTTTGAAATGCGCTCCTTGTCTTTCTTGAGTTGCTGTTGGTATGAAAGGAGGGCCAAGTCATGTTTCCTAATTATCGATCGGGCTTCCTTCAATTTGGCCTCCAGCTCTAAGGTCTTCTCTATCTCCTTCTGTAGTTTGTCTTTCTGATTATTTATTCAGCATTGGTTGTCCAGAAGGTACAAATTCTTCTCCTTTATTGAGTCGATCTTTTTTTGGAGCTGCTTTTTCAGCCCTTCAACAAGTTCATTTTCTTTGATAGCTTTCTTTTCCACTACCTTCCATGCCTCTTTGGCTGTTGGCTTCTTTCTCAGCCTTGAGCCCCTCTTTCAAGGACTTCTTATTTTTAGAAAATCATATCAAGTGATCATTAAGTAATCTGAAGAATATGATCAATTGCAAAAAGATAAATTTGAATATATTTAGATTAATAAAAAATTGATGTAAAGGAAAAGGGGAAAGAAGGATAAAACCTACATCCAGAATACTGATAAATCTGTAGTTTATTATTTGCTCAATGGAAAGGTCCCTCCTTCGAGCATCCAGATCCTTTTGGGGCCTTATGGTGCATAGTAGATCTCTATTGTGCCTTGGTATCTCCAGAAGAGATGCTTGAGAAAGATCAATCCTCTTCGAGGAAGTAGATGGTGGATTGACATTGGGAGTTTGAGATTTTGGCCACTGTTCTATTGATCGAGTTGATTTTGCTAATGTTGAAGGAGGCACTAGAGAAGAAGTTTGCCTCGGATGTGCAGTCATCTCCTTTGGAGGTGCTCGAGCTACCTTGAAAGATTGTCGATGTTGATTTTTCACCACCAATGATGCAACAGAAATTGGGCTAACATCTACATCTATTGTCAAAGCCCCAGGTGAAGATCGGAGGCAACATATCTAGATGGAGCGGCAACCAATCAGGATGGAGCGACAGCCTTCTTGCTCCTCTTCGGGGCAGGCTGATTAGCAGGATCTTGATTTTTTTCTTTATATCAGCCAATTTTTTGAGATCGAACTTCATTATTGCTATAGTAAAAGAGAAAAGATTGTTAAAAAAATGATGAAAATAATGAAGAATAAAAATTGACATCGGACTTATCCTGGAGAGAGATTTGACTGATATCAATGTTAAATAAAGACTGATCGGTCACCAGTAGGCTCAGCTTCAGTACCTTCATACTCAGTAATTCTGCAAAAGCCTCCTCATTCTCAGATAGTACCTCATTATTAGAATTTCATTTGATTTCAAGCTTATACTGGTTGCAGCTGAAATCCCATAGAACATTTGAAGAGACAAAGAAGAAATAATTTTTTCAGTTATGAATAGAAGGAAGGGCAAGACCAAATTTATATTTGAATCAAGATGAAAAATACCACCAACCTTTTTCATAAGGATATTTTTTTAAGACGAACAACGTCCTAAAGAGAGAGATCCTAAGCTCTATGATGGAGAATTGGCAACAAATGATGAAAACGATGATTATCCTAATAGCGTTAGGAGTAACTTGGGTCAGATGAAGCCTACAGAAGTCTAGGACATTACTAGTGAAAAGACATAAGAAAAATCAAAGTTTTGACCGAAGTGCCTTATCACAAAATATGACATAATTTTTTGAAGGTTCAGCAACCTTATTATCCTGATCTGGAGCTATTAATTGAAATTCTTCAGGAATCAAATATTTATCTAAATACCTAAGTTTCTGAAGGTTGAGATTGATCAAGATAGATTGTTCAGTACTAGGACTGAAGTAATTCAAGAATCCTTTTATAGGAGACTCCAGATCCTCCCGACCTGAAGTACGGACCTCAGCCATTTCCTGTGGTAGATTTTCCACTTCAAACTCGAGCAACGATTGGATCGACCAAGGTACACGATCATCTCGACTTATCTCACTATTATCAAAGGATATTTTTTAAAGAAAAAAAAGAGTAATGGGAAGAGGAGAGCAGACAAAAAGAAAAAGAAAGAAACTATCCAGAAAGAGAAAATAGAGACTAAAGAAACCTAAAACCCTAGAATTGCACCATAAAGAGAGACCAAGAATGAAGAAGTTTATCTAATAGATAAGGAAGAGATTCTAAGGAAGCTTTTGAAAAACTCTTTCTTAACTTCGACGGTCTCTTCCCTGATTCTTGGCGATGCCGAAAAAACTCCTCTCTGGCTTTGGTGGTGTTGAAAAAGCTCTGAGAGAATTTCGGTAGAGCTTCCACACAGAAAAAATAGTAAAGTGATTTTCAAACAGAGTACAGGCCTATTTATAGAATTTACCAATGGTTCAGATTAATTGACTATACCATTAGATCAATGCCACTTATCAGTAATCCAACAGTTTTGAGAAAAATCGGTTCAACGCACCTCTTCCTGATTAAGTCGTACAGGGCTGATCTATGTGACAAATAAAATGATCAATGACAATATGATACGTGGTACACGCACATCTGGATACAACCACCCAGGTAATAATGAGCTCTCGATTTTCTAAGCATCCCATAATTATCGAATCTGATGGATCATTTTTAAAAAGTAGCATGTCGCTTCGAATGATTAAAAATTAATATTCTCAACCATCCATAATACAGTACATTTATGTTGACAACAGAAGTCAGATAAGATCTTTTAGACTGACTTTCCACACTCGACTTGAACAATTCCACTTTAGGTTTGGAAAGTGGGGGGCATTTGTTGGTACATATAAACCGACCTCATCTTAAACCACGTGGCAACATCAGAATTATCTGAAAGTTATTGATTAAAGTAACTCAGATCAACTAAACATTGATCTGGTTAACCCTCACCTCGATGCTCAACTTCATACTGATCTGAATTGATCAGAGTTGATTCCTGATAAAACATGATGATCAACTCGTCTATTTACCGTATCTACCATAAGGAATATGGGTCCGAAATCGACGTGACTCTAAAACATAGACAGTTATCTTATACCTATTGTCCAACTCAATGGTAGCCATCTTCCAGCCATACTACAGCTAATCTCCATATGGATAAACAACCTACGATCTCTATATAGCTGACCATTCTGTTATAATAAATTAATGGCCTAATAAATTCTTGAATGACCTAACAAACTTTTTTAATAGCCTAGCAGCCTAAGCAAATCTCCTTTATATAAAGAGAAGTACGATACCCTCCACAAGATAAGTCACAACTCATAGAGCTGAGACTCTGCTGAATCTTTTTCAACTTCTCCACTGAAGAAAATAATAGTCCTCATTCTACTCATTCAAAATCTCTCTTCTTGCCTTTCAGTTTTTTCGTTTCCATTATCTGTTCTCAAGGCTCTGGCTTACTTGAGTATTGGAGGGTCCTAAATTGAAGAATATCCTATCGGTCCTAGTACTTTTATTATAGGTTCACTCATGACTTATGATGACCTGATCTTCAGCAGTACTCTAGCTCGATCCAGCATCGATCTCGTTTTCTCTTTAGAGCCCTTGCAACAACAGTACTTAATTAATAAGATGATGAGAGGTTCAGCACAAGATCAATAGAATATCCTACTGCAATCACTTATGACTATATATATATATATATATATATATATAAAATAAAATACTTGAGCCTTAAAGAGTAGGCATACAGGCCCCTTGCACTACCTGGCGCTCTAGATAAGTCCAAATATATCTCTATGGGCCTTCTTGCTGGCGTACCACGTCACGGAACTATTTTTAATAATTCAAAATCATCTCTTGATAACAATGGAAAGCAGTGGAAAGCTTTTGCCAACTAGCTTTTGTTGGTGCTAATCACCCGTGACTCCAAAGATAACAAAATGCCAAGGCATCTCTTTCTTTTGTCCAAATTTTTTATTTGTCCTTATACAATTATTATTATTATAATGATGATGATAGTGGTGATGAAAGTAGTATTTAGTTAACAAAGCTGACAATTGAGAAAAGATTCCATCAAAATTATGAAAAAATAATCATTTACACTTTTTCTAACTAGCACTTTAGATAGAGTCTTTAAAACTAATTGGAGATCAATCCTACCGGTTGCCTATTTCTGAACCAACTATTACCTCAATAAGTTTTTAACTTAAAAATACTAAAATATTATATACAATATAAGAATACTAAAAAATTACATATAACATAAGAATACGAGAGATGAACTTTACTTTTTATGAGACAAGAGGGTATCTACTTCTCTAGATTTCTCAATCAATAATAGAGAATCCAAATCGAAGATCAACATTGTTGATCATGATCTATAATACTAAATTGCCTATAAACCAAAAATCACATTTTTATTGTCTCTAACTTATATCTTTTGTGGATACCAAAATGAGTAACTAAAATGATGTAAGATCATATTTTGTTATGATCTAAGTATTAAAATTTGAATGCTTCATTATATATTTTGGTATGCTAGTATAATGGGGACCATCCATTTTAGATCATTATCAATGGTCTAGAATATATATTTGAATGTCTTTTATTGATTTTAGGACAAATATGAGTACATACCTCTTCTTTCAGATGGAGCATACACCTCCACCCCACCCCCCCTCCCCCTCTCTCTCTATCTCTCTCAGTACAATAAATCATCACCTGCCAACAATATAGAAAGTTTGGCTGGAAGAGAATCACCCTTGTTCCAATTCATATTCACTTCTAGTTCCCACGACATTAGCCAATCTGTCCCCATATTGTCTTCCCGATGGATGTGCGTGTTCTGAAACCCCAACAAGCCTTCCTCATGATTATGAAGTTTTTACTCATTGAGCCGAGGGATGATTATGAAGTTTTTACTCATTAAGCCATGATACAACAATCATAGAATCTCCCTCCATTCAAATTTGATGCGCTTTACTTTCAAGCAGAGCAAAATAACAAACCTTCTCATGCAGTGGTAAGTTCAACAAATAAGACAAAGCATTTAGGTAACTTGCAATATGTTATACCCAGCATGGATATTAAAGCATAAAAGAATAAAAAAAATAAAAAAAAAGAATGAAGAAGACTCTCCTTCCCCCGACCGACTCCCAATCCAAGTCGAAATCCATCCCAAGGAAGAGTGAAACTCCTCCCTACCAACCCTATTTAAAGGGAAGAAGCCTTCCCTCTCTTCTCCTACCAAAGAATCGAGAGCAATTTGTAGGAATTGTCAGATTTTTTGCAGAAGCCTTTTATCGTGCCTGCCTCAATTTCTTGCCGCAGTCGTTATCCGAGCTCAAGGTAAGCCCCAGCTCCTCTTTCTCCCTTTCTCCCCTTCTTTCCCTTGCCTGTGTGCACGGCCGCCAGTGATCGGCTTCGTCAAAAAATCAAGATCAAAGAAACCCTAGTTTTGCCCCTTCTCTTTTAGCTATTTTCGGCACCAGAGGTCATCACTGACCGTTGGTTTGGCTTGCTCCAGGCTGCACCATCGGCCACCAGTCGACAGTCATGGCCCCCAGTCGAGAAACAAGGAGGGACCTCACGATCCCCTATTCTGCCAAAGAAAATTCCACGGGAAGAAAAAAAAAAGAAAAAGAGGAAAGAAAAAAAAAAAAAAAGAAGAGAGAGTTTCTTTCTCTTGCCTCTCTTCCTTTGAGTTTGAATCCCCACATTCTCTCTCTAAAAGCTTCACTTTCTCTCTCTAAATTTCTCTCTCTAGATCATTTCTTTCTTCTTATAATTCTCTCTCTATGATTGATCCAGTAAAGATGTTTTTAATAATTCTGATCTGATCCTAGTAAAAAAAATCTTAATCCATGATCGTCGGGCAGCATGCCAGCACTCACCTTGATCAGATCCAGATGCTAATTGATTTGATCATCTTTGATCTTAGTTAGACTATCTACTTTCTATTCTAATCATAATCTGATAAAGTGCCTTGACTTGATCGACCGATCTGGACTATAGGATGTGACTATCGTTTATCATGCCTTACTTGATTATTCATATTCTTACTGATTATTGGATTTAATTATGTTTAGGAGTATAGTTGCTCGATAAGAAGATAACTAGCAATGAATACTGTGAATCTGATTTATAAATTGAAGATTTTGAAAAGAAAATTATGGAGTTATATAGATTTGTTGGAATACGTGTGAGGTAAGTAACGTTTCTCTCTTTTTAGATTCATCAGTAAATTATAAAATATTTTCTATATTGAATTATTCATGGTTTATAAATTTGCTGCATTGTATTTTAGATTATTAAATATATTTTTTTTTTATGATATGTCAAATGATTTGTGATTGATCACATTGATTTTGATATCGATTATAGCATTTGATTTCGATGTCGGTTGGTTTATGACTTTTCAAATTAGAATATGAATTATACTTGATCTGATATGGATTTTGACTCACAGCCTGACTATATCTTGAACCCCAATAGTGGAGGTTAAACACTGGTATTTTGATACTTTGCTAGTGGGGGTTATATGTTGGTATTTTGATATCTTGTCAGTGGAGATTGTGCACTGATATTTCAATACCATATCAGTGAGGATTATGCGCTAGTATTTTGATACCCAGTCAGTGGGGGTTATATGCTAGTTTTTCGATATCCTACCAGTAGGGGTTATGCATTGGTATTTCAATATCCTATCAGTGAAGATTATGTGCTGGTACTTCGATACCTCATCAGTGAGGGTTGTGCGTTGGTACTTTGATACCTTACCATTGGAGATTATGCAATGGCACTTAATTTAGTTTATGACTGTTGAGATGAACGTGATATTTTGAAGAACATTGATTTATGAATTTGAAAATAAATTTTGAAAAGACTGAATTTATATGTATTTATTAGTGTTGTGTGTTTTAAATTGATGCATCTTGCATACTTATTTTAAGAATATTATTATTGTTGAATTTATCTAGCTAAAAAGTATATTGCTTACTGGGCTGTCTAGCTTATTACTCTATTTTACTGTGTTTACAGATTCAGAGATCTAGCTTGATTCGAAGATTCTATATGGAAGAACGAATTAGAGACAGACTTTGATATTTTATTTTAGATTATGACTTATTGAAATTTGATGCAAGACTATAAAATTTTATTTTGTAAGATATTTGATTTAGTTAATTGAAATAAAGTTGAATATTAATTATTTAGATTTTAAAAATTTTGCTGTTGCTTTATGATATCTGTTTTGAAATGCCTTGTATGCTTGTGGAAAAAATTCTCCATAGGTATGCGATGGTTTTCACAACCTCCAACTTGCGATCTTGGATCAGAGGCATGACAATTAATATAGTATCAAAATAATTAATATGGTATCAAAGCATAAGTGGATAAATTATGACACATAGAATCAGACAAGAGTGTAGGGGATAGATATTAGGGATATTGGAACGACAACTTATATTGATTGTGACAACTTAAATACTTAGATTTGGCATAAATACATTGATTGATTTGAATCAGAGTGTGTAACAGATGCATAATGATCTAAATTGCTTTCAAACTTATCAGAATAGTAGTTTGATTTGAAAGATGGAAGATTCGGCTTTAAAATCAAGGGATGACTATGACTTGAGGAAAAAGTAATCTTGAATTTTGAAGACTTTACAGAAAAAATTTTGAGGATGAAATTTTTTTTAGAAGAAAAAAATGTAATATCCAGCACAGATATTAAAGCATAAAAAAATAAAAAAAAGAAAGAAGAAGACTCCCTACAAAAGTCTTCTCCTTTTTCTCGATCGACTTCCAATCAGAGTTGAAATCGATCCTGGGGAAGAGTGAAACTCCTCCCCACCAGTCCTATTTAAAGAGAAGAAGCCTGCCCTCTCTTCTCCCACCAAAGAATCGAAAGCAATCGGCAGAGATCGTTAGATTTTTTATGGAAGCCTTTCACTGTGCACATCTCAATTTCTCACCACAGTCGTTACCGGAGCTCGAGGTAAGCTCCGACTCCTCTTCTTCCCTTCCTCCCCTTCCTTTCCTTGTCTGTGTGCATGGCCACCAATAGCTGGCTTCATCAAAAAATCGAGATCAAAGAAACCCTAGTTTCGCCCCTTCTCTTTTAGCTATTTTCGGTACCAGAGGTCATCACCAACTGTCGGTTTGGCTTCCTCTGGGCTGCACCATTGCAGCCCCTACTATCGTCGACCACCGACCGACAGTTGTGGCCCCTAGTCCAAGAAACAAGAAGGGACCTCATGGTCCCTTGTTCTGCTAATGAAAACCCATGGGAAGGAAAAAAAAGGAAAAAGAGGAAAGAAAAAGAAGAGAGAGTTTCTCTCTCTTCCCTCTCTTCCTTTGAGTTTGAATCTCCACATTCTCTCTCTAGAAGCTTCACTTTCTCTCTCTAAATTTTCTCTTAGACCATTTCCTTCTTCCTGTAATTCTCTTTCCATGATTGATCCAGTAAAAATATTTTTAACGGTTCTGATTTGATCCTAGTAAAAAATATCCTAATCTATCATCATCGGGCAGCGTGCCAGCATCCATCTTGATCAGATCCAGACACTGATTGATTTGATCACCTTTGACCTCAATTGGACTATCTATTTTCTATTTTAATCATGATCTGATAAAGTGCCTTGACTCGATCGACCAATCTAGACTATAGGATGTGACTACTGTTTATCATGCCTCACTTGTTTATTCATATTCTTGCTGATTATTGAATTTAATTATGTTTAGGAGTGTAGTTGCTCGATAAGATGATGCTTACTAGTGGATACTGTGAATCAGATCTATAAATTAAAGATTTTAAAAAGAAATTTATGAAGTTATGTGGATTTGTTGGAATACGTATGAGGTAAGTAATGTTTCTCTTTTTCTAGATTCATCAGTAAATTATAAAATATTTTTTATATTAAATTATTCATGATTTATAAATTTACTGTATTGTATTTTGGATTACTGAATATATTTTTTTTTTCATATATCAAATAATTTATGATTGATCGTATTGATTTTGATATCGATTATAGTATTTGATTTCGATGTCGGCTGGTTTATGACTTTTCAAATTGGAATGTGAATTTATATTTGATCTGATATGGATTTCGACTTACAGCCCGATTATGTTTTTAATCCGACCAGTGGGGGTTAAACATTGATATTTCGATACCCTGTCAGTGGAGATTGTACGCTGGTCTGGTATTTTGATACTCTGCCAGTGATGGTTATATGCTGATATTTCGATACTCAGTCTGTGGGGATTATATGTTGATATTTTGATACCCTGCCAGTGAGGGTTGTCTGCTGGTACTTCGATACCTCATCAGTGGGGGTTGTGCACTGATACTTTGATACTCTACCATTGAAGATTATACAGTGGCACTTGATTTAGTTCATCGCTATTGAGACGAATGTGATATTTTGAAGAAAATCGATTTATGAATTTGAAAATAAATTTTGAAAAGAGTAAATTTGCATGCATTTATTAGTATTGTGTCTTTTGAATTGATGTACTTTACATGCTTATTTTAAATATATTATTATTGATAAATTTATCTAGCTAAAGAGTACATTGCTTATTGGGTTATCTAGCTCATTACTCTACTTTATTATTTTTACAGATTTAGAGATCTAGCTTAACTTAAGAGTTCTATATGGGAGAGCGAATTAGAAGCAGACTTTGATATTTTATTTTAGATTAGGACTTATTAAAATTTGATACAAGACTATAAAATTTTATTTTGTAAGATATTTGATTTAGTTAATTAAAATAAAATTAAATATTAATTATTTAAAATTTATTTTGCTGTTGCTTTATGATATCTGTTGCGGTCAACTACTCATTGTCTGTCGTCGGGAACGAACACCTACAAGACAGCATCCACACAGATCGGATATGTGTCCGATGGAGACCCTCCGATGCCTAAGTCAGAGAGAAAAATTGATGAACAGGAGTTGAATATAAGAAGAGTAGCAAAGTTTTGGCCCCAAAGTTGGCTTACTAGCCCTGTTTCTCTTACCTTTTTTTTTGAGGTTCTCGTAATCGTCGGATGTGGTCTCATATTTTATGGTGCTAAATCATCAGGCCATGATCGCATAGTAAATCATTAATTCTCACTAATTACACCATGATATACAGTCGGTAACCGTTCGTGACGGTTATGGTAGTCTGAGTTGACTAGCTGGCCATATGTCGGTAGAATTTATGAGCGACCATCGACTATTAGTTCTGTTATGCCAACGATCAAGTCGTCTGTCGTTGGTCGATAGTCAGTAGTCGAATATTAATCGGTCGAGCAATCTTAATCAACTAGCCGATAATAGATCGACGCAATTAGTTCGGTTGGTCAATGAAGAATCAGACTGTTGGTTCGATCGATGCATAGTTGGAGTCATGGAGACCAAAGTCGGGATCGATCGGTTTACCCCAACAGTTGCCCCCCACTCTCAAGTCTAAAGTGATCTGACGTATAAATTGTCACATGGTTTATCATGTTGGATGAAGAGAGTTCTGTCACATCGAGCCTCGATTTTGATATTATTTTCTTCGAGATACGGATGATCGACTATTTTATCGTATTGGCAGGTACAGTCATCTGTCACACTGATTAGATGATTCGTTATCAGTTGTCAGTATTAGGCATCATTTCGAAAAGTCGATTTGACGTCAGATGATATGATTCTGACAAGTAGATTTGTTCCACGTGTCCAAATATTATTGGGTCAGAATTGTTCACGCGGATAGAGATGACGTGCCTCAATCTGGGGCAGATACGTCGAACCGTCCGATCAGCAGTCGGTCCAGATATTGCGATGTGTCATCATCTGATAGATCTTTGATTTGACCACCTTCATCTCGACCGTTAAGGGATCCTATATATAGGGTCGCTCTTAGCCAAATTTTTATTTTTCACTATTTTTGGTGTTGAAACTCTGTCGAATTGTTGCCCCAATGCCCAAGGTTACACTCCCAACTTTTAGGTTAACTTTGTCTTTCTTTTGAGTCTTTTCCTCTAAAGTTTTTGTCTTCTTCAGAGTCATTCTCATGGCTAGGGCTTCTCCTTCTCGGGAAGATCGATCAGAGAATCCGACTGATAAATCCCAGTCGAGTCTGGATGTGGAGGCCTCTTCACTTTCAGAATCAAATGTTGAGCGGCTTTAAGAGTAGTTTTGTATCTCGGAGCAGTTTCAATTTTTTATCCCTGGAGCGATGGTCGGGTGAATAACCCTCCTTCGAGCCAGGTGGCCTTCTATGTCGAAGATCTTCGGACAGATCTTTGATTTTCGATCTTAAAATTTATTCAAAATATTTTAGATTATTACGGATTTTATTCGGCTCAGCTGGCACCGAACTCGGTTCGGCTAATAATTAGTTTTGCTTTGCTGCATCAGATGTTGCCGACCATGCCTCATCCTTCTCTTTTTCGAGCCTTCTTTATCCTCCGACCTCATCCAAAAGCCCGAGGGTGGTAGTTTTTTAACCTCCGAAAAGGTCTATCTTTTATTACTGATCTTCCATCGTCCATTCATGGATGGAAGAACCTGTTTTTCTTTGCTTCTTCTTCCCTTCTTTGAGATTTTTCTTTTCATTGGGGCGATCCATGAATTGATCCCAACGATAATAGCTGAGTAGAGGTTGACGACCAAGAGGACTTTCACCGGCTAAAAGATATGTCGGTGTCAAAACAGAAAGAGCTTGTAATCGAACATACCCTTTATGATGTCGGCTTTAGTTCGGTTCCTCATCTAGGTATAGTATAGTTGGTCGGTTATTTCTGACTTTTCTTTTATTTGTTGAATTGTACTGACCTCCATTGTAATTACAGCCATGCAGCAGAGGGTATGAGTGTCGAATGCCGATATTTGTCAGCATACTGCCAAGAAGAGGGTAGCATCTGAGGCCGGACCTTCACGATCGTCGAAGAGGCATCAAGCATCAGCTCCAGTCGGTATTTCAACGTCAGCTGTGGGACTCAATGCCCCATCGACATCGGTTCCTAAACTAGTCCTGGCACTGTCGTCTTCGATAGTGCTCCCTGCTGCATCATCTGAGAAAAGGGCGGCAAGGAGAACTACCGAAACGACACCGGTAGTCCCACCATTTGAGGAGGTTCGGGCGAGGCAAGAGAGCTCGAATAATTTGTGGCTATGCCAGTTGCTTTTTCAGTTGGGGTGCAGTCAAGCTCAAGCTTTCCCTTGCTTTTAAACATGGGGCTGCCAACAACAGACTGAGGGAAAGCTCTAGTGACGTTGGTGGAAGAAGTTGCATCGGAGGGCCATACGGTTCATTTCGACCTTCAAGTGCCTGTCGATGAATCGACCTTGGTTAATTCTATACTGACCAAGTGACTGTATCAGGCTACTCTTCTTTCTGCTGATCGGAAGCGTCGGAGGAAACGGTCGATGGTCAAGATGTTTTCGACCTTTTATCCGACAATCATCGGGGTAAGTTTTTTTTTATATATTTTAACCCAACTTATCTTCTGTCTGCAGTTGATCCATGACATGTCTGATCTGAAGGCCGGCTACATGAAGTTTGTCGATATCCGTAGTGCATGGAAGAATAAAGTGGCAGCCGCCAATGCTGAGAAAGCGGCTGCGCTTGAACAACTCAAGTTGGTAGCGGAGTGGGAAGCCAAATTTCAGGAGGAGGTTTCTTGACTAACTGACGATTTGGCATCCTTGGAGGTCGAACTTAAGTTGGCTTATGAGGCTATTTCGGCTCTTGAGTCACAGATCAAGAGCAAGAAACACTCTATCCACCGGCTTCAATGAGAGCAAGACAGATGCATCGAAGAACTCGAAGCCGAACATGGACATCATCGGCCCAGCCTGGAAAGGTTGGCACTGGTCGAAGAAGAATTATCCTCTACTCGAGCCAATACTGATTTGGCAAAGATGGAAGCAGAGTCGGCAAGGGAAGCACTGAGTCAGGCAGTCAAAGATTTTTGAGGTTCGAAAGAATTCAAGGAAGAGATCCTCGAAAGTGGCTTTGCCTTGTATTGCATCGAGTATGAAGACGACTGAGATGCGGTCGGAAACTTATACCCGAGCCTCGACTTGAGCAGCATCATCCCTCTATGATCAGAAGATGAAATTGCTGAAGAAGAAGCCGCTCCAACACAAGAAAAAGCACCGATCGGGCCCAAAATCGTTCAAGTCGATGATGCTACCCCCGAACAAAGGAACAAGAACGGTGATGAAGCTTAGTCAGTATATTTTGCCCTTTTTTTGTAGTTTGCTACTTGTAGTCGAACATCGATCTAATTTTGTAACTTTTTATTGACAATGAATGAAAGTATTTTTAAGTTTGAACTCTTGTTTTTTGGAATGTTTGCAATGTCTGCAATGTAAAATAACAACCGAACATTGATCGATAATCTGATCATTCGGTAAGACTCATAGAATATCAGTTGGTAGCATAGTCCTCGATGTATTTTGATGGTAAGTCAAATATCTAATACCCAACACTTGGTTGAGTTTGTACGTCGAATCATTTGATAATCGATGGTAAGCCGAATATCCTTCGATCAGCTATAGCCATGTCAGTATAATTCCAATTTGACTTTTGATCATTTTGGCATTTCTGTTCTGTTTAGTTGGGACTAAGTCAGCATATTAGTCTTTTAACTATAGTCAGATTTTACAATGGAGAGCCGACATTGAGAATCGAAGTATAATCGACAGTTCGACTTTTGTAGTGAAAGCCTGTAGTCGATGTCGGTTGAGATTATAGTCGGTATGTCAATTTTTGCAGGAGAATCGAATATATAGTCATCATCGAAGCAGATAATTCTTCGGCTTTTATAGTAGAGGCTGAGATAAAGTTTGTGTCAAAGTATGGCAGATAGCTCGGCTTTGGCAATGAAAGCCGACATATAGCCAGTAGTTGATAAAACTTGTCAAAGACTTATGATTGTAAAATTTTGATTATATTTTAAATAATGTACATATCGACGACTTTATTGATAACACATCTTCAGATTATCGGCATTTCATGTTCGGAGAATCGTCGATCCTTCGAGGATTTCTAACCGATATGCGTCCGGTCTAAGAGTTTCAGATATTCTGTAAGATCCTTCCTAGTTCGAAGATAGTTTTTCTTGATCCAAGGATTTTGAGACTTTTGTTTTTCTTAAGACCAAATCTCCTGATCAGAAGACCTTCGGCTTGACTCTTGCATTATAATACCGGGCTATCCTTTGCCGATATGCAGCCATCCGAACTTGAGCTTTGTTGTCAGAGTTCTGGAAGGAGATCTAAGTCGGCTCTCCGATATTCAGAGTTGCTCGGTTCACTATATTGTTCGATCCTTGTTGATGGCAATCCGATCTCGAGTGGTATCATTGCTTCTATCCCATAAGCTAAATTGAAGAAAGATTTTCTAGTCGGTATGCGGAGAGTCGTTCGATACGTCCATAAGACTGGATATAGTTCTTCCACTTTGAGGCTTTTGGCTTCATTCAGTCGGATTTTCAGCTTGTGCAGGATTATCCGGTTGGTTACTTCCACCTCGTTATTTGACTGTGGATGACCGATCGACGTGAGTTTGTGCGTAATATAAAACTTTACATAAAATTTTCTGAAATTTTGGTTATCAAATTATCTACCATTATTGGTGATGATGGTGTGTGGCAAACCGAATCTGTAAATGATAAATTTTTGAATGAAGTCTTCCATCTTGCTTTCAGTGATTTACGTCAGAAGTTCGGCTTCTACCCATTTGATAAAGTAATCAATAGCGATCACTATAAATTTTCTCTGACCAGATGCCAGGGGAAAAGGATCAAGTATGTCAATCTGCTATTATACGAAGGGCCATGATGCTATAATCGATGTCAGTTGACTAGTCGGTTGATATTGTATATTTGCATACTTTTGATATGGTTCATACCTTTGGACGAGTTCAGCTACATCTTTTTTCATGGTGGGCCAATAATATTCTTGTCGCAGAACTTTATAAGCCAAAGACTTACCCCTAAGTGATTTCTGTAAATCCCTTCATGTACTTCTCTGAGTGTATAGTCGGCATCTGTAGGTCCCAAACACTTCAGCAAGGAGAGAGAGAATGATCTTTTATAAAGATAACCATTTATTATTACATATTGAGAGGCCATCCATCGGAGTCATTTAGCCTCTAAGGAGTCTGCAGGAAGGGTCCCATCGATCAGGTATTGAACGATCGGATCCATCCAGCTTGGTTCGATAATGAGCTGCAATACCTCCTCGACTTTATCGATACTCGACTGTTCGGAGCATTCAACAAATATCCAATCTAGCAAATTGAAAATGGTAGTAGCCATTCGTGAAACTATGTCGGTCTGAGCATTTTTGATTTTTGAAATATGAAAGATCTTGAAATATTTCAAGCTTGCCGTAAAATCTTTTACATTCTGAAGGTACTTCATTATAATGGGGTCGCGGGCCTTAAATTCACCCTTGATCTGTCCAGCAATCAGTTGTGAGTCAGTGAAGACCTTCAAACTGTCGATCTCAAGCTCCTTGGCTGTCTTCAAGCCGACTAAAAATACTTCATATTCGGTTTGATTATTTGAGACTTTAAAGTTGAACCGAAGGGCGTTTTTAGTGACTACCCCTTCGAAATTTGTGAGTATAAGACTGGCTCCACTACCTTATGCATTAGATGCTTCGTTAATATGCAGCACCCAGATCGACCTTAGATCGGGGTCGGGAGTCGTAGCCTCCTTTATTGTATTATCATCTGTATCTTCTGACTTATTGTTGATATAGTATATTCGGCGACAAAATTGGTTAGGACTTGCCCCTTTATAGACGGTCATGGGCGATATTGAATGTTGAACTCGTCAAGCTTTACTATCCACTTTACCATCCGATCTGACGTGTCAGATCGATGTAAGATTGTCTTCAGCGACTGATCTATCAGAACTACAATCGGATGGGCTTGAAAGTACAGACGAAGTTGTTGTACCGATATGATTAGGGTATAGATCATTTTCTCCACTCTTGAGTATCGAACTTCGACATTGTGAAGTACTTTACTGGTGTAGTAGATTAATCGATGGATTCAGTTCTCATCCTCCTAGACGAGCATCGAACTAACTGTTTCTATTGAAGTCGCCAAGTAAAGATACAATATCTCTCTGACCCTTGGTTTTGTGAGCAAAGGTGGAGAAGCCAAGTATTTTTTCAAGTTATCAAAGGATGGTCGGCATTCATCTGACCATGAGAAGTCCTTCGTCTGTCGCAAAGTTTTGAAGAATGACAAGCATCTCTCGACCGACCTAGAAATAAATCGGTTGAGCGCGACAATCCTTCTGTTGAGTTGTTGTATCTCTTTCTTTGAACTCGGATGCTTCATGTCGATAACAGTTTTAATTTTTTCGAGATTAGCCTTGATTCCTCATTGTGAAACAAGAAATCTAAAAATTTTTTTGAAGGTTACCCCAAATGCACATTTAGTCGGGTTTAATTTCATCTAATGCCGTCGGAGTGTATCGAAAGCTTCCTCCAGATCTCGAACAGAATCTGAAGTTTGGAAACTCTTCACCAGTATGTCGTCCACATATACTTTCATGTTCCGTCCGATCTGTGTCTTGAAGATCTTGTTGACGAGCAGTTGATAGATAGCATCGATATTTTTCAGACTGAAAGACATTACTTTGTAGCAGTATATGCCTTTGTCGGTCACAAAAGCTGTGTGCTCCTCATTTTCTGGTGCCATGCGGATTTGATTATATCTAGCGAAGGCATTCATGAAATTCAGAAGTCGGTGGTCAGAAGTCACATCAACCAATTGATCAATCTTTGGTAATGAAAAGCTATCCTTCGGACAAGCTACATTCAGATTAGTATAGTCGATGCAGATCCTCCACTTTTTATTGACTTTTCTTACCATTATCACATTGGCAAACCAGTCAGGATATGTAGCTTTTCTGATGAAGCCTGCTGCGAGGAGTTTGTCGACTTCTTCATCAATAATCTTTTGTCTTTCAGAAGCAAAAGGTCGCTTCTTCTGTCTCACCGGCTTAACATTTGGGTTGATGTTAAGTCGGTGAGTTATCATTTCTGAAGAAATTTCAGACATGTCGGTGGCCGACCAAGCAAAAATATCGATATTGGCTGTGAGCAATTTTATTAGTTGTTGTCGCTCTGAGTCAGATAATTATGATCCAATTTGGATCATTTTTTTGGGCTCCTCTTTTCTAATCATGATAGAAACCAATTGTTCAGCAGGTTCACCCCTCTCCCGATTCTCTGTTTGGTCCAATTTGTTGACAGACAAAGAGTCTTCAGATTTATTATTCTGGGTGGAAACAAGAAAGCAATGTCGGACGAGTTGTTGATCTCCATACAACTCTCCGACTCTATATCTTGTCGGAAATCGGACTAACAAATAGTATGTCAAAACCACTACTCTCAGAGCGTTAAGCCCAAGTCATCCGAGTATGACATTATAAGTCGAAGGTACTCAAACCACCGTGAACATTATGAAAACAGTGCTCTGTTGTGGTTCAATCCCAGTGGTTAAGGAGAGAGAAATTTCTTTCTCCACTTTGACAGTATCTCCTATGAAGCCGACTAATGACGTCGAGACTCTTCTGAGTCAGTCAGTCGGCAGTCGCATTCGGGAGAAAATCGAATAAAATAAAATATCAATTGAACTTTCATTATTTATAAAGATTCTTTTTACATCATAGTTTGCTATTATTGCTGAAACAACAACAGCATCATCTGGGGAGTTTGAATTCTTAGAACATCTTCTTCCAAAAAAATTATTACATTGTTGAGTTATCGTCGTTTTACCAATTTTTCTTCAGAAGTTGCTCCCCTATCCAGTCGTCCGAAGATCATGTTGATCATCCCTGCAATCGGTTGATTATTTATAGCTTCTTCAGTTTGCAATTGAGGTCGTCAATCAGCAGGAGGTTGAGTCGATGGATCTCTCCAGTATTTCTCGAGGTAGCCTCATCTAATTAGGGCTTCTATCTCATCCCTGAGCTGGATGCATTGTTTGGTATCATGATCGTGATCATGATGGAACCGATAATACTTCCTTCGATCGTGATTCCTCGGCAATGCCTTCATCAGTGGGGGGTGTCATAGATATTCCGCTCCTTCGATCTCCATAAGGATCTGTGCACGAAGAGCAGAAAGAGGAGTATAGGAGTCATACCTACCGTAACCCGACCTTGGACTCCATCATCGGGGCGAAGCTCGCTTATTGGATGGTGGCTGACTTGATTTGATTAGAGCTCCTCCCTTTTTCTATTTCTTTTTCTTCTGATTTTTGCCTTCTGCTTGGTGCCGGTCAAAAACTCCTTCGTCTGCGTGCATATATTTGTATGCACACTCCAGAAGTTCGGCATAAGTCTGGAAGAGAGTCTTGTCCAAAGAATACGTGAATCAAGATCTCCTCAGATTTTTTTTCATGGCCGAGATAGCCATATTTTCATTGAGATCTTTGACCTCAAGCATGGCCACATTAAAACAAGCGATGAAATTTCGAAATATTTCAGTCTCTCCTTGCTTAATCGAGAAGAGACTATCAAAAATTTATGGCGCCTTCGGCTG
Organism: Elaeis guineensis; assembly: GCF_000442705.2. Classification (NCBI taxonomy): domain Eukaryota; kingdom Viridiplantae; phylum Streptophyta; class Magnoliopsida; order Arecales; family Arecaceae; genus Elaeis; species Elaeis guineensis. The sequence continues at coordinate 120,517,298 of NC_025998.2, read as the reverse complement.
GTGCTGAAGTGAGCCACGAAAGAATGTTCTAACTGCCCGAAAGAATATATGCTTTCCGATCGAAGCTCGGAGTACCAGGCTCGAGCAGCTTTCCAAAGAGTTATCAGGAAGTCGATGCATAAGAGGGCATCGGCCGCTCTCTGAATCGTCATGAGAGCCTTGTAGCTCTCAAGGTGGTCGATCGGATTGGTGGATCCATCATATGGCTCCACCTGAGGTATCTTGAACCGAGATGAGATCGGTTGGTCCAAGACGTGCTGAGAAAATGGCTGGGCGGTGTGGAAGTCGTAGTTGTTGGAGGACTTCCGACCTTCCACTTGAAGTTGAGCAAGTTGGTGATTGATCTCTTGAAATTTACGTTCATAATCATCGAATCGTCATTGGAAAGCTCTGGGGGTAGAACCACCTGACAAGTTTGAAGGAGACACGGAGGGCATTCGCGGTCGTTTCCCCTTCCTAATACTATTGAGATGGAAGGAGAGGAGGAACGTCGGGAATGATGAGTGGCACACCGAGAGTGCCGAGAATGTCATTGTTCGTCTCGATGGGGAAGCTGAGACGGTCGCTCCGGAGAAGGAGACGGTGATCGTCGTGGATGACGGCGGCTGTGCCTGGATGACACTGACTGTGCCACCGGTTGCTCCGTCGGTGGCTGTTGCTGCTGGGTTTATTGCTGTTGGAGGTTTTTGTTTGCTTCCATGAAGACATTCATCTGCTGCACAAGTGCAGCGATCTGAACATCCATGGTGATCACAGGACGTGAGGAACTAGACTCTGCTACTAGAGGAGGGGGAGGAACCTCTTCCCGACGAGAAGAGTGTCTCGCCGACCCGATTGCAGTAGAATGCTGGGCCTTGGTTTTGGCTATAGTGAATACGATCTCGACCCCTACCTGGCACGAAAATTTGTTGCGGCCAACTCTCCATCGTCTGTTGTCGGAAACGAACACCTGCAAGACAGCATTCACATAGATCGGATTTGTGTCCAGCGGGGACCCTCCGATGCCTAAGTTAGAGAAGGAAGTTGGTGAACAGGAGTTGAATGTAAGAAGAGTAGCAGAGTTTTGGCCCCAAAGTTGGCTTACCAGCCCTGTTTTCCTTACCTCTTTTTATAGATGAGGTTCTTGTAACCGTCGAATATGGTCCCGTATTTTATGGTGCTAAATCATCGAGCTATAATCGTATAGTGAATCATTAATTTCCATTGATTGCATCGTGATATGTAGCCGATAACCGTTCGTGATGGTTATGGTATGTCTGAGTTGACTAGCTGGCCATATATCGATAGAATTTGTGAGCGACCGTCGGCTATTAGTTCTGTTATGCCGACGATCAAGTTGTCTGTCGTTGGTCGGTAGTTGGTAGTCGAATATTAGTCGGTCGAGCGATCTTAATCGGTCAGCCGATAATAGGTTGGCGCAATTAGTTCGGTCAGTCAATGAAGAATCGAAACTGTCTGTTCGGTCGATGCATAATCGGAGTCATGAAGACCAAAGCTGGGGTTGGTCGGTTTATTCCAACAATATCTATTTTGAAATGTCTTGCATGCTTATGGAGAAAATTCTTCATAAGTATGCGACGTTTGCTATGACCTCCGACTCGCGAACTCGGATTAGAGGTATGATACAATATCCAATATTTCACTTTAAATATATTATTTAGAATATATTATATGCTTTCTACACTCTATTAAATTGTAATATAATTAAAAAAATTATGATTCAACTATTTTTTAAAGCTATGAGTTATAAACACGGAGAAAGTTGACCGGTAGTTTTATTTTTTTTAAATAATAAATTTCTAAAGTATCCAAATACATAAAATAAAGTATATATTTTTTCTTAATTATATATAAAACATAGGAGGAATTGATTTTTATTAGAAAGAATTGATTATTAAAATATGAAGCAAATATTACTTTTTAAATAACATAGATATATTTTTTATCACTTGTAATTATTAAAATCAAAAAATTATCTCAGCAGTTGAGAGGATCAAAATCAAACAACTGTTTGAATATACACTGGGCCACTATTTATCATAATTTCAATGTTTGTTAGTTAGTTCAAATGCATTTCTAGCTTCTTAGTTCATTTAAATGCATTTCCAATTCCATGTGAAAATTCAACTAGCTTGATCCGGTTTATGATTTTTTTGATATTACATGCCGGTCTTATCATATTGCTATAGCTTAGAAATGTAAAGTGTTCTTAATGTGTTAGATCAAGCATCATACATTCTTATGTATCCAAGTTTCCAAATATAGACCAACCAATAATCGCTGAAAAATGAAACCTTTTGAAGCTTGTCTTTTAACAAAAGAGGTTAAGGCTATGCATGTGATTTGTCATGGTCATGTGTCCCTTGCAAAGAAGATTATGTGGCGTGCTGCAACAATCCCGTGCCGCCACAAGAAAACCAACCCAACAACTACGGCAACAATTAACTAAAATCTTTTAAAAAAAAAATATTTTCCAAAAATGAATAAAATAACGAAAGATTGCAGGCCCAATGATTCAGAAAGGAACTAATTGAGGCTGGGTTCCTTCGACCCCATTGGGTCCTTATCTCCACCCTGTCTGAAAAAGCCATCCATCTGAGCCATTCCGTGGGTAAGACACCAACCGTAGGCCATGCATTCCATAATACTGGAACATCACCATATCCTGTCCATCCATGCCATGGGTTGGTGGGCCCACGAGGAGAAGACTGCAAGTACTGGAAGAAGGCCGAAAGGTTGATCCGGTAGCTTTCGTAAATGGATTCCAGGGGGAGGAGGGAGTATTTTTATTGATCGGTAACGGAGGATGGAGACGTTGCGGGGTGTTTGTCGGAATCTCTTCCGGTTTCTCCTTTTGCGACGGATGGTTGCGACCGCTTCCATCCCTTGGCTTCCAATCCATCTCAATCCTTGCCCAATCCTTTCGCCCTCCAATTCCCGTAGTCCAAGGCATCACGCTTCGCCCCCTCACTTCCTTCTTTTTCCCGTCGTCCTTTTGTCGTCGCGCTTCTCTTTTTCGGTCGCTTTTGTGGAAAAAGCTGCGTAATTCCGATCTGGAATCGAGAAATCGTGGCTTGGGATCCGATTTCTTGCTTGATTGGTGATCGGGGTTTGTTTTCTTCGCTACATTCTCTGTAAAAGGTCTGGTTTTTATGTTTGTTTTGGGTTTTCATAGTGAGAAATTTATAAGAACATTTTTTTTAAACATTGTTATTTTTCCCCCTGATTCGTTTTCAAGATTTGGATGTATATATATACATGTATGGGTTTGTTTATTTTATTTGTCTTTGGATGCTAGTGTGGTATTGAATATTATTGTTGTTGGTGGGATTGGGATTTGTGGATGGTTGGTTAGGAATAGAATCTATTTTGGATGTCAATATTTACATCTGTGAGGTGTACGAAAATCAGAAGGTGGAGGAACGATACGATACTGCTCTCGTAGGTGCCACAAAGTAATTCTTTTTTTATTTGGTACCGGTCATCGTTATTTGAAGATTGAATGTTAGTGATGAATAAGGAGCAGTTTCTTGGCATAACATATTTAATGCGATGTTCCATTTGTTTTAATTCTATATTGCCATGGTTGTGGAACACACGGTTATGCATATGCTTGAAATGAATGGATTTCGAACTAAATTCCTGTAATATAGTTGCTTTCGTTTTGTCTATAAGCTTACTTATCGACGGCAACATGTGTTTTAATTATGACTTGAAACTGTATATTCTCTTTATCCTGCTCTATGTTTTATTAGCATTCCCTCAGTCAGTTGTCCTCGGCTGGTAGGTAATGGAAATTAAATAATCTCTTATGTAAGATGAGAATTGCTGTAAGGGTATGTCTTGCTTGCTTTTCCCACCATTACTGTCCTTAAGACTAGAGTTCATGAATGAATAGTTGCGAGAAAGTAAGACGCTATTGGTATTTTGAACTTGTTGCTGTCACTTGTAATTGTGTAGATTCCCTTATATTATTAGCTTGGGTTTTGCTTTTGTTTCTTGGTTAGTAGCACTTAATTCATAAGTTGTTTTCGAATGATCTGCTTCAGTTAAGAATTATCTTATTTCTAAAGCATTATCAACCCTAGTTAGTTTGTTGCTCATGCTCCCCTAGAAGATAAACCCGTTGCTGACATCTTTATGGACTAGATTTGAGACCAGGTAGGTGAACTTGATAAATTAGATTTGCATGGCACTTTCTTGGAAGATTTAGTCATTGCTGATAACGTTTTGGCTGCTTGAGTTGTTTGACACATGCGGTTGTATGCTTATTCCATGGTGTGGTATAAGATGAATTTGGAAATGCCATAACAATTTAGTTGAGGTTAGATTTGTTTGTTGTGAGGCAAGGGTAGGTGAAGTTGGACTAATTGCATCAAAACTGCATGTCTACCTCAAGGTTAGATGGATTGCTTTTCAGATTTTCTGGGTTGACAAATCCTTTCCCTCATGGTTTAGATGGAGGTGGTAATAAGAGTGACAGGTAGGTAGCTCCATTTTCTTCTCTTGTTCTTTTTATTGCGGCAAAGGTTGTAGTTTGATGAGCTGGGGAGTAAATGCCTGTCTACTTTTATGGGGTTTCCATAGTTGTTAATGATTAGCCCTCCAAGCATAATTTCAGTATGTGTATATGAATGTTTGGCAATTATAATATAGTTTAATTTTGTGATGTTGTTTTCAGTGGCTGGCTAGTTTGTAGCTGAATTATTTTGAAAGTTCTTCTGAAGAATTTCCACCTGTTAACTTACAAAACTATTATGGTCCCAGTTTAATATCATGTGTTGGGCTTCAAGAATACACGGGCCATGATTGAGACCCTGTTGTTGAGAGACTTTTTCAAGCAACTTGCTGGTTGGGGAATTAGTTTTATCTTTTGGTGGGACAACTACATTGCAAAGAGCTTTTTTGCACAATATCTAGCTCTACTTCATATCAAAATTTTAGATGTTTCCCTTTGAATCTAGCGAAAAAGGAATGTGTTTCTTTGGAGAAGGTTGGGATCCATATCAAAGAAGGATAGTTAATTTTTGGAAAGGGGTTGTGAAGTTAGAAGAGATAGATGATTGAGCATTATCTGAATTGCTGACTAGGTGTTACCTCGAAGATGTTGATAGAGCCACTATTATGCATAGGGCCTCTAGCTCGGGTCATATAAACTTTGAGATGCCCTTCTTGTCGAGCCAAGGAAAGCCTCCATTTGTTTTTTGCAAGCTATTAATTTTCAGTCTTGGCTTGTTTGTGAGCTGAGCTTTAAAAGTATGTTGCTTGGCTCATTTTCTAGTTGTACCAGGCAAAATGAGCACTTATCTAAGCCAAACTTTAGCTACTCATGAACAACTCAGGTTGTTAGCAGTCCTACTAGTGGACTGAAGCAAATTTCAACTAACAACCTCTTGCAGCACTCTTTCTGTTGCAATCAGATGCAACTCGAGGCCTGTTAGTTAGTGGTGGGAGACATGTGATCCTCAGCTTGAACATGGAAATGATGTTTCTCATCATGCACTTGCAAAGAGTCAGTAATAAGACTCAAAGGGGCAGGGGAGAGGTGTTCTAGAGGGGGCTCTGGAAGAGGGGGTTAGCGGCTGGCATCCAGGTAGACCGAGATATGTGGAGGTGGGGGTAGGTGGAACCTTTGAGAAGAGGTCTAATGGCATTATGAGGGGTCGGCAAAGTTTATGCTTACACATGCACGTGCACCTCCTCTCAAAAATGGCCTAGCCTTATTCTATATGTCCTCATGTTGGTGCATGCATGTTTAGCAGGCAGCTTGCAGGAATTTTTGTATGTACGTTTTGAAACAAGCACATAAGTATCGTTTGCAATGGATATTTTCATTTGTATGTTTAGTACTCATATTTGTTTATATCTGTCTACATGCATATGTGCGTTCGTGCATGCTTATGCATGTTATTTGTGTGTATTTTGTGAAAAATGAGCCTATAACTAATGTTAACAAGGGTTTTTTTTCATTCTTGTGCTTTATGTTCTTTCATAATGAATATGAAGTTGTTCCTCTAGATGATGTTATTTTAAATCCCGTTAGTGTTTTTTGGCTTTCAATGGCCTAAAGAATTTTCTTATATTTCTCCGGCTAGACCTTTGGTTAAGATAAATATTATTTTGCAGGTTTCTAAGCCTTCAGTGATGGCAAGCAAGTCCTATAAGTACCAGGCACAGGTACTGGTTAGAGAGTACCTGCTAGCAGATCCATTTGTCCCATGCACCTCTGTGCTTGGGGGCATTTTCATGTGCAAGATGGTATACCACATCTGCCTTACCTAACATGTTCTTCTTATTGATAAAATGGAGTGAATGTACATCTGCACATGAAGGGTATTGATCATAAATGCATGTACTTTTGTCCGTAAAAATGGATATGTATATATTGAGGAGAGATTATAGCTTTTCTTTTATAAAATTAACACTGTACTGATTTCACACCATATTACTTTCCTTGAAAAAAGAATTATTGGAACCAGTGGACTTAAGAAGAGAGTTGCAAGATGGTAAGGTTTGGATTATCAAGAACCATTGAGGAAGTGACACTGGTATCCACTTTCCAATCTACAAGTACAATATCCAATGTATCTTTTCTTAAAGAATTATTTCTATTTTTATATTAAATCAAGGGAATCTTTTCTTCTTGATCTAGCCACTTTATATAAAAGATATGGTAACTGAAGTTGCTTTGTATGGAACAATGTTGTGATTTTCTGCTTCTGAATGTCAATAATCTGGTAACTAAAATCTGCTTTATATTATAATTTATTTTTGAACTGAGTCATATCGTATTTGACAGCACTGTTCATTACCTTTTGTTGTTTCATTCTAAGTGTAGTTATCAACAACTAAGAAATATAGTGGAAAATGCCTGCTAATCGTACTTTATAAATCTGGGAGTTGATGGAAATAATTTAACTAAGGATCATACAATAGGATGTAACATATTTAATTTAGCAAGTGTGATAATTGATAGACAGCAGCATTGATGTAAATGAATATCAAAAGTCCTAGTCAACCAATTTGGTTTGACAATAACAATGTCAACAAAATGTTATCAGCATATTTAGAATCAAAATTCTAGACCTATGAAGAAAATGGCAAAGTTGGAAATAGTATGGGTCAGGACCATTCCATGGTAGGGAGGTTATGCTATCTTGCCATAATTAGATAGTTGATGAAAATCTTTGGGCTATAACCAAAAGCATTATCCATTTATGTATACACACACACACACATACCATAAGCATAAAGTCTCATCCCAACTATTGATGTGTACATGTAGCGTTGGACCACGCACTAAATGTTAAATGTTAAGTAAAAAATTTAACATCAAAAATCAGTGATGGGCCATCCAAATTGGATTTCTACGCTGTTGATCATGAACTAGACCATTAAACATGTATGCAAATCAAAATTCCTATGTTTTGAAGGTCTTTGAAGTTTGAACTATTCACCAAGTGTGGTTATGTTTCTTTTATCCATTGTTCCAGAAGATTTTATATAGATTTTCAGATATCTAAGCTGTTATGTTTCCTGTCTTCCATTCTCTTAAACAGGCATATGATCTTACTCAGTTAATCAGTCCATTTTACTACAAGGGCTATGTTTCTCTTACAAAGATTCAACGGATTGAGTGGAACAATCGGTGAGAAATCACAGGCTACCTGCATCCGTATTGTATTGTTTTCTCATATTCATTTGAACCATTTTGCAGGGGTATGTCTAGTGCACATGCCATTTTTATCACGATAATGTCATTATACTTTGTGGCCGTCTCGGATCTATTCTCTGATCGTCTTGAGGGACTACTTACATTTCGACGTTCCAATCTCTCCACTTTTACATTGGGGGTGACATCTCTATCTTTTAGTTTGCGATCATGCAATATGTCTTTGTTTATACTACTGGTTGTGCTATCTGAACATATGTTTCTTAAGGTTACATTTAATGTTACATTTTGACAGGTCTCTGTTGGGTATTTTATCACAGACCTTGCCATGATATTTTGGCAATATCCTTCTCTTGGTGGAATGGAATATGTAAGTAGTCATCTTTGTGAGCCTTATATAAGCTTGGACATGTTCTCTGGTGGTTTATATGTCAACCGTTGCTTTTCATGTGACACATTTGTGCTCAAACACAGCCTTATAGATCTTAATTATCACTTCACATATCAATCTAGAGGGTCACTTAGTTCCAGAGTTACAGTAGACTGCTATGGTGATATCTTTTTCAGGTTCTCCATCATTTCATTTCAGTATGTGCAATAGCTTATGCCATGCTATCTGGGGAAGGGCAGCTATACACGTTTATGGTCCTCATATCCGAGACAACCACTCCAGTGGTTAATTTGCGATGGTAATTTTGTTGAAAGAGAAATCAAACAACACAATTTCAAGTATTTCCACCTGTTGACTTTTTGGCATCTGTTTCGTGCAGGTTTCTTGACACTGCAGGAATGAAAAGGTCAAGGGCATATCTTGTTAACGGCGTTATGATGTTCTTTGCATGGCTGGTGAGTAGAAGAGATGGCTTTCGTTATTGTTTTTTGTAAAATGAAAGGTATCTAAAACTCATTTCATGGACATAGCAGATCTAAAAGAATAGAGCAACTTCGCACTCATATGCTTTCACGTGCTTTTCTTCTTTGGGCAATATTTTGGAAAAAGGAATTACCATTATATAAATTAAAAATATGGATGGGTAGTTTGAAAATAGAAAAAGTTACACTAACTAATCTTTTACTAGTTTAAAAAGAAAATGTGTTTTTTAATATGACACATAATGTAAACTTATATAGGAGTCCTACATTGGTAGCTTAGTCTTCTATCAGTTGCCAAATTGCCTTTGAAGTCACAGCTTTAAAGCCAAAAACAGGAAAAAAAGGACAAGAAAATGTTGCACCAATTCTTGAAGTGCATAATTATCTATACAAGGGGAGAATTTTAGGCTTGTCAGTGTACAGCCTCTTGCTAAGTATTTAAATGGGCTTAGGTTATTTCCCCTTCTATTGGTGAGTGTGCACTTTGGCCTTTAATCGTATCCTAAGTAATTTGTGTAACTGTAAAATTTTAGAAGCAGGAGATACTTGGAAAAAGAAAAGAAAAGATCTATGCAATTGAACGATGGTGTCATGTTTTAAACATATGATTTGATTTTATAGCTTTTTTTAAAAAAAATATGGATTTCTATAGAAATAAATGGAAATGAAAAGAAACAAAAGAACAGAAGCATTGAGATTGATAAACATGGCTTTTGTTTATTTTATGAAGCAATAAATAAATATCTTGATCAATTAAATTTAGTCCAATTAAATCAATGCACATGCACTGACACCAGTCAAGTAAGGAAAAGAAAATGGATGATATTGGAGTAGAACAGGTATATCAAAGAAGGATACTTTTTTGGTTATGTTGGGCATTATTATCCCAGGACATCCAAACCTACAAAACTGTCCACCTCCAGGCTATGAATTTGAACTGAAAAGCTGAGTGGAAGAAACATACATGAAAGTCATGCTCCAGGTGTTGGCATTGTGGTCATCCTATACCTACCATGTATTTTTTTTATTAATTCAAAAGGAGTTTTCTTGATTATTCAATTAAAAAAATGTTTCAAGTCATGGAAATAAGTATATTTCAGCCGGTTAGCATTTGGTGAAACTTTGTAAACTTTAAACTGCTGCCACAGTGTTTAAATAATTAAACTCCCAAATAGTTAATTCCAGATCTAAAGCTTATTTCTGTTAAATGTTATTCCTAATGTTCTGCAATCGAGTACAGTTTGGCTGTATAATTGAATGTAAGTTTCTTTGTGTAGGCAGCAAGAATATTTTTGTTCATCTACGCATTTTACCACATCTATCTTCACTATGATCAGGTATTCTTGCCTCTTCTTTTACTCAAATAATAATTCTTCATTGATTCATGATGTCCATTATGTCATACTCTTCGCATCTGTCAACAGATCAAGCAGATGCATACAGTTGGTTACCTCCTGAGCCTTGTGGTGCCCACAGCACTGTTTGTCATGAACATGATGTGGTTTGCAAAGATTCTAAGAGGCCTCCAGAAGACATTGGCCAAGAGGCAATGAATGGTAAACTGGAAGTTGTCTCAATCTACCATCATTGTCATCATCCGCACCTTGGTGCGTCCTTTCAGCTTTTCTGTATAAAGTCATGGACAAATTAGGTGAGGAGGGATCAAAGAAAAAGAAGCTGGGTAGTGAGAGAATTTTAGGGTTAGAGTGGGTATATCATTCTTGTATTCGGTGTAATTATTGTATATGAATATGATGCTGTGCTTTCTTCTTATTGAATGTTCTACTTGTTGGAGTTTTAATTTAGAAAAGATTTACATTTTTTTATTAGTTGTTTCAAAAATTTTAAGACTCTTTCCTTTTTTTATTTTTTTCAGTCCTATATCAGATATGTGAAAGAAAGCATTTTTGCTTAAATAGAAATTATTTGTGAGAAACCGTAAGTTGGGCTTTGAGGGAAATTGGTTCGCTTGACCGGTTGATAGGCCGTGCTATGTGCGAGAGAGGGCGCGGGCATATACCGCATATCTTTTTGTCAAACAATTCTATCTGAAATCTTATAATTGGTTTTCCAAACATCGCATAATCTGAAATTTTATAATTGGTTTTCCAAACATCGCATAATCTTGGAACTGTTGTATCTTCTCGGGCATCCAAATAGAATATATATATAGGCTATGGGTCTAACATCTTGAAATCAATCAATTGGATAGGATCCTTTTAGACTCGCGGATCATGTATAGTGTTTTTATATTTTTTGATAAAAGAATATCTTTTTAATCTTTTATTTTTTTCTTTTAGTAGTATTCTTTCTTTTATAATACTATTTTTAAAATTATAAAACAGTAACATAGGCAAATTTAATCCAATACCGCTATGGTGATCCATCTTTTAGACTTGGTTTCTCTTTTCATGGTGTTTGGTTTTTGGTTATAGGCTATGCTTGAGATGGCCCTTCTGTTGTTTTACCGCAGACCGAGTATGAGAATGGTGCATTGAAGCTGAATCGCCTCCCTGTTTTTCTGTCTCAACTAGTTTGCTTCCATCCCAGCATGGGCCTTTTGAACTAGAATTGAAGTGTGATATCACACTGGTCTATTTTTGACATCATATACATGGTATATTCATTATAGTCAGCAGCTTCGTATTAAGAACATCATCAATATCATCACTATCATCATTATTGATATCGTCACTATATATCATTAATAAGATAATCTTCAGGCTTGCCATCAGAAACTTGTTTAAAAATGTTGGAATGAGTTTATCATTGGGTATTTGACTAAATATGACCATCACTTTCTATAGATCTTAGTACTAAAGTATCCTTGGAAGGGGATAGGGCTAAGCAAAGAAAGAGAATTTTTCATGAATGAAAACTATTAATAGAGATCATCCATAGACTATAATGAGCAAGGAATATGTCTTTTTGCTAAATAGGATCTATTAAACTCATAATTTATTAATTACTTTTTATGGATGTCAACTAAGTAGTAATTTGATCTTGGTTGTTTAATCACTTGATAATTAGTCATTTTTTGATAAACGATTACTGTCATCAATTGAATCATTGGCAGCCTAGGATTTTATTTTATCATCAATCTAATCATTGTTTATATTTTTTATTTTCTTATCAATGAATAGTTTCCTTTACTTGTACCACCTAGATGTCCCATATTTTTTGAAAAAATAATTATTTATGAGATGAATGAGATGTTGGGTTCCGGTCACGCAGCGGAATATGAATATTAAGAATTTTTAACATACATAAAATCAGTTTTAACAATTAAAACCAACATACTGAAACTCAAATCCTAGAATCACCTTGTAGACACCAATCAAACAAAGCATGCAATGAGCTAGAAGCTATATTTTCTGAAGTCGGTAGTCGGGTAAAAAAAGAATCCCCATAAAGCCCTAAAATAGAAGGCCTTCAACAGTAATCCATACAGGACTGATCAGGATCTTTTCCAATCGAAGTAATGCTACAGTCTTTCTTTACAAGAACACTATTGGCTTTCTTCTCAAGGAACGGTTAGCACCACAACCTATACATCTTCAAATCCTCAACTAGGACCATGCCAGAAACCTCTTCTCAAGAAATCTCACCATCCAAATTTGGTTTAGAGCTCCAATAATTGGAAAAGCTAAACCCTAGGACAAGCAACCCCTTGCTTTTCTTTTTCCTCTTCTCTCTTCTTTCTATTTTTCTTCTCTTATTTTTTTCTTATCTTTTTCTCTAATTTTTCTGACTTTTTTGTCTCTTATCCCACACCTAACAAAAAATCAGGGCCTCAATCCATATGTGGCGCCCCCTTTAAATAAGGGAAGAAGCAATGCCAGGGAGTCCAAGGGGGTGCCAACTCTTGGCGCTACACTTCTTCATGCAGAGAATAAATTATCTGTGTGTTATTTTATGGCGCAGAAGAGCTTTTAAATGGAAGGACTCCTCCTCTTCTGCACCTCATAATTTTCTTATTTAATTGGCATGGGATATTAAGAGTGGCATGGGATATTAAGAGATAGTGTGGAAAATTAAGAAAAAAAATTAAGAGTTTTAAGTAAGAAGGACTCTTCCTTCTTTCTTAACGCCAAAGTAAAAGGCATTGAATTAATTTGGACGTGGACTTCAGATGGATGGCATGGAGGACTCCTACACATGAAACACTTTCATGTTAGATAAGAAACCAATCTAATCCAATTAGGTTCAAGACAATAGGTTAGATCTAGCTTAAACTCCTTTGAATTAATCTAATTGGGAACTTGGGTTAACACAATATACTAGTATATTAAATTAACCCTAGGATTTATAATAAATCATAATTAAATCAGATCAAGATCAAATTCTAAAGTATGTGATCCATTAGGTTGCAAATCTAGCCAGTAATAGACTCAAGCTCATGGCCTAAACCAATTCGATTGAATTAGATCAGCCCAAATGTACCAATTAATCAGAACTCTTTCTAATTAATTCTTGAATTAAACTCCTTTAATTCTTGTGAGTCCACAAGTTAGGATTGACGTCTAGCAACATGTCATGACTACCCAAAAAAGATGAAATTTGATAGAAATACCAAAATTATCCTTCAATGGTAAGTTACCGTGCAATTCAATCCTTCGATCATACAACATCTCAGATGAGCTATGGGCATAGAATCATGTCAAGCTCAAATGCTTATCTATATGTATTTCGATCAGAAGATGATGATTTACTTGATGATCATTAGAAATTTTTTTCTAATTATCATCTTACTTTGGTCAAAGACTTTCCGAATCATTAACCTATGAGATTATATAATATGTTTGCTCCCCTAATTAAGAGTGACTGATCCCTTATTGACTACTCACAACCTCCATGCATACTACACCATATCCAGAACACCCCACACAAGGATCAGAGAATCAAGCTAGGAAATGAATCAAAATATGAATTCATGTACATAAGATATCATGATGATCTCAGATCTAAAGATCACTTGCACAACTCCTACTAGAACAATAATCTGCTGACATGCAAATAAGGCTCCATCAGATATTCTCTTATTGGTCAATTCAGTGAACTCATTCTTTAATGAGCATCCACATCCTTGTATTAGTGTCACCACACAAGTAGTTGTGAGATCAATCATCTTCTCCATCGAGTATATATAGGATGTGCCAATTTTATCGGTATCATTGATCCATGACTCAATGAACCAATGATTAAAAATATTTTAGATTAGGACTATCAAGAATTTAGATCTCACTGACATAATTTCATCATAGTCCTAAAATCATTGTCCTAACCTATGGGGTTCATTATAATCTTAAACAAATATAAAATACAGTATATAATGAATCAAAACATCTAATTACATTAATAATAATTATCAAATGCATGAGTTTGAAAGATAAAATATAAAAAAATATCCTATTGCATCACACATGCAATTGGCTTGTAGGGTATTATTCTTTCAATCTTCCACTTGCACTAAAGCCAATCGCCTCTATACTTAATGCCCATGCAATCTAGGTGGCGGTCAAGTTGCTACAATGATATGACCTTAGTAAACAGATCTGCTATATTGTTCTTGATGTCAACTCGCTCAATGATCACATCACGTCTTTTGACTATCTCTCAAATGAAGTGGAACCATCTTAGGATGTGCTTGAATTTGTGATGAGACCTCGATTTCTTAGCTTGAGCAACTATCCTAGTATTATCATAATAAAGAGGTATTGGTTAATCAATTTCAAGAACCACATCCAACTTTGAGATGAACTTCTTTATCCAAACGGCTTCTTTAGCAGCCTCACTAACAACAATGTATTCGGTCTCAGTGACTGAGTCAGCTAGTGTCTCCTATTTGAAACTCTTCTAACTCACTACACCACTATATAGGGTAAATATATATTCTGATATAGATTTGCTATCATTCAGATCAGATTGAAAAGTAGAATCAATAAAGCCTTCTAGTTTCAAATCAGATCCTCCATAAATGAGAAAAGCATCTTTAGTCGTTCTTAAGTACTTGAGAATATTTTTCACAGTTTTTCAATGATCCTCTCCTAGATCTGTTTGAAATATGTTTACAATGCCTAAGACATAAGCCACATTAAGCCTGGTATACAGCATAGCATACATAATCGATCTTACAATCGAAACATAAGGAATATAACTCATTCTATTTTTTTTCTTCAGGTATCTTAGGAGACATCTTTTTAGAGAGTTGTATACCATGACTCATGGATAAATAACCTCTTTTACTTTCCTCCATATTGAATCTCTTCAACATAAGATCTATGTATCTAGACTGGGACAAGCCAAGCATCTTTTTTGATCTATCCCTATAGATCTTTATATCAAGTACATAAGATGCTTCACCTAAGTCTTTTATGAAAAATTTCTGTGATAGCTAGGTTTTGACCGATTGTAACATAGAGATGTCATTCCCAATGAGCAGTATGTCATCTATATACAAGACCAAAAAGACAATGACACTCCTACTAGTCTTCTTATACACACATGGTTCATCCATATTTTTGATCAAGCTAAACATTTGACTATCTCATCAAAGCGAATGTTCCAACTTCTCGATGCCTGCTTTAATCTATAAATAGATTTCTTTAGTTTGCATACTTGATTTGCCCTTTCACTGGAGACAAATCCTTCTGTCTAAGTCATATAGACTTCTTTCTCCAAGTTTTCATTGAGGAAAGCAGTCTTGACATCTATCTACCAGATCTCATAGTCATGGTATGCAGCTATAGCAATAATGATCCAAATAGATGAGCATAGCTATGGGCGAAAAAGTTTCTTCATAGTCAATACCTTGCCTTTGTCTGAAACCTTTTGCCACCAGCCTGATCTTATAGGTCTCTACCTGACTATCTGTTCCAATCTTCTTCTTGAAGAGCCATTTACAGTCTATTGGGGTCACATCCTCAGGCACATCAACTAAAGTCCAAACTTGATTGGCATATATTGAGTTCATTTCGAATTTCATGGCTTTAAGCCATCTGTCAGAGTCACTACTCATGACTGCTTCTGAATAGGTCACGAGATCATCATTCTCAATGATGTATGATGAGTTATCATTCTCAATGACAAGCTCATATCTGAGTGGTATATTACGCACTCTACTTGATCTTCGGAGAGGAGGTATGCGTTGTGGCTGTGCTCAACAATGGACACATCAGGTTAAGGATCAACTTGTGGACTCTCCACATGTTGCTTCTAGATAGATTGTAGATCTTGAACTTCCTCAAGTTTAACTATTCTTTTATTGCCCCCTTCTTAGATGAACTCTTTCTCTAAGAATATGGTATGCCTACTAACAAATATCTTTTATTAAGTAGGATGGTAGAAGTAGTATCCAATACTCTCCTTAGGATAATCTATAAATCTGTATTTTTTTGATCTAGCACTAAGCTTATATCCATCAATTCTTTTCATATAAGCAGGGCAACTCCAAATCTCAAGATGCTTAAGACTAGACCTCTTCTCTTTCCATATCTCATATGGAGTACTAGAAACAGACTTAGTTGGTACTTTGTTCAAAATATAAACTGCGGTCTCTAAAGCAAATCTCTAGAAGAAGATCGAAAGATTTATAAAGCACATCATGGACCACACCATATCTAATAAGGTGCGATTCTTTCTTTTCGTAATACTATTTAATTATGGAGTATAAGGAGGTGTCTATTGAGAGAGAATTTTATTTTATTTTAAATAATCAAGAAACTTACTAGTTAAGTATTCTCCTCCTCGATCAGATCGAAGAGTTTTGATACTCTTACCAATTTATTTCTCAATCATTCTTTGGTACTTCTTAAACTTATCAAAAACTTTAGATTTATATTTCAACAAATATATATATCCAAGTCTAGATAAATCATTAGTAAATATGATGAAGTAAAAGTATCTATCTCTGACCTGAGTCGAAATTGGACCATAAACATCAGTATGTACTAGGCCCAAAATATTACTTGCCCTATCTCTATGTCCAGTAAATGGAGTCTTGATTATCTTATCTATAAGACAAGATTCACAAGTTCCATACGATTCAAAATCATAAGGATCAAAAAATTTTTCTTTATATAACTTGTTAATCCTTGACTCATTAATATGATCAAGTCGGTAGTGTTAGAGGTATATGATATTTATATCTTATCTCTTTCTTTTCTTCATTTTATCGATATGAAATACATTATCATTAAGTGATAAAAATAAAAGACTATTATCTATATAAGTAATGCAATAAAATTTATTAAAAATAAATAGAGCAACCATTGCTCTTTCTTTTTATTTCAAAATCTTGTTTAAGTAACAGAGATATAGAAATAATATTTTTAATAATTTTAGACATCTAGTAACAGATCTGCAATTTTAAAATTTTGCCCGAAGGTAACTTAAACAGCTTGGTTCCTATAGTTTCGACTTGGATGAACTCTCTACGAGCACTGAACAGCACGAAGTCACCTTCATTCAGACTCCTTATGTCCTGCAAATCTTACAATGATTTGGAAAAGTATGAACTACAGACGATAGCTAATACCTAAGAATCTGAAGTTGAAGTATTTAATAATATGTTTGTTTGTATCATATACAAACTTTTAGCAACACTTGCTTCCTTGTGCTTCAAACTTGTAAGGTAATCCTTATAGTTTCTCTTCTAGTGTCTGTACTTGCCGCACTGATAACAAGTACCCTTGACGGAGATCTTCTTCGCCTTTTTCTTTGAGATGCTAGCTTTAAGGTTCATCTTTTTCTTAGAACCCTTTTTGCCTTTCTTCTTGGAGATCTTATTCATAAGAAGAAGAACTTTTTCTTCTTTAAAATGGCTCTCAGCTATCTTTAACATATTCAGTAGTTCAGACAAGCTGGTGTTTAGTTTGTTCACATGATAATTTATAACAAACTATGAGAAGAAATCAGAGAGTGATGGTAGAATCAAATTCTGACTAAGCTCATCATCCATGGCAAAATTCAACTATCTCAGATGAGTGATCAAATCAATCATCTTCAGGATATGAGTCTGCACAGATGTACTTCACTCATCCTGGCATGAAACAATTGCTTTGATATCTCATATCTAGCAATCCGACTTTGTTCTCCATATAACTCCTTCAAATTAATGAGTATGAAAAGAATATCCATGCCTTCATATTGCCTTTGAAGCTCAGTGCTCATAGAGACAAGCATGATGCACTTGACAGTCACACTGTCATCTTGTCACATCTTGTATGTGGCCTTTTCCTCCTTAGTTGCATCTTCATCGATCGTATCGAGTGTACGGATATCTGGAATATAAGAAACTTTCTCTTCAGTGAGAATAAATTTCAGATTCCTCAATCAGTTTATATAATTTGATCCAATCAACTTATTGGCATCTAGTATGCCACACAATGAAAGTGAGGATATCATTATGCGGATGAAATCTATAAGTACAAGAATAATATATAAGCAGACAACTCATGATGACATGCACACTAGATTAGGACTTTTGTCTAATTGTGCCTTCCACTATTTTAATGAATTTCATAGCTTTCAAGTATAAAAATGAGAAATATCATTATGTTTCTAAGTGGGGTTGAGATCCTCATTCCTTACAAACACCTTGTAGATAGCACAACGAGCATTCATGAGTTCAAAGGTAGGTAACTCTTTATCAATTGTATCTCATACAACTCTCAATATTTCTCTTGCCTTTAGATCACCCATAGTCTTGTGGATAGTACAACAAACTACAGTGTTCTAGTTAAGTTAACTCTTCATTTCTATATGGTCATATTCAAATAATGCTGTCCTTGTAGATAGCACAACAAAGCAATACTATTCAAATATGCCATAAGCATCAATATGTACTTAGTCAACATCATATCAATCTCTATAATAAACCTTGTGGATAGCATAATAAGCTCACTACAAATCTTGACATACTCTATTAACTAAGCATGAAGGAAAGTCTTTGTAGTGTCTACATCACTAATCAATCCAAATTCGAAACTCAATAGACCAAATTGACTAGATAAGTAGGTGGGAGGCTCTCTAAAGCTTTTCTTAGATGCCAACAAAATTGATCAGACCAGTATTCAGACCTAATTAGATAACCATTTTTGATATTTTTCTAGGCACCAACTGATCAATGAATCTGATATTTGGTTAGCAAGTGAATCCCAATACTACAACTTAATATAATTTTTAATTGAGGATCTCAGATTGATCCCATACATATCCTAACACTTACATCACATGTAATATGCATATAATAAGAATGAAAATAATTTTCATGCATCACATCATGCTATATAATATGCTATTCAAGTTGTAATATTATTCATATAAATATGCCAAAATTATGATTACTAGAATCATGCAGGGTATACTTGATTTTGGTTCAACACTTGAGCCAATACCAGTTGACTATGATTTGGACTCAACTCTTTGATCCAATTCATATGTCAAAATTAACTTGGACCAACAAATTGAATCAACATCCAAATCCTAATCAAATTAAGTTTGACCAAGTTAGCAAATAGGCTAGAAATAATACATCCTAATAAAATCGATTCAAACATCAATCTACCATGAATCATAAAATTTTAGATTCAAAATTTAATAATCAAAATTTAAAGTCATACTTCAATCATGATCAAAAATAATTGTTGATTTTAAGATCGATGTAAGAAATCGATAGAATATTTTGGCATCATATGAATCAGATCAAATCTATACTACAACAATAGCAACTGTTTGATTGAATCTAATAAGAGTGACTCTGATATCACTGTTAGATTTTGATCACATAGCGGAATATGAATATTAAAAATTTTTAACATGCATAAAATCAGTTTTAACTATTAAAACCAGCATATCGGAACTCAAATCCTAAAATCATCTTATAGACATCAATCAAACTAAAACAAGCATGCAATGAGATAGAAGTTATACTTTCTGAAGTTGATAATTAGGTAACAAAAGAATCCCAATAAGACTTCAAAGTAGAAGTCTTCTAACGATGATCCATATGGGACTGATCAGGGTCCTTCCTAACCAAAGTAATGTTATAGCTTTTCTTCACAAGAACACTGTTGGCTTCTTTCTCAAGGAACGGTTAGCATGACAACCTATATGCTTTCAAATTCTCCACTAGGACCATGCCAAGAACCTCTTCTCAAGAGATCTCATCACCTAAATTTGGTTTCGAGCTCCAACAATTGAAAATGCTAAACCCTAAGACAAGCAACCCTTTGCTTTCTTTTTTCCTCTTCTCTCTTCTTTCTATTTTTTTTCTCTTATTTTTTTCTTATCTTTTTCTCTGATTTTTCTGACTTTTTTCTCTCTTATCCCACACCTAACAACTAAGAAATTAGAGCCTTAATCCATATGTGGTACCCCCTTTAAATAAGGGAGGAAGCAACGCCAAGGAGTCCAAGGGGGTGCCAACTCTTGGCGCTCCACTTCTTCACACGGAGAATAAATTCTCCGTGTGTTATTTTATAGCACAGAAGAGCCTTCAAATAGAAGGACTCCTCCTCTTCTACACCCCATAATTCTCTTATTTAATTGGCATGGGATATTAAGAGATGGCGTGGAAAATTGGGGAAAGAAATTAAGAGTCTTATGTAAGAAGGACTCTACCTTCTTTCTTAACGCCAAAGTAAGAGGCGCTGAATTAATTTGGGTGTGGACTTCAAATGGGTGGTGTGGGGGGACTCTTTCTACACATGAAACACTTCTATGTTAGGTAAGAAACCAACCTAATCCAATTAGGTTCAAGATAATAGGTTAGGTCTAGCTTAAACTTCTTTGAACTAACTTAATTAAGAACTTGGGTTAACACAATGTACTAGCACATCAAATTAACCCCTAGGATTTGTAATAAACCTTAATTAGATTAGACCAAGATCAAATCCCAAAGTGTGTAATCCATTGGGTTCCAAATCTAGTCAGCAATAGACTCAGGCTCATGACCTAAACCAATCCGATTGAATTAGGTCAGTCCAAATGCACTAATTAATCAAAATTTTTTCTAATTAATTTTTGAATTAAACTTCTTAAATTCTTTCGAGTTCACAAGTCAAGATTGACGTCTAGCAACATATCATGACTATCTAAAAGAAATAAAATTTGATAAAAATATCAAAATTATTCTTCAGTGACAAGTTACCGTACAATTTAATCCTTCGGTCATACAACATTCCAGATGAGCTATAGGTATAGAATTATGTCCAGTCCAAATACTTATCTATATATATCTCGATCAGAAAATGATGATTCAGTTGATGATCATTAGAAATCTCTTTCTAATTATCATCCTACTTTGACCAAAGACTTTCCAAATCATCAACCTATGAGATCACATAGTATGTTCGCTCCCCTTATTAAGAGTGATTGATCCCTTATTGATCACTCATAACCTCCATGCACACTACACCATTTTCAGAATATTCTATATAAGATCAGAGAATCAAGCGAAGGAATGAACCAAAATATGGATTCATATACACAAAGTACCATGGTGATCTCAGGTCTAAAGATCACTTGCATAACTCTCACTAGAGAAACAACCTACCGATATGTAAATAAGGCTCCATCAGATATTCTCTCGTAGGTTAATTCAGTGAACTCATTCTCTAATGAGCACCCACATCCTTTGTTGCTCCGTAGATTGATTTTGATGATTACAAAGCAGTTGAAGGGGTACCAATGATTTTCACTTAAAAAGACTTATTGCTCTTCAGAGGTAAAATTATAATTTTATCAAAATCCTGATTTGGTAGTATCAAATGATAGAACAAAAGATTTGTGATCCAATGGTGAAAATTTTATTGATTTTGGACTTGTATTTTGAAAGTTATGCATGTTTGAAAATCATGAGTCGACCCGTGAGTCAACTCATGGCACAATGAGCTGTTTGGCACGCAGATTTTTTAGCTTGGCACAACCTGTGAGTCGACTCATGAGTCGACCCCCAAGGCATGAGTCGACCCATGAGTCGACCCCTGCAGTTTTTAGGCCAAAAATCACAGAACCTTGTTTTCTGGTGATTCTCTGATGTTCTTCCACAGAGGTCGACCCATGAGTCGACCCCCAGGCATGAGTCGACCCATGAGTCGACCTCTGTGATGGAATTTTTCCACAACGGCTAGTTTTTAATCCGTTTTAAGTATTTTTAATGCTCGTTTAAAGTGGTCTAACGGTTCTTTTTCAGTCTAGAATATTTTTCACTATTTCTTAAAGCTATAAAAGGGACAAAAATGTAGAAATCAACAACAAGAACAAGAAGAACAACAAGAACAAGGAGAACAAAAGAATAATAAAAAGAAGAAAAAGAGAGGATTCAAAGAGAGAGATTTTGAAAAAAGAATTTCAAGCCAACATTTCAGTCCTAAGCAAGTGCTCATTCAAATCTTTCAAGAAGCCTTCAATCCAAGCTCACCAACTCCTCAAGTGCTCTTTGAAGTCTCCATCCACCTTGAGAAAATCCAAAAAGGGTCTTCTTCTTTTAAGTAAAATGTATTTAAAGTTATATTCGCTCATTGAAGGAGCTTTCTTTGTGCTTAATTGTGCTATAAACTGTTATATTCAGTTTGAGTGATTGGTTTTATTTTGGAAGGGTTCCAAAACAAGGAAAGGTTGATCCGAACCTTGAATCGGAGTGTATAGGGTTGGCTTGTACCCGAAAAATAAGTGAACTAGATTGGGATAGCTAGAGTCGAAGTTTCCGACGTTTGTATTCGGGTTGAATACAAGATTAGTGGATTGAAATTCCCAAGTAGGAGCTTGGAGAGTGGATGTAGGTGCAAGGTTGGCACCGAACCACTATAAATCCTTTTGTTTGGTGTGTGTCTTATTGCTCTTCGTTATCTCTTCATTATTCTCTTGCATTCTTGCCCTTACTATTAGCCTTGAATTAATTCTACTCTCTCTATTTATTTAGCTTTGTCAAACACTTCTCATAAGTCATAA
Organism: Elaeis guineensis; assembly: GCF_000442705.2. Taxonomy (NCBI): domain Eukaryota; kingdom Viridiplantae; phylum Streptophyta; class Magnoliopsida; order Arecales; family Arecaceae; genus Elaeis; species Elaeis guineensis. Next base: position 120,494,800 of record NC_025998.2, on the reverse strand, counting down.
GTTAAGCTTAAAATTTTTAGAAACCCAATTCATCCCCCCTCTTGGGTTGCATAGCTGGGCAACAAGTGGTATCAGAGTCCGGTGCTCTAGCCCTTCTTTGATCTAAATAATCAAAGAGCCAAAGATCTATGGCAACCCATGTCAGCACATCTCTAGCCGAGGGGCAATCCACCAACCGACCTCCACTTTTCAATGGGTCTAATTACACCTATTGAAAAGCTCGGATGAAAATATTCATTCAAGCACTCGACTATGATATGTGGAGTATCATAGTGAACGGTCCTCACACACCCATTAAAATTATAAATGGTGAGGAATCAACCAAACCCGAGAAAGAATGGGATGAGGTTGATAAGAAGATGGCCCAATTAAATGCTAAAGCAATGAATGTTCTTTATTGTGGTCTTAATGCTAACGAATTTAATCGCATTTCTACCTGCTCATCTGCTAAAGAAATATGGGATAGGTTAGAAGTAACTGATATGCAAATCTTAAAATTTGTTTATAAAATCGCAAGCGCACAGTGTGCAGAGTAGCACGACCAGCGAGTACGGATCGATCCCACAGAGATTTGGTTTAAAAACGATTTTCAAATCTATGCTCAAGCGAGCTTTAACGAAAATCGAAAATCGAAAGTTATTTGCTAAAGACAATAAGACTAAGGATCTAGGATTTTTGAATCCACTAGATCTAGATTAGGAAATTCTACCTAGAATTTTTCTTATTGATCCTAACGACTACTCCTCTTGTCTTTTCCAAGCATAGATTATGAAGGGACTAAGGCCCAACGATAACCCATCAAGATTCTTTAAAGGGGAGTAGTAACTAGGATCCCTTAGGGTTTTCTCCTCCTATGCACTGAATCAAGCATGAACTATGAAGGGACTCTGACCCAACTGTAGTTCATCAAAAATTTTTGGCAAAAGAGGAAGAAAAAGAAATCCTAAGAAAAAGAAAGAACCCTATGTAAAACCCCTACTCATGATCTAGCTTCATCGCAAACCCTAGAAGGGATGCTTAGCTAGACATGATCTAAATCTACTTGCAAAATTTAAATACAGAAAAATAAACTATCCTAATTTCATAAATTAAACTATCCTAATTACATAAATTTAAACTGTCCTAATTGCAAGAAATTAAATTGCATAAATTAAACTATCCTAATTGCAAGAAATTAAATTGCATAAATTAAACTATCCTAATTACAAGAAAAATAAATTGCATAATGTAAAGAGATAAAATTGCATAAAAATAAGATTTTATATAAAAAAAAAATTATTACAAAAATCTCAAAGCTCAAGGCTTGAGAAGAAAGCTAAAAACCCCACTATCTAGGGTTACAAGCTTGATCGGAAGGAAAGAATCATTAAAACAAGGGCCTTTGGGGGCTTTTTATAGGCATTTGGGGGTTATAAGGTTTTCAAAACTTTAGATGTGGGACTAAGAGGTTTTAGAGAGCTGTTAGGGGGGATTAGGGACTCAAATCTCGCTCAAAAAGCACTTAAATCCATCAAGAAACCCTAGAAATTATTTCAGCCGTCTGATCTTCATCTAAAGGACCCAATTCATCAAATAGATCAAACCGGGAGCGATTCTGGGCCGTCGGATCATGATCTGGGTGAAGCGCTGTCGTTGGATCGCGCTGCAGAGATGGGATCAGGTCGGATGCATCGCGGACCGTCCGATCAAGGCGCTGGAAGATTTCGTCCGTTGGATCGCGCTGCAGAAGGATCCTGTGTTGTCCTAGTGTTTATTGCTTCTTGCAATTGCCTTGATTACGGTTGGATCTTGACCGGCTGCGATGGTGGCCGTTCGATGGCGTAAAAATATGGAGCGTTGGATCTTGATCGGACCATCGAGTGATGTGAAGTTACCAGGTTGCCCTTCGGACCTTCTTCTCTCTCCTCATGAGCCCTGGACCGCGTGCGTGGATCGGGCTCGCGATGCGTTGCGGTGAGCCGAGACTCACTGATTGGCAGGTTTATGGTGCACCGATAGTCCATGGTCCATGCGCCTGTTGCTGTGGACCAGGCGGCTAACCAGATCATCAAATCAGTTGATTTTTGACCAATTTTGACCTGATTTGACTCGGGTTTGATCCAATTGAGTCTTCTTTCTTCATTCTTCAATTTCTGGGTTAATTTAACTCCGTTTTGCATAAAATTTACGCCGTTGGAATCCTCTTTCCTTGTTCTTTCTATTGATGACTTCTTCTTCTACAAAATATAATAATAAGTATCAATTTCTTAATAAAGTTAGATAATTTAGATATTAATTGATACTTTTTATGTCAATTTGTGACATAAATCACACCCCCCAACTTAATCATTGCTAGTCCCTTAGCAATGTACCAAAATAAGATCATATTCCAAAAAGATCTTTCCTTTGCAAATTAATTTAAGATCAAAATTCAAGAAGTTTTCTAGTATTACTAAGTAATGAGCTTCGAATTAGAATCGGTAGTCAGTCTACTTAGGAGCTTTCTTAGAGTACCCTTAAAGTTTTATAGCACTTGTGTGAGTGATAACTAACTTAGTATTTCAGTATTAACTTGTACAGGCCAATTGTATCATTTTTCATAACTTAGTTCGATTAATTTTCTATACACCCCAGATTAAACAAAGAACTAAGGTAGCTTTCACACTGTTTTTTTTTTTTTTTTTTTTTTTGAGCATCCTGGCCTTCCCACCACCGTTTGACGTGAATCTCAACACTTGACTTAGGTGAAGAGACCTGGTTACTAGGCTTAGGGCAATCCACATTTACTCTATGTTTTGTATTTTATTTCAGGCAGGTAGCTCTTTCCTTAAATTCAAATTTCTTCAATTGGGATTGTAGAGAAAATTATCTAATTTAAATAATACTCAAATCCTTAATTGGCCTTACAATTAACACCTACTTTACCTTGTTAGTGTGCATGTGCAATTGGAAGTGCTAATAGTCTTTAAATGACCTAGGCCACCAAGAGTCTAACCAGCTAATCTTCTCCGTGACTCACTACATTTATTAGCAAATACTTTCTAACTTACTCTTATTTCTTTTCTAGATTAATTTATTTTAATTTTTTTTTTTAATAAAAATTAAATGCAAGAAATAACTTATAGTGGAAGGAAAAGGAAATGATAACACCTGATTTTGTTCAAGCTCTCCTCCCAACTTGACCGACATTGTCCCCAATGGAGTTTATCTAATTTATTTGTCCTAAGCAAACTGAAATCAAAGAAAGTATTAGAAATTAAATAAGCTGGGTTGCCTCCCAGAAGCGCTAAGTTTTATGTCTTCAGCCAGACCAAATCTCGAAGCAATTTAATCAGAATAAGTTGGTTCATAAAGAACCATGGCATCTTCAACAGTCTCGACAGGTAATTCCAAGAATGGTTTTAATCGTTGACCATTAACTTTAAAGATAACACCATTACTTGGGTTTTCTATCTCAACAGCTCCGTGTGAAAAGACTTCCTTTACTAAAAATGGTCCTGTCCATCTAGACCTAAGCTTTCCTGGAAACAGATGTAATCTAGAGTTATATAAGAGCACCTTCTGTCCGATATTGAAAGTTTTTCTCATAATTGATTGATCATGAAATGCTTTGGTTCATTCCTTGTATATCCTTGCATTTTTATAGGCTTCATTTCTAAGTTCTTCTAATTCATTCAACTGAAGCTTCCTATGGTTTTCAGCGTCGTTCAAATTTGTATTTAGTTATTTGATGGCCCACATGGCTTTGTGTTCTATCTCAATAGGCAAGTGACATGGTTTACCAAACACAATCCTATAAGGAGACATTCCTAGATTGGTCTTGAAAGTGGTTCGGTATGCCCAAAGTGCATCAATTAATTTCAAAGACCAATCCTTTCTATTGGCACTAACAGTTTTTTCCAGGATCTGTTTGATTTGTCGTTTGACACTTCAACTTGCCCACTAGTTTGAGGATGATATGGTGTGGCCAATTTGTGGGTGACATTATACTTTTTCATCAATGTTGCAAAAGGTCGGTTACAAAAATGGGTTCCCCGATCACTAATGATTGCCCTAGGAATACCGAAACGGGAGAGAATATTTTCTTTAAGAAACTTAATGACCATTTTGCTATCGGGTGTTCTACATGCAATTGCTTCTACCCATTTTGAAACATAATCAACTGCTACTAGAATATATTCATTTCCAAAGGAATTTGAAAATGGTCCCATGAAATCGATCCCCCAAACATCAAAAACTTCAACTACCAAGATTGGGTTGAGTGGCATCATGTGTCGCTTGGTGATTCGACCCATTTTCTGATATTGAGCACCACTTTTACAATATTCATGAGCATCCTTAAACAAATTGGGCCAATAAAAATCACATTGGAGAACCTTAGCAGCAGTTTTCTTAGACGCGAAGTGACCCCCACATGCTTGATCATGATAAAAAGATAAAATATTCATGACTTCATTATCTGGGATACACCTTCTAATAATTTGATCAGGACATTGTTTAAAAAGATAAGGATCATCCCAAATGAAATACTTCACTTGGGCAAAGAATTTATATTTATCCTGCTTAGTCCAATGAGAAGGTATCTTACCTATGGCTAAATAATTTACAATATCAGCAAACCAAGGTTCAGTAGACACAGACATGAGTTGCTCATCTGGGAAAGATTCATTGATGGGTGGTTCACTAGATGGTGCGACTGGAATTCGGGATAAATGATCTGCTACAACGTTCTCAGTGCCTTTCTTGTCCCTAATTTCTAGGTCAAATTTTTGAAGGAGCAAAATCCATCTGATTAAGCGTGCCTTGGCATCCTTCTTTGCTAGGAGATGTCTAATGGCTGAGTGATCGGTATAAACAATGGTGTGGGTCCCAACCAAATAAGATCTAAATTTCTCTAAAGCAAAGACAACGGCAAGGAACTCCTTCTCAGTTGTGGTGTAGTTAAGCTGTGCATCATTTAAGGTTTTACTTGCATAATATATCACTCTAGGCAGTATCCGTTGACCTAAGATTGCGCCCACAACATGATCGGATGCATCACACATTAATTCAAATGGTTCAGACCAGACAGGAGGATGAATGATTGGAGCTGATACAAGTGCTTTTTTTAGAAATTCAAAAGATTCCAAGCACTCATGAGTAAATTCAAATTTGGTATCCTTTGCCAAAAGATTAGTCAGTGGACGTGCTACTTTGCTAAAGTTGGCAATAAACCTTCTATAGAATCCAGCATGACCTAGAAATGAACGTATTTCTTTCACAGATTTAGGTGGTGGAAGACTTGCAATTAGATCTATTTTGGCTTTGTCCACTTCAATCCCCTTTTTAGAAATGACATGGCCAAGAACTATTCCCTGTTTGACCATAAACTGACATTTTTCCCAGTTGAGAACTAAGTGCTTCTCCTTACATCGTTCTAGAACTAATTGCAAGTGATTCAGACACTTGGAGAAGGTTAGGCCAAAAACAGAAAAGTCATCCATAAAAATTTCTAGAAATCATTCTATCATATCTGAAAACATGCTGATCATGCATCTCTGGAAGGTTGCTAGTGCATTACATAGTCCAAAGGGCATTCGTCTATAGGCAAAAGTACCAAATGGACAAGTGAATGTAGTCTTTTCTTGATCTTCAGCGGCTATGGGGATCTGGTTATAACCGGAGTATCCATCAAGAAAACAGTAAAACTCTTGTCCGGCTAGTTTTTCCAATATTTGATCAATAAATGGCAAAGGAAAGTGATCTTTCCTTGTCGCAGCATTCAACTTTCTATAGTCTATACAGACCCTCCATCCCGTTTGGGTCCTAGTTGGGATAAGTTCGTTTGCATCATTTTGGACCACTGTTACCCAAGATTTCTTGGGTACTACTTGAACTGGGCTTACCCAAGAGCTATCAGAAATAAGATAAATTATTCCATTATCTAGGAGTTTCAGAATCTCCTTTTTAACTACATCCTTCATAGCTGGATTAAGCCTTCTTTGGGCTTCTCTTGTTGGTTTAGCCTCTTCCTCTAAGTATATTCTATGTTGAACTATAGAAGGGCTTATTCCTTTGATATCTGCTATGGTCCAACCTATTGCTTCTTGGTTTGCTTTTAGAACTGACACTAACTCCTCCTCTTGCTTGGGATCTAGGTCTGATGCAATAATTACAGGCAAAATTTCTTTGGGTCCTAGATATGCATACTTGAGATGTTCTGGGAGGGGTTTCAGTTCTAAAATGGGTGCTTTCTCTATTGATGGTTTAGGTGATGATTTCACCATCTCAATGATTGGTTCAGTAGGAAGTATCGATTCCTGATTAATCTGATTTTCTTTAAGTATTTCATTGACATCCTCAGACTCATGGATTAACCAGGGGTTAGACTCTAGGTCGACTTCATCATCACTAATGTCAATGGATTCATAAATACCATCTTGGACTACATTGACATCAGCATGAGAAGAGGATTCCTGTTCTAAGTTAAAAACATTAAGCTCAATGGTCATATTCCCAAAGGATAACTTCATTAGACCATTTCGACAATTGATTTCAGCATTGGCCGTAGCTAAGAATGGTCTTCCTAAAATGACAGGTATATGTCCTTTAGGATTTGCAACTGGCTCAGTCTCTAAAACAATAAAATCTACAGGAAAAATGAAATTTTCAACCTTTATCAGAACATCCTCGACCATTCCCTTAGGGATCCTGAGAGATCTATCGGCTAACTGTAATGTGATCCCAGTAGGTTGAAGTTTTTCTAATCCTAGTTGCTCATACACCGAATATGGAAGGATATTCACACTAGCTCCTAGATCTAGCAAGGCCTTTTTTATATTGGTTTCTCCAATAACACAAGAAATTATTGGAGCTCCAGGGTCTTTATATTTAATTGGCACATGGCTAGATAGGTATGAACTGACACTTGCAGCCAAAAATGCTTTCTTTGGTACATTAGTGGTCCTTTTTCTAGTGCAAAGATCTTTTAAAAATTTGGCATAAGTTGGAACCTGATGGATTATATCTAAAAGAGGAATATTAACTTGGACTTATTTAAATACCTCTAAAATTTTGTCTAAATATTTCGATTTATTGGATTTCAGTCTGTTTGGAAAAGGAGCTCTAAGACTTTTAAGTACTGGACTCGGTGAATTTTCAGTTTCTGGTGTTTGAGGTTGAAAGGTAGTAGTTTTAGAAGGTGACTCGGCAGATGAGTCCTCTATATCATCAAGTGCAACTACCTTATTGTCTATTTATTTTTTCGATCTTAAGGTATGAATGGCATTTACTGTTGGGAATAGTGTCCCAATGCCAATCGTCAGCCTATTGACGGTTGTGCTCCTTTTTGTATTAGTACATGAATTATAAATAAATAAAAGTTATTTTGGTATTTTTTCATCACAAATATTTCATCTTCTAATGAACTCCTGTGTTGTGGTGAAGTCCTTAGGACTATTTAGACTCGACAAAGGAGGATTTGTCGCTTAGTCCTTAAACATGTTCGCGATCAAATGATACGTTGTTACCAAGGACGACAACATTTATCGAGCATAGGTCGTTGTGTGCCATATGGGTTGGTTGTCCTCATAACTAAAGAGTGTGGAGACACTGGTATGGCATACAGGTGAGATGTAATGGTACATCTGCACTGAACGTGACCAACTCCAGAGCTATTTCTGCTGTCAAGATTTGCTCCGATGGGATATGGGTATAAATGTCCCTCCGACCTGAGACCGCCACGGTGACTTGCAAGCAACTCACTGTACTTAGGCACTGGACTACCTGAATTTCTAATTCAGTGACGGAAGGCTGCTGGGTGTAGTCAAGTACTTGACTTGTCGGTGCGTGTGTCAAGATGGGATTGACCACTCCAGTTTAGGAGCTGTGTACAGTCGTGTTTCAATTTAGCAAAACCTTGGCCAGGGTAGTCCTAGTGAGGAGTCACAAGACTAATTGAGTTGAGCACGATTCGGATGATATCATCAGGGTTGACAGTTTAATCCTGAGTCGTCCTAAACACAGGGTCAAAAGGGATGAATTATACGGTAACCATATTCATGTAAGTTCTGAATGTTGTGATTGTGATTATTCGACCTATCCGGTCATCGGGTACCATTGCTAGAAGGTCACTTCGATTAGTACAGGAATTGGTTCCTGTGCTACCGACTTAGGTTCGAACCTGCGGGGTCACACACATTAGAAGTTCCTTTCTGATCTGATGGCTGATTATGAGTCTTATCTATCTGGGACTCTATGATTGAGAATTAGGATTCTCTAATCATGAGTTCCACACATTTTGGGTACCAGGGTCAAAATTTTGAATTTCAAATTTTGAATTTGAAATTTGAACTCTTTGATCAGGGTTTCATATCGATGGTCTCTGATGCCTGATTGCCCATCGAATTTGGACTCAATATTTATGAGAGGTTTAATTAGTGATTTAATCACTAATTAACTCAATTTGATTGAGTAATTATTTTTGGATCAAGTCCAAATTGAATTGGATTCAGTTTGGATTGACCCGATTAGGTTAAATATTGACCTAATCGCTAAGGTGGTTTAGTCCCTGATTTGATCAGGGGTTAGGTTTAGTTAATTTTTGATTTGATTAGGATTTTATTGAGCCTAATTAAGCCTAATTATGTTGGATTTAATCTGGTCTAATTGTGCTTAACCTATTTTAAACTAGGTTGGCTCAATTTGAATCAAACCACCTTGTTTTAAATTCCCTGCGACACCCAACTTCCTTGCACCCATTTGAATTCACGAGAAGAAACTTCTCGTGAAATTTTTCTCACGCAAAACCCTTCCCCACGCCCTCATTTGTGCACCATAAGGATGGATAAAATAATTAGTTAGCCATTTAAATTCAAAGCATGTTTGAATTTGAATGGATAACTTATCACTTGCCCTTTCATCCTTATCCATTTTGTGCGCCACATTACTTACACGAGAAAAGGTTTCTCGTGAAACATTTTCCACGCACAAAGAGCCATGCCCCTTCTCTTCTCACGCCCAAAAGGATAGGGATAAGTTGGTTTTCGTTTGAATTCAAATTTGATTTGAATTCAAATGTGTAACCTCTTGTCTTTATCCTCTCACGCGGATAAGACACGTTCGACGTTGTTTTAAAAAGAAGAGAAATGTGGGACGTGCGTAAAAATTTTAGGAGAGAAACTTTGAGGCGTGAGGAAGGCTTCTGCGCAAGGTGAAGGTCCAAAACCTTCCGAGAGAAAAAGAAAGAAAAGAGAAAAAATTGAGCGCAGGGTTTTTGGTGTGTACCCTAGGGTTTCTACCTAGGGTTCGGGAAGTGAGATTGGTGTGCCACGAGTGTTGTGAGTCCACCAAATTTTAGAGAGAGATCCATCAGCCTCTCAAGCAACTTTGCAGATGTTCCAGAGCATCCGAGAAGTCGGCACACATCGATCGAAGGAGTTCGATCAACATCTGCCATCAAAAGGGTGAAATCACGAACTAGCATTCGTGAGGAGCTGATCAGACGGGAGCTTCGTGTGGACGATCCGCAGAGGCCAGATATTTGTGTGGCTGTGACATGATGATCAGAGCCCCCCGACGATGATCAGATTACGATGATCGACTACCCGCAAAAGGTGATGTATTCTGAATACAGTACTGTAAAACGTTTACTGATTCAAATTTGAATTTCAAATTTAAATGCATGCTGTTGTATCATATTTAGATCCTAGTGTAGGGTTAATTAGTATTAATTAATGAGATTAATTAATAATTCCGCTGTAAAATAGTAATTTTAAAAAAGTTTTAAAATTACCATTTTGCCCCTGCACTAAATTTTTGCTTCAAATGGTATCAGAGCATGGTTCTAGAATATGATATACATATGCATGCGTAGATTAAGGTGTAATCTATAAGTTTAAATTTGAAATTCAAAATTTAAAATTCGAAATTCAAAAAGATTTGAAATTTGAAATTTATTAGAAGTTTCAAATTTGAAATTCAAAATTTGAAATTTGAAATTTGGTTGAAATCTCAAATTTAAAATTTGAAATTCGAAATTCGAAATTTGAAATTCAAAATTTAAAATTCAAAGATTGAAAATTCGAAATTTAAAATTTGGTTGAAATCTCAAATTTGAAATTTAAAATTTAAAATTTGAAATTTAAAATTTAAATTTTGAAATTGGTATATTTAGATATACTTGATCCAAGTAGCAAGTAATCTAATTGGGTTGGTTGCCATGGCCGTCCGGTCATAGAAGAAAAGTAGGGTTTAAAGGCCCTCTCTTCCCATTCGATGGGGTCTCCTATGGCGGTAGGGGTGTCGATGCAATTATATCCCATGCCGATGAAGCAGCGAAAGGACTTAATTAAGAAATTTATCATGAATATGTTAGATTAGATCTAAAAAAAAATTTATGATTTATTTTGAGTTATTTTTTGTTATGAAATGAGCAATAGAATTGCTGTTTATGAAATGTGCTGATCCGTTTGTGAAATGAGTCAACACATTTGGTGAACAGAAAATAAAATCTTTCAAAATTTGAAAATTATTTTCAAAATGCCAAACCCTGACCCATCATCCTAAGTACTTAATTAAAAGAATTAAGTCTTGTCTAGTAGGTCTAGAATTGTGAATTAAGACCTAAGACAATTGCATAAACTTGTGGGTCAATGGGTTAGATGAATTAGGTCCATAATTGGGTTAGACCTAAGGTTAGTTTAAAAATGGACTAAATGGAGTAATTGGTCAAATCTAATCAAAAGTTGAATTAGATTAGGTCAAGGATACTCTAGACTCAACTTCAATAGTTGTAGTTGAATGGGTCCATGTCTTTAACTAGACCAAGATGGACTTAATTCATGGCTACGCGGTGGAGCTCTATTTACTAAGTTGATCAAAATTAAAACTAATGAACCGGTTGGTGTCTAAGGTAAGTTCGGCAGTTTTGACCAGTGGTTCTTAAGCGGGAGCTACTCGCATTGATTCGATCATTGACGAGTTAATGGCAAATCCCCACCACTGATCTCACTTACCTGGCCAATCTGGTAAGTTAGATTTTGATTAGATCACTTGGTGATTAGAGCTCACCTATGTCATTAGGTAAATCAGTGTGACTGATTTAGGTTCTCCTAATGCCAGCTTTAATTAAATCCTTTTTTTAATCTGACTTGGTGAAGTCAGTGGGAGGATTGAAATTGGCTGGATGATTTCTTCTCTACTATTCTTTAATAAAATCCTCAAAATTATTAGGTCCCTAAAATGATTAAGTTATAATGATAACTAAGTCATAGCCTCCCATTAAGTGAGTGATAATGAGTTCATTAGTTCAATGATCATTGGAGGCCCAAAGGCCTGGTGCTCATTGGCTAATGAAATTATTATTCATAATATGATAATTTGATTGAGTCTTTCTGATGGTGGTTAGGTTGGCCGGCCAAAGTCGGGCCTGATCATTTATTGGTCTGATTCACTAAATTAAATCATGTTAATGGTTGGACCTAACCAAATCTTTTCAGTGGAGGCCAAAGCCTACTGATTAGGTTCTGGGGCAAAATTAATTACTAGAAGTTGTTTAGAGAAATAACTGGTTAAGAACCTACCCATAGATGCACATGGGTTGACCAACCAAAGTTGGGCTCGTGTGTAGTCTGTGTGGATTCTAGTACCCATTAAGAAATTAAAGTAATTTCTCGAATTGGAGGATGAGGCTACCAGTTCGTAAAAATATTGGAAAAAATTTTAGACTAAAATCCAAGTCTTTAGTATTAATTTATGTACTAATAGAGGTCTCATTTTTCTTTAAGCAGCTATGGCCACTACCCTGTCGCTCCGATCATTATTAGATAATGACAAGCTCATGAGATCCAATTTCGATAGCTGGTATCGAAAATTGAAAAATATCCTTGAGCATGAGCGGATCCTTTATGTAGTAACGGATCTAGCACCGGAGGAGCCAGCTCCGAACACTAGTCAGGCGATCCGAGACACTTACTTGAAGTGGCTCAATGACCGCACCACCGTTCGATGTATTATGCTGGTAGCAATGAATGACGAGTTCAGCCGAAGGTTTGAGAACGCCCAGCCACAGGAGATGCTTCAAATGTTGAACGACTCCTTTGGCATGTCTGACGACGTTGAAAGGCACAAAACTAGTTGTGCCATTTTCAATGCTCGGATGAGGGATGGGGCCTCAGTCACTGATCATGTACTGTACATGATCGAGATGATTGAGCGCCTAAGCAAATTGGGCTTTCCTCTGCACGAGCAGCTCGGTAAGGATGCGATCCTTAATTCTTTGCCCAAGTCCTTCCTTCCATTCCTTACTCATTTTCGAATGACAAAGCCTGCAGTAAACTACCACGGATTGTTGGGGTTGCTGCAGAACTTTGAGAAGGATCACCAACTCCATAAGGAGTCGGTGAATGTAGTGGGAGGGTCTTCTTCTCGTCGTCAACCCTTTGGGAAGGGGAAGAAGAACAAGAAGAAGAAAAATAAGAAGGTGCAATCTCATGCTGGGACAGTAGCACGGGGTCAGACCAAGAAGCGCAAGCACGACCAGAGCCAGGCGGAGTGCTTCTTTTGCAAGAAGCACGGGCATTGGAAGAGGAACTGTCCTCAATACATTGCCTCCCTGGACCCGAACAGGCCAAAGAAGAAGCAAGGTAATTATATGATAACTCCTTGCAACTTTTCGATTTGTGATACTACTGCCTGGGTATTGGATACCGGAAGCCCTTATCATATTTGTAATTCGATGCAGGGTCTGCAGGTCAGTAGGAGATTTGATGAAGGCGAGAGGTTCCTGAATATTGGAGATGGAAGCAAAGTTCCAGTTCTAGCTTTAGGAATCATGAGTCTTGTAATCAATTCTCGTAATGTAATTCTGAGTGAATGTCACTATTGTCCAAGTTTTTTATTAAATATTATTTCTGTAGGCCTTTTGGCCATGTACGGTTATGATTTTTTAATAAAAAAAAATATTTGTAATATCATTTTGAATGGTGTTACAATATTTGTTGGACAATTAAATAATAGAATTTACTTACTATCACAACCTGTTAATGTGGTTTAAAAATTCGGTAAACGCTCTAGAATAGATAATGTGTCAGAAGTCTACCTTTGGCACTGTAGGCTAGGTCATATCAATAAGAACAAGATAAACAGGTTGGCTCAAGAAAGAATTCTTGAAGTTAGTGATTGTGAATCACTTCCAACCTGTGAGTCCTGTCTTCTTGGGAAGATGACCAAGTCACCTTTTACTGGAAAAGGTGAGCGAGCCGGTGAACTCTTAGGTCTGATACATTCTGATGTATGTGGACCCATGAGCTCAAGTGCAAGAGGTAGATTTTTCTACTTCATAACCTTCACAGACGACATATCTAGGTATAGGTATGTCTATTTAATGAAGCATAAGTCGGAATTATTTGAAATGTTCAAACTATTCCGAAATGAGGTAGAAAAACAAACTGAAAAGTGTATTAAAACTCTTCGATCTGATCGAGGAGGTGAATACCTTTCCAATGAATTTCTGACGTATCTAGGGGAGAATGAGATTCTCTCTCAGTGGACTCCTCCTGGAACACCACAGCATAATGGTGTGTCTGAAAGGAGGAATCGGACCCTGTTAGACATGGTTCGATCCATGATGGGGTTTGCTGGTCTGTCGATCTTCCTCTGGAGATATGCGCTCGAATCGGCTTGTTACCTTCTAAATAGAGTTCCGAGTAAGTCTGTAGCCAAAACGCCATATGAGATATGGATAGGACGTAAGCCAGTACTCTCGCACCTTAGGGTTTGGGGGTATCCGGCTTATATTAAACGTTTAATTACAGACAAGCTTGGACCTAGGTCTGACAAGTGTAATTTTATAGGGTACCCAAAAGAGACCAAAGGGTATTATTTCTACCTTACTGATGAGCAAAAGGTATTTTGTCAGCCTTAAGGCAATCTTTTTAGAAAAGGAGTTCCTTAGTGAAGGAACTGTTGCCTCTAAAGTCGAACTTGACGAAGTTCGACAGGTGAAAAAACCGACACATGTTACTGAACCTGAACTGGATTTGATTAGATCAGATCCGGAGCCCATTGATTATGCACCCTTAAGGCGGTCTGGTAGAGTACCACATCAACCAGACAGATACTATGGTTTCTTGGTCCGGGATGGTGATCCTGTCGAACTTGATGAAAATGATGAGGATCCGATCACCTACATGGATGCAATGCAGAGACCTGACTCTGAGAAATGGCTAGAGGCCATGAAATCCGAAATGGAGTCCATGAAGGTCAACGATGTGTGGACATTGGTTGACCCACCCGAAGGAGTAAAACCCATAGGGTGTAAGTGGGTCTTCAAAAGGAAGAGGGGTGCAGACAGAAAGGTGGAGACCTATAAAGCCCGTCTGGTTGTCAAGGGATATCGTCAACGTTATGGTATAGACTATGACGAGACGTTTTCTCCTGTGGCAATGCTCAAATCCATTCGGATTATGCTTGCGATAGCTGCCCATCTGGATTATGAAATCTGGCAGATGGATGTGAAGACAGCTTTCCTAAACGGAGAGCTGGACGAAGAGGTGTATATGATACAACCTGAAGGGTTCACATCCACAGATGAGTCTAAGGTGTGCAAGCTACAGAGGTCCATTTATGGACTTAAGCAGGCATCTCGGAGTTGGAACATACGTTTTGATAGGACGATCAAAACGTATGGCTTCGTTAAGAACGGAGAAGAGCCCTGTATTTATAAGTGGGCTAATGGTCCAGTAGTAGTATTTCTTATATTGTATGTGGATGACATTCTCTTAATCGGGAATGATGTCCCTACATTACAGGGAATAAATGATTTGGCTATCATCACAGTTCTCCATGAAGGATCTGGGAGAAGCTTCCTATATCCTAGGGATGAAGATCTATAGGGATAGATCCAAAAAGTTGCTTGGTTTATCCCAGTCCACGTACATTGATACTATGCTGAAAAGGTTCAGCATAGAAAATTCCAAGAAAGGCTATCTACCGATAGGCCATGGAATTTCTCTCTCGAAGAGGGATTGTCCGACAACACCTCAAGAGAGAGAGCGTATGGGTAGGATTCCATATGCTTCGGCAGTGGGATCTATCATGTACGCCATGACATGTACATGACCAGATGTGGCATACTCACGTGGGGTAGTAAGTAGATACCAATCTGATCCAGGAGAGAATCACTGGAAGGTTGTTAAAACCATCTTAAAGTATTTAAGAAATACTAAGGACCAGTGGCTTATATATGGTGAATCGGACTTGAGACTTATAGGGTTTACAGACTCTAGTTTCCAGTCTGATCGCGATGATAGCAAGAGTGTGTCAGGATTTATTTTTACCCTTAATGGTGGGGCTGTCTGCTGGAAGAGTTTCAAGCAGCATACTGTGGCTGATTCAGTATGCGAGGCGGAGTATATTACTGCATCAGATGCGGCCAAAGAAGCGGTGTGGCTGAAAAAATTCATCACCGAGCTCGGAGTAGCACCCTCCCTTGTTGGTCCAGTTCTGCTCTACTGCGTCAGCTCTGGAGCCATTGCTCAGGCGAAGGAACCAAAGGCACACCAGCGGACGAAGCATATTCTGCACCGCTACCATCTCATCCGGGAGATCGTGGATCGAGGTGACGTCGACCTTCAGAAGATCGACGGGAAGGGAAACCTGGCCGACCCATTCACTAAAGCCATTACGGTGAAGGAGTTCAACGACTACAAGTCGAAGATGGGTATTAGATACTGCACCGATAGGCTTTAGGCCAAGTGGGAGATTGTTGGGAATAGTGTCCCAAAGCCAATCGTCAGTCTGTTGACGGTTGTGCTCCTTTTTGTATTAGTACATGAATTATAAATAAATAAAAATTATTTTGATATTTTTTCATAACAAATGTTTCATCTTCTAATGAACTCCTGTGTTGTGGTGAAGTCCTTAGGACTATTTAGACTCGACAAAGGAGGATTTGTCGCTTAGTCCTTAAACATGTTCGCGATCAAATGATACGTTGTTACCAAGGACGACAATGTTTATCGAGCATAGGTCGTTGTGTGCCATATGGGTTGGTTGTCCTCATAACTAAAGAGTGTGGAGACACTGGTATGGCATACAGGTGAGATGTAATGGTACATCTGCACTGAACGTGACCAACTCCGGAGCTATTTCTACTGTCAAGATTTGCTCCGATGGGATATGGGTATAAATGTCCCTCCGACCTGAGACCGCCACGGTGACTTGCAAGCAACTCACTGCACTTAGGCACTGGACTACCTGAATTTCTAATTCAGTGACAGAAAGTTGCTGGGTGTAGTCAAGTACTTGACTTGTCGGTGCGTGTGTCAAGATGGGATTGACCACTCCAGTTTAGGAGCTGTGTACAGTCGTGTTTCAATTTAGCAAAACCTTGGCCAGGGTAGTCCTAGTGAGGAGTCACAGGACTAATTGAGTTGAGCACGATTCGGATGATATCATCAGGGTTGACAGTTTAACCCTGAGTCGTCCTAAACACAGGGGTCAAAAGAGATGAATTATACGGTAACCATATTCACGTAGGTTCTGAATGTTGCGATTGTGATTATTCGACCTATCCGGTCATCGGGTACCATTGCTAGATGGTCACTTCGATTAGTACAGGAATTGGTTCCTGTGCTACCGGCTTAGGTTCGAACCTGCGGGGTCACACACATTAGAAGTTTCTTTCTGATCTCATGGCTGATTATGAGTCTTATCTATCTGAGACTCTATGATTGAGAATTAGGATTCTCTAATCATGAGTTCCACACATTTTGGGTACCAGGGTCAAAATTTTGAATTTCAAATTTCAAATTTGAAATTTGAACTCTTTGATCAGGGTTTCATATCGATGGTCTCTGATGCCTGATTGCCCATCGAATTTGGACTCAATATTTATGAGAGGTTTAATTAGTGATTTAATCACTAATTAACTCAATTTGATTGAGTAATTATTTTTGGATCAAGTCCAAATTGAATTGGATTCAGTTTGGATTGACCCGATTAGGTTAAATGTTGACCTAATTGCTAAGGTGGTTTAGTCCCTGATTTGATCAGGGATTAGGTTTAGTTAATTTCTGATTTGATTAAGATTTTATTGAGCCTAATTAAGCCTAATTATGTTGGGTTTAATCTGGTCTAATTGTGCTTAACCTATTTTAAACTAGGTTGGCTCAATTTGAATCAAACCACCTTGTTTTAAATTCTCTGCGACACCCAACTTCCTTGCACCCATTTAAATTCACGAGAAGAAACTTCTCATGAAATTTTTCTCACGTAAAACTCTTCCCCACGCCCTCATTTGTGCACCATATGGATGGATAAAATAATTAGTTAGCCATTTAAATTTAAAGCATGTTTGAATTTGAATGGATAACTTATCACTTGCCCTTTCATCCTTATCCATTTTGTGCGCCACATTACTTACACGAGAAAAGATTTCTCGTGAAACATTTTCCACGCACAAAGAGCCACACCCCTTCTCTTCTCACGCCCAAAAGGATAGGGATAAGTTGGTTTTCATTTGAATTCAAATTTGATTTGAATTCAAATGTGTAACCTCTTGTCTTTATCCTCTCACGCGGATAAGACACGTTCGACGTTGTTTTAAAAAGAGGAGAAAGGTGGGACGTGCGTAAAAATTTTAGGAGAGAAACTTTGAGGCGTGAGGAAGGTTTTTGCATAAGGTGAAGGTCCAAAACCTTCCGAGAAAAAAATAAAGAAAAGAGAAAAAATTGGGCGCAGGGTTTTTGGTGTGTACCCTAGGGTTTCTACCTAGGGTTCGGGAAGTGAGATGGGTGTGCCACGAGTGTCGTGAGTCCACCAAATTTCAGAGAGAGATCCATCAGCCTCTCAAGCAACTATGCAGATGATCCAGAGCATCCAAAAAATTGGCACACATCGATCGAAGGAGTTTGATCAACATCTGCCATCAAAAGGGTAAAATCACGAACTAGCATTCGTGAGGAGCTGATCAGATGGGAGCTTCGTGTGGACGATCCACAGAGGCCAGACATTTGTGTGGCTACGACGTGATGATCAGAGCCCCCCAACGGTGATCAGATTGCGGTGATCGACTACCCGCAAAAGGTGATGTGTTCTGAACACAGTACTGTAAAACGTTTACTGATTCAAATTTGAATTTTAAATTTAAATGCATGCTGTTGTATCATATTTAGATCCTAGTGTAGGGTTAATTAGTATTAATTAATGAGATTAATTAATAATTCTGCTGTAAAATAGTAATTTTGAAAAAGTTTTAAAATTACCATTTTGCCCCTGCACTAAATTTTCGCTTCATTTACACCATTAACTTGGTTTTCTTGTTGGGGTCATGGACCATTTTGGTTCCTAGGATTTGGCTCAGGTTGGCTAGGTAACCTACCATGTTCTCGTTCACTAATGGTCGAAGCCAGCTGACTTACTTGCATTTCCAGACGGGCTATAGCTTGGGTGTTATTATTTATGAGTTGACCCATGGTTTGCATAAAGCTGGTATGTGTCTTCATCATGGCTTCTAGGCTTTTCTCTAAAGAGGTAATTTTCTTGTCATTATCATGGAAGCCTGGCGGGTTATTCATCACTGGGTTGGACCTTAGATTTTGCTGATTGAAATTTGGATTGTCTACATTAGGATTCTGGGACCATGAGAAATTCAGGTGATTCCTCCAACCTGGGTTATATGTGGGTGCATAAGGATTGTTCAATGGTCCTTGATAGGTGGCATTCACCTGTGCACACTCATTCGAGTAAGAACATTCTTCTAAGACATGGTCTGGTGCATTGCACCCTTTACACATGGGTGCAGATATTTGATTTACATTGGCTGGTCTCTGTAATTCTAAGGCTTCTAATCTACGTGTTAAGGTTGCAATCTTGGCCTCTGATGCTAGGGTTGGTTGAATTTGATGCATTCCTCCTCTTAAAGGTGTAGCTTTATCAGGTTCCCTAGTTGTTTCCCACTGTAAATTTTTCTCGGCTAGGTCTTCTAAGAATTGCCAAGCTTCAGTAGTTTCTTTGTCCATAAATTGGCCTTGGCACATGGACTCTAGCATGGTTCTTGAGTTTGAATCTAACCCCTCATAGATGATCTGGCAGAGTCTCCAAGTTTCTATTCCATTGTGTGGGCATTGGGTCAAAAGATTCTTGAAACGATCAAAGTACTTCTAAAATGATTCACCAGCTAGTTGGTAAAATTAATTTATTTCATTCCTAATCCTAGCTGTTTTATGATGGAGGAAATACTTTTTCAAAAGTGTTCTCACAAAACCCTCCCAGGTAGTGACAGAATAGTTTGGCAGACTATAAAGCCACTTCTTAGCATTATCCTTAAGGGCAAAGTTGATTAATCTAAGTTTGACCTCATCCTCTGTCAATTGCAGTTTCATGGTTGCACATACCTCCTCAAATTCTCTAATAAATATATAAGCATCCTCTAATCCTGTGAATTTTGGAAGCATATTTATAATTTGAGGTTTGATTTCAAAATTGTTAGCTGTGGGTTGTGGCAACCTGATACAAGATGGTTGGATAGAGCCAACTGGATAACACAAATTCTTAAGGGTCATGGGTTGGATTGGCTCAGCCATTGGAACAACAGGAATTGACTCAATTCTAACTAGACGACCCGACAATCTTCTCCACACACGAGGTGTACGGTTCTCGATGTTTATATAATTTTTTTTTTTTAAATTTTTATGTATAAGAAAAAGAAAGAAAAGAGAAAAAGTTCTAAAGAAAAGATCCTAAGGAGTCCTAAATCTAAAGAAAAGTAACCAAATTAATTTAAATTTTAATAATTTTTTTTTTATTTTTCAAACAAGTGAAACAATAAATTAAACTCAATCTATCCTAGGGTTAACCTAAATCTAGACAGCTCCTAACTGTTCCAAGATGACCCTTCAAGCATTCCAAGTGGAGATTGATCAACTAGTTAGCCAGGTAAGTATAAGAGGTGGGAGGTTCACTCATCGTTGCCTTTCTAGACACCAAACGAGTTGGTCAGGCCAGCAACTGAACCAATTTAACAAACCACCCTCAGGGACTTGCCTAGACACCAACCAATCAAACAACTCAAACTTAGTAGAACTCTTAGGGTTCCTTGTCCTATTGAGCTTGAATTCCTTAAGGTTGACGTCTAATTGATTTTAAGATTAAAGGTTTAGGTAATGCAATATGATGGAGATGGTTTTTGGGCTAAGGAAGGGTAATGAAATCCCCACCTTATCTTGTTAATGGGTTGATGCCCTTAGATTAATTATGAAAATGCAAATGCAAATAAACAAGATGATCAAGAATGTAAAAGATTTTAATTTAGAATTTTTTTTATTTTGATATTTTACTTCACGATTATGAAATGTCTTTTATTTTATTTTTTTTTTTGATTAAGTAAATTCAAATGATTAGGTCTAAAAGAAAAAGTAATTAACTAAAAATTATAAAAGAGAAATTAGAAGCATACCTGAGTTTTCCAGCAATCACCAACTAAATCTAGAAACCTAAAGGAAAAAGAAAGAGAGTTATAAAGCACGAAGAACAAATATTTGAAAATAATTTAAAACGTCAATTCCCCGACAACGGTGCCAAAAACTTGATGTGCAAATCTTAAAATTTATTTATAAAACCGCAAGCGCACAGTGTGCAGAGTAGCACGACCGCGAGTACGGATCGATCCCACAGAGATTTGATTTAAAAATGATTTTCAAATCTATGCTCAAGCGAGCTTTAACGAAAATCGAAAATTGAAAGTTATTTGCTAAAGACAATAAGACTAAGGATCTAGGGTTTTTGAATCCACTAGATCTAGATTAGGAAATTCTACCTAGAATTTTTTTTATTGATCCTAACGACTACTCCTCTTGTCTTTCCCAAGCATAGATTATGAAGGGACTAAGGCCCAACGATAACCCATCAAGATTCTTTACAAGGGAGTAGTAACTAGGATCCCTTAGGGTTTTCTCCTCCTATGCACTGAATCAAACATGAACTATGAAGGGACTCTGACCCAACTGTAGTTCATCAAAAATTCTTGGCAAAAGAGAAAGAAAAAGAAATCCTAAGAAAAAGAAAGAACCCTATGTAAAACCCCTACTCATGATCTAGCTTCATCGCAAATCCTAGAAGGGATGCTTAGCTAGACATGATCTAAATCTACTTACAAAATTTAAATACAGAAAAATAAACTATCCTAATTTCATAAATTAAACTATCCTAATTGTATAAATTTAAATTGCATAAATTAAACTATCCTAATTGCAAGAAATTAAATTGCATAAATTAAACTATCCTAATTGCAAGAAAAATAAATTGCATAATGTAAAGAGATAAAATTGCATAAAAATAAGATTTTATATAAAAAAAAATTATTACAAAAACCTCAAAGCTCGAGGCTTGAGAAGAAAGCTAAAAACCCCACTATCTAGGGTTACAAGCTTGATCGGAAGGAAAGAATCATTAAAACAAGGGCATTTGGGGGCTTTTTATAGGCATTTGGGGGTTATAAGGTTTTCAAAACTTTAGATGTGGGACTAAGAGGTTTTAGAGAGCTGTTAGGGGGATTTAGGGGCTCAAATCTCACTCAAAAAGTATTTAAATCCATCAAGAAACCCTAAAAATTGTTTCAGCCGTTCGATCTTCATCTAAAGGACCCAATTCATCAAATAGATCAAACCGGGAGCGATTCTGGGCCATCGGATCATGATCTGGGTGAAGCGCTGCCGTTGGATCGCGCTGCAGAGATGGGATCAGGTCGGATGCATCGCGGACCGTCCGATCAAGGTGCTGGAAGATTTCGTCCGTTGGATCGCGCTGCAGAAGGATCCTGTGTTGTCCTAGTATTTATTGATTCTTGCAATTGCCTTGATTACGGTTGGATCTTGACCGGCTACGATGGTGGCCGTCCGATGGTGCAAAAATGTGGAGCGTTGGATCTTGATCGGACCATCGAGTGATGTGAAGTTACCAGGTTGCCCTTCGGACCTTCTTCTCTCTCCTCATGAGCCCTGGACCGCGTGCGTGGACCGGGCTCGCGATGCGTTGCGGTGAGCCGAGACTCACTGATTGGCTGATTTATAGTGCGCCGATGGTCCATGGTCCATGCGCCTGTTGCTGTTGACCAGGCGGCTAACCAGATCACCAAATCAGTTGATTTTTGATCAATTTTGACTTGATTTGACTCGAGTTTGACCCAATTGAGTCTTCTTTCTTCATTCTTCAATTTCTGGGTCAATTTAACTCTGTTTTGCATAAAATTTGCACCGTTGGAATCCTCTTTCCTTGTTCTTTCTATTGATGACCTCTTCTTCTACAAAATATAATAACAAGTATCAATTTTTTAATAAAATTAGATAATTTAGATATTAATTGATACTTTTTATGTCAATTTATGACATAAATCAGTAACCCATGAGGGAACCAATCAAGTAAAGGAGTCTAAAATCAATATGCTTGTGCATAAATATGAATTGTTTAAAATGGAGCATGATGAGTCCATAACTGGCATGTTTACTCGCTTTACTGATATTATTAATGGTTTAAAGAGTCTTGGCAAGTCCTATACTAACAGTGAGCTTGTAAGAAAGATTCTCTGATCCTTACCAAGAACTTGGGAAGCCAAAGTGACTGCCATTCAAGAAGCTAAGGACTTGAACATTCTACCCTTGGAAGAGCTTCTAGGATCATTGATGACTCATGAGCTAAGCATGAAGCAACATCAAGAGGAAGAAGTCAAAAAGAAAAGAACCATTGCCCTCAAATCCACAGCTCCACCAGATGAAGAAACTGATGACACTGAAGATGAAGAACAGGATGAAGAGATGGCACTCATTATTCGAAGATTCAAGAAATTTTTGAGAAAAAGAAAACAGGGGATAAGGAAGAGGCCATTCACAAAAGGAGAGCAGAGCAAAGAAAAAGAGAAAGACCAACCCGTTATCTGCTACGAATGCAAGAAGCCGGGACACTTCAAATCTGAATGCCCTCAGCTGAAGAAAGGTCCCAAGAAGTACAAAAAGAAGGCCATGATGGCTACTTGGAGTGCGAGTGATGACTCAAGCTCCGATGAAGAAAACTCAACCGAATAAGCCAACCTGTGCCTTATGGCACACGAAAATGAGATAATTTCTGATACTCCTAGTGACTTTACATTTGAAGAATTACATGAAGCTTTCTATGATTTAGTTGATGAATTAAAGAAACTACGAATGAAGAACAAAGAGCTAAAATTAAAAAATCAATTTTTGTTGAAACAAACTGAAAATATTTCAATTGAGAAATCCACCCTACTTCAAGAAAATCAAAGCTTAAAGAATGAAATTGCCAAGCTAAAACCAATAGTAGAAAAGTTCACCTTGAGTTCAAATAAACTTAATATGATTCTTGATAATCAAAAGGCTGTGTATGATAAGGCTGGACTTGGCTATAATCCCTTGAAGAAACAAAAATATATGAAAAATATGTATGTAAACTCTTTAAGTAACAAGTCTTCTAATATTACTTGCTTCACATGTGGTAGAGTAGGACATAAGTCATACACTTGCTTCTCTAACAAATCTGCAAACTCAACTGTAAAGAAAATATGAGTTCCAAAATGAACCATTATGACTAACCTAAAAGGATCCAAGAAAGCTTGGGTACCTAAAATAAAAACTTGACTTTTGCTTGCAGGTGTGTCTAGCATCCCAAGGAGAAAATAGGAAATGGTATCTTGACAGTGGATGCTCGAGACACATGACTGGTGATGAATCTCAATTCATCACTCTTGATGCTAAGGATGGAGGGATGGTCACCTTTGGAGATAATAGCAAAGGAAAGATCATCGGTATAGGTAACATTGATATCACTCCCTCCAAATACATTGAAAATATTTTGTTAGTAGATGGTTTAAAGCATAACTTACTAAGCATTAGTCAATTTTATGATAAAGGATATAAGGTTATTTTTGAATCATCTGTTTGCATTGTAACTAGTCTTATTAATGATGACATTAAATTTATTGGACATAGACATAGTAATATTTATATGATAGATTTAAATGATTTAGCCAAAATAAACATGCAATGCCTAGTGTCCTTGAATGCTAAAGTTAATGAGACTAGTTGGCTTTGGCATCGCAGACTTGCACACATTAGCATGCATTCTCTTTCAAAATTAATTAAGAAAGAATTAGTTCTTGGTTTGCCAAAACTGAATTTTGAAAAGGATAGAATTTGTGATGCATGCCAACTAGGTAAACAAACAAGAGTTTCGTTTAAATCCAAAAATATTATTTCTACCTCTAGACCTTTAGAGCTTTTGCATATGGACTTATTTGGACCTACTAGAACCACTAGTCTAGGAGAAAAACGATACGGTTTTATAATTATAGATGATTACTCTCGTTTTACATGGGTTTTCTTTTTAGCACACAAAGATGAAACTTTTCATGTTTTCACTAAATTTTATCGAAAAGTCACTAATGAGAAAGGATTTTCAATTCAAAATATTCGAAGCGATCATGAAACTGAATTTAAAAATCAAGACTTTGAAAACTTTTGTGATGAAAAGGAAATTGGCCATAACTTCTCTGCTCCTAGGACACCCCAACAAAATGGGGTAGTAGAAAGGAAAAATAGAACCTTAGAAGAAATGGCCCGTACCATGCTTTGTGAAAGCAACCTTCCAAGATATTTTTGGATGGAAGCAATCAACATAGCATGTTACATTTTAAATCGTGCCTTGATTAGACAAATTTTAAAGAAAACCCCCTATGAGCTTTGGAAAGAAAGAAAACCTAATATTGCTTATTTTCATATTTTTGGTTGTCGATGTTATGTGTTAAATAATGGTAAAGAAAGACTTGGAAAATTTGATGCTAAATCAGATGAAGCAATCTTTCTTGGTTACTCCTCCACTAGTAAAGCTTTTAGAGTTTTTAACAAAAGAACCTTAATAGTAGAGGAGTCCATACATGTTGTCTTTGATGAATCTAACGATCTTCCTTCAAGGAAGAATGAAAGTGTTGATGATGCAGATCCTCTTATAGAAGGAATGAAGGAGATCACTCTGAAAGATTCAACAATTCAAGAGGATAAGAAACATGAGGACAAACAAGATGAGAGAGGTGAAGAATATCAAGAACAACCTCAAGGTACAAATGACCTACCCAAAGAATGAAGGTATGTTCACAATCACCCTAAGGAGCTAATTATTGGTGATCCTATGCATGGGGTAAAAACTCGTTCTTCACTTAGAGATGTATTTAATCATTGTGCTTTTGTATCTCATCTTGAACCAAAAACTATTGAAGAAGCTGAAAATGATTATAATTAGATTAATGCAATGCAAGAGGAACTTAATCAATTTGAAAGAAATAATGTATGGACTCTAGTATCAAGACCTAAAAATCATTCAATAATTGACACAAAATGGGTCTTTAGGAACAAATTAGATGAACATGAAAATATAATAAGAAATAAAGCAAGGTTGGTTGCTAAAGGTTATAATCAAGAAGAAGGGATTGATTTTGATGAGACCTTTGCACCTGTTGCTAGATTAGAGGCCATTAGACTTCTACTTGCATATGCTTGCTTTATGAAATTTAAATTATTTCAAATGGATGTCAAAAGTATATTTTTGAATGGATATATTGCTGAAGAAGTCTATGTAGAACAACCCCCAGGATTTGAAAATCATGCTTTTCCTAATCATATTTTTAAATTAAATAAAACTTTATATGGATTAAAACAAGCACCTAGAGCTTGGTATGATAGGCTAAGCAAATTCTTACTAAATAATAGTTTTTCAAGAGGTAATGTAGACACAACTCTCTTTATTAAAAGAAATCTAAATGATATGTTAGTTATACAAATTTATGTTGATGACATAATTTTTGGGTCTACTAATGAATCTCTTTGTCAAGACTTTGCTAAGCTCATGCAGGGGGAGTTCGAGATGAGCATGATGGGAGAACTTACCTTCTTCCTCGGACTCCAAATCAAACAAACAAAAGAAGGAATCTCCATCACCCAAAGCAAGTACACCAAGGAACAACTCAAAAGATTTGAAATGGAGAACTCCAAACCAATTGGCACACCCATGAGCCCCTCATGTAAGCTTGACAAGGATAATGAAGGTAAATGTGTAGACTTAAAATACTATAGAGGTATGATTGGCTCTCTATTATATTTAACTGCAAGTAGGCCTGATATCATGTTTAGTGTTTGTTTATGTGCTAGATTTTAATCTAATCCTAAAGAATCTCACTTGAATGCTGTTAAAAGAATCCTTAGATATTTAAATGGTACTCAAACTCTAGGATTATGGTACTCTAAAGACTCACTAATTGACTTAATAGGATATTCAGATGCTGATTTTGCTGGATGTAGATTGGACAGAAAAAGTACTAGTGGAACTTGCCAATTTCTTGGAGTTAACCTAATCTCCTGGTTTAGCAAGAAACAAAATTCGGTAGCACTGTCTACGGCTGAGGCCGAATACATTGCAGCTGAAAGTTGTTGTGCTCAAATCTTGTGGATTAAGCAACAACTCGAAGACTTTGGTATCAAACTTAATGAAATACCAATAAGATGTGACAATACAAGTGCCATAAATCTATCTAAAAATCCAATCCAACATTCAAGATCTAAACATATTGAAATAAGACATCATTTTATAAGAGAACATGTTCAAAACAAAAATATAATTCTTGAATATGTTTGTACTGAAAATCAATTAGCTGATATCTTTACAAAGGTCCTTAGTGAGGATAGATTCTGTGAAATTAGGAGAAATCTAGGAATTCTTGATCCTTTTGCCTAAATGTTTCTCGAATTTCAAGAAATCAATGTCAAAATTTATTTGAGCTAAATTTTCATCATCTCTCTTGGACCTAAATGCTCGAGATTATCATTCTCACAACATGTCATTGAGCAAAGTTTCTTCTCCCAAAATTTTAAATTTTTTCGAAATTTATTCATATTTTTTCTGAATTTTTGTGATTCATGAGTCGACCCCCTAGGGTCGACCCAATGGCATACTTGAAATTATTGCCAACTTCCCACGGGTTCTTTTCTTTTTAACTTGAAGCCTGTTCATGAGCCGACTCATTCTTCTTCTTCGTCTTCCTCCCTCCAAGACTCATCGTCCTCATCTTCGTTCTCTCCAAAACCAAGGATTTAGCCCAAGATCATTCTCCCTTCTCATCTCCACCTCAAATCACCTCTTGAGAAAGGAGCTTTTCACATCCTTCTCCCTTGATTGAAGCGGTTGGAACGTGCCCTAGCTTCCACCGTTCTTCTCAAAATCATCATTTCTCTCCGCCAAAATCTCTTTCCATCCTCTAGTAACCTTCCTTCTCCTCACCCATTTGATCTTCCGAGTCACTCTGCCTGCTCTTGTGGTGAGAATGGCCCCAAAGATGAAACTCCCTCAAAGAAGAAAATCAGTCCGTGCGCTGGAAGAAGGCGTCCGCAGAAAAAGGCAAGCTTCTCAGACCACCTCTGCTCCCATTCCGGCTTCAGTGTCTGCACCAGGTCCCTTTCAGTCTCCCCTTAGCCCTAGCAAAATCCCTCTCTTTGACAGAAAGGTAGAAACCGGCAAGAATGTGGATTTTAGATTCTTTGAAAAAGAAGGTTTCTCCTTTGGGACAAAGATCAAAAACCAAGGTTGGGGATTTTACTGTTCTCTCAAGGAAGTTACTTATGTGGACTTGGTTAGAGTGTTTTATCTAAATCTGTACTATGGCAATGGAACAGTAACCTCTACTGTTAAGGAAATTGATATCTGTCTAGATCCTATTATTTTGGGAGAGATTCTACATTTGCCCTGTGAGGAATATTCTTACATGAAACTCCCAGTGAAGGAAGAGGGGATCAATGTAATTTTAGGAGGAACCTACTCGGGAAGTCTAAATAAATTAGAAGCCAAAATCTTGTCAATTGAAATGAGAATCCTACATCAATTAGTGACAAAGCTTGTCTTCCCAAGGAGTGGTAGGCATGACCTCCTTTCTGGCCGAGATATCTGTATAATGTTTCATGTGATCACTCAAACCCTCCTAAACCTCCTTGCTTTAATGATTGAGGCCATGAGAGAGACACTGAACAGATCCAAGGCACATTTGCCTTTTGGTATGGCCTTTACACTAGTTTTCAAAAGGTTTGGAGTCAGTTTTGAGGGGGAGGCATCTGCTAAGCTTTCCCATGCAGACACCATCAACCAACACACTCTACACCGCATGGGATTCACTAGGATTGATGGTGGTTGGATCAGGGGTACAGAAAAAGAGCTGAGGAGAGAGCTGAGGATAGAGTTGAGGACAGAGCTGAGGAAGAAGGTCCCTCATTACCTCTCCATGACTTCAGGGCAGCATCTCCAGACATCCAGTTTGTTTCAGACCCAGAGGCTGGCCCTTCAGAGTTCACCAGGAGGCACACGCCCGTTCAGCAGCCAGACAGCAGAGCACCTTCCTCAGAGTTCAGATTGGCTGATGATCAGATTGAGCAGATTTCTCAGCGTGTGGCTTCCTTGCTTTCTCGTCAGTGGAGCACTTCTACATTTGCACCGGGATCCACATCATTGGATACATCTGATCAGACCTTGATCCCCCATATCTTCACTGTATTTCAGATGATCACAGATCAGTCAGTTCGGATTCAGCAGCTCGAGGATTGCATTTTGAGACTGACTGGGAGAGTACTTGACTTGCAGGGGCAAGTCTTAGCCTTGGCCCATCCTCAGCCACAGGAGTCCACTATTGAGGTCACAGACCTTACTGCGGAGGCTGACAGGCTCAGAGGTGCATTAGAGGGTGGTTATGAGTTCTTGAGGAGAGAAATCAGAGGCTCTAGTGAGCATGCTTCTACACAGTTTACTGTACTGCTTCAGTCTGTTTCGAGAGCTCTGAACGTTCTTGATTCCATCAGACTCTCTCTTGCAGTCCAGTCTTTGACCTCTGAACGTTCTCAGCCTCCAGGATCATCTCGCCCACCTACTCATGCCAGCACCTCCACTCATGGCAGAAGCAGACGGGGTAGAGGACGAGCTCCTGGTCGTGATCCATCATCTCCCCACCCCATCTCTGATACATCTGATTCTGATCCATAGAGTCATGTGTTCTACTAGATCCTTGTTGTTAGTCATGTCTGTTGTTCTTTCTAGGATCTGTCATTTTGGGCCATGTAATGATGTTAACTAGTTGACTTTTATATTATGAAATATGTATTGAAACAACTATGGTTTTAATCATCTTTTAATTATATATCTACTCTTTGTAATGGTATCAATCATCTCTCGATTATATATCTTCTCTTTGGTATCATTAATGTTGCTAATTCATATCTATGGTACTCAATGGCATATTTTGTTTTATGATTGCTGTATTCAGGGGGAATAAACATTGATGATTAGCACAAAAAGTTTGAAGAAGCACTAAAGAGAGAATGTATTAAAAAAAAAAGAGGGGGAGTTATCAAATGTTTGATGATGTCAAAAAGGGGGAGAAATTAAAGAAAAATTAAAGAAAAGCATCAAAAGCAAGATTATTAAATGACTTAAAAATACAATGAGTGAATTGCTAAGCAAAAGTATCAAAAGAGAGATAAATAAGAGAGATAAATACAAAACTTAATAATAAAATGAGTGAGTTGGGAGAAATTAACAAGATTGCTAACAAAATGATTGAATTGCTCTGATACCAATTGCTAAGCAAAGCAAATGAGCAACCTTTAAAATTACTTCTTAGACATGCTCTGATATGCTTTAAAATTTGACATGCTCTCATATACTTTACAAGTAATTCTTAAACATACAATAATACAATTAGTTGTTAAACTTGCTCTGATATCAA
This sequence comes from Elaeis guineensis, assembly GCF_000442705.2. Classification (NCBI taxonomy): domain Eukaryota; kingdom Viridiplantae; phylum Streptophyta; class Magnoliopsida; order Arecales; family Arecaceae; genus Elaeis; species Elaeis guineensis. The sequence continues at coordinate 120,465,021 of NC_025998.2, read as the reverse complement.
AATCACATAATCAAATGAGCAAATTTTCAAATCATTAAGCAATAGGCAAATTATTTATGCAAATGGGCACATGTATCACATGCCAAAAGAATCAATCTTCTTTTCAAGCAAATGCACTTATAAGTTGGTAGTAAATCTCCTGTTTATCTTCAAACTGCCTAAAATGCATTTCATTCCTTTGAAATTCATGTTCATTGATTCATATAAATGCTTTTGTTCAAATATTTTGTCATCATCAAAAAGGGGGAGATTGTTGCTCCTTAGATTGATTTTGATGATTACAAAGCAGTTGAAGGGGTACCAATGATTTTCACTTAAAAAGACTTATTGCTCTTCAGGGGCAAAATTATAATTTTACCAAAATTCTGATTTGGTAGTATCAAATGATAGAACAAAAGATTTGTGATCCAATGGTGAAAATTTTATTGATTTTGGACTTGTATTTTGAAAGTTATGCATGTTTGAAAATCATGAGTCGACCCGTGAGTCAACTCATGGCACATTGAGCTGTTTGGCACGCAGATTTTTTGGCTTGGCACAACCTGTGAGTCGACTCATGAGTCGACCCCCAAGGCATGAGTCGACCCATGAGTCGACCCCTGCAGTTTTTAGGCCAAAAATCACAGAACCTTATTTTCTGGTGATTCTCTGATGTTCTTCCACAGAGGTCGACCCATGAGTCGACCCCCAGGCATGAGTCGACCCATGAGTCGACCCCTGTGACAGAATTTTTCCGCAACGACTAGTTTTTAACCCATTTTAAGTACTTTTAATGCTCGTTTAAAGTGGTCTAACGGCTCTTTTTCAGTCTAGAATGTTTTTCACTATTTCTTAAAGCTATAAAAGGGACAAAAATGTGGAAATCAACAACAAGAACAAGAAGAACAACAAGAACAAGGAGAACAAAAGAAGAACAAAAAGAAGAAAAAGAGAGGATTCAAAGAGAGAGATTTTGAAAAAAGGATTTCAAGCCAACGTTTCAGCCCTAAGCAAGTGCTCATTCAAATCTTTCAAGAAGCCTTCAATCCAAGCTCACCAACTCCTCAAGTGCTCTTTGAAGTCTCCATCCACCTTGAGAAAATCCAAAAAGGGTCTTCTTCTTTTAAGTAAAGTATATTTAAAGTTATATTCGCTCATTGAAGGAGCTTTCTTTGTGCTTAATTGTGCTATAAACTGTTATACTCAGTTTGAGTGATTGGTTTTGTTTTGGAAGGGTTCCAAAACAAGGAAAGGTTGATCCGAACCTTGAATCGAAGTGTATAGGGTTGGCTTGTACCCGAAAAATAAGTGAACTAGCTTGGGATAGCTAGAGTCGGAGTTTCCGACGTTTGTATTCGGGTTGAATACAAGATTAGTGGATTGAAATTTTCAAGTAGGAGCTTGGAGAGTGGATGTAGGTGCAAGGTTGGCACCGAACCACTATAAATCTTTTTGTTTGGTGTGTATCTTATTGCTCTTCGTTATCTCTTCATTATTCTCTTGCATTCTTGCCCTTACTATTAGCCTTGAATTAATTCTACTCTCCCTATTTATTTAGCTTTGTCAAACACTTCTCATAAGTCATAAGTTAAGCTTAAAATTTTTAGAAACTCAATTCACCCCCCCTCTTGGGTTGCATAGCTGGGCAACATCCTTGTATTAGTGTCACCACATAAGTGATTGTGAGATCAACCACCCTCTTCATCGAGCATATATAGGATGTACCAGTCTTATCGATATTATTAATCTCTGATTCAATGAATCAATGACTAAAAATATTTTAGATTAAGACTATCAAGGATTTAGATCTCACTAGTATGATCTCATTATGGTCCTAAAACTATTGTCCTAACCTATGGAGTTCATTATAATCTTAAACAAGTATAAGATGCAGCATATAATGAATCAAAATGTCTAATTCATTAATAATAATTATCAAATACATGAATTTGGAAGATAAAATATAGAAAAATATCCCATTCTATTACACATGCAATTGGTTTGTAGGACATTATTCTTTCATGAGATTGATATTCATATAATTTTTCTTCGAATATAATTATTTGACCTCATATGTAATACTATCACCCAATAGCATATTGCCACTAAAAGCAAAATCTCATATTTCTTTTTAACAATATCCTAATTATTTCAATATATCTTCTGGTCTAAAAGTGTTTAGTTTTAAGGTATATCAAGATTCATTCTTTAATTCATATTTTATCTATCAATTCTTTTTAATCCGTATCATTGTTTAAAAAACAAAATTTATAATTCATTACACAAGGACTCTAGAAAATACTAGATTCCGTCTACACAAGTTGTTGTTAACTCCAGAATAGCTTGTTTTTTGGCCTAATCTTTTTTTTTTTCCTTCTCAAAGTTCGTAAAATACAAAAAAAATTTAGGATGGCAAACAAGAATTTTTCTTACACCCAAACCTATACCTGACAATAGAATTAGAATAGATATTTTTTATTTCCTACTCATATGAGCTCATATTCTTACTTTTCCATCAATTTCTAATTCTGATCTTTCCCTCGATTTTGTATTGAGAAATTCTTTATATACCATACCCGGTGTAGAAAAAATACATCACTCCACCTGATTGGGCCACATAGTCATCATTTTTTAATATGCATTTAATGCCTACGGTTCCATTTTATCATTTAAAATTTTGAATAATAAAAATTTTTCTCTTTCTTTAAAACAATTATGATATCCTATGATCACATTATGACATCCAGCAATCAAATTATGATTTTCTGCACAGAAAGTCATAATTTGGCCACAGAATATTATAAGAAAGGGAGATGCATTTTTATCAATTAAAAATTTTATAAATTTTTAATAATGAAAATATCCATCCCTCTTTATGATTTTTGAAAGAAAAATTATGACATCCTATGTAGGAAGTTATAATTTGACTGTAGGATATCATAATATGACCATAGGATGTCATAATCTTTTCAGAAGAGGAGAGACATTTTTATCATTTAAAATTTTAAACGAAAAATCGAAACTACGGGCATTAAATGTGTGTTGGAAAGTATTAAAAATTTTTAATGATGAAAATATCTTTCTTTTCTTATGATTTCTGAAAGAAAAATTATAACATCTTATATAAGAAGTCATAATTTGACCGCGGATGTCATAATATGACCACAGAATGTCATAATTTTTTTAGAAGAGATGGATTATTTTATCATTCAAAATTTTAAATGAAAAAGTGGAACTGTAGACATTAAATACATGTTGGAAAGCAGTAGCCACATGGCCCAATCATGTGGGGCGATGCATTTTTCTACACCGAATGTGGTGTACAAAGAATTTCCCATCTCATATTATGGTGCTAGTATAGATAGAAATTCTATTATTAAATCTTTAGATACATGCCATTAAATCATGCGTGACCTCTGCTGTTGTGTTTGCTGATAATAGAATGCATTTTTATTTGTTGTACGACACATCCGGCCAGTAGATAATAATCCTGTTCTGGCACATGCCATGTCCATTTTGCCAACTTATTCGTATTACGGAGGATGTTTATTGAGTTCTTCATCAAGATGCATGTGTGGGAACCCTGTGGCCATGTGCACGTGTGCTCTCACGTGTTAGGATGTTTGGTTGCATGTGTGATCATGTCTACATGCAAAATTGCGAACGTATATGTTCTTTCACACATTTCTAAATATGCTGACATACTTGCATGTGTGCATGGATGCATATATATGTATACATGCATGCATGTAGCTCACACAGTGGATTGACGAACTAACCAAGCTTCATTCAGAAAAATATCAAATTATAAAAGAATGTCTTAATGAATCATTAAATGATATGACATGAGGTTGAATGGATTGAATGATGTGTCGTTGATGCTTGATGAGAGGTAGAATGCATTAGATTATTTGTCGGCATGTTTAATTAGAGGTCGCCCAAGGGAGTAAATATTTTCTTTACAGCAATTTTATTTTTAAATTAAAAATTTTAATTTTTTTTTATTTTTTATTTTTAAAAAAATTTTAAAAGTTTAACCGCTCTCATGGGAGACAAATGTGGTTGGGGCTGGAAATATGACAGGTTGGATTGGATTAGTTCCGGGTTGAATTGGGTTGTGAAAGTTCCGTCGTACCGTATAAATGATTTAAGTTTTGGAAAAGATTTCAATTATCCTTGGACCAATACTAGATTCTTAGGATTTTATTTAAGAAGATGTTTGGTTTGTAACTGGAATCAGAATAGAAATAGAAATAGAAATGGCTTAGAATCAGAATTGGAATGGTCAAATCTTCCGAAGCGTTTGGTTCGTGATCGGAATCGGAATTGAAATTGAAATAAAAATTTGAATCCATAAAGAAGAGTAAGAATTGAGTTCTATATAAATTGAGCCATTCCCATTCCATCCTAAAATCAGAATCGGAATGAGACTCCTCCCAACCAAATGATTAGAATAGGAGTCATCGATTCGGATTCCGAACCCTCACTCTTCCCAACCAAATACTCCCTAAATGTATTTATGCAATTCTATAACTTAATAACATAAAAGTTATAGTTAAATATAAGTACAAATTTCTTTCTTTATTTATTGGGTGGACTCATGTTTGGTTAGGTGGAATATTGCATCAAGATTTGGTTTGTTGTGTTCAAGATCAAACATAATCCCACAATTTAAGTTGGATTGGATCAAGTTACAATAACAATATGTGAAACCTTGATCCATGCTCGACCTAGCTAATTATTAGGTCAAGACCCATTAACCTGTACTTACCCATGGGTTGACTCTCATGATACAATTTGACTTATTTGATCATAATTTAGGATGGGAAATGAATTGGTTAGATCAGGCGTGCTTGACCCTGACCTAACCTGATTTTATATTCAGGTTATGATTTTGTACCCAAACTCAATGCAATAACAAATCGAGTTGGATAGGGTCTATACAAAAATTTTAGATCCAATAGGTCATTCTAGTCGGGTTAGGAACAAGTATAATTTAGACCTAGAATCAGGTCGGGATTGGATTGGATCATGTTTGCAATTTGAATCAAGCATTAAGCTATTCTTTTATAGCTAAAATATTATAATTTATAATTACATAAAAATTCATAAAAAAATGCAAATAGAGAGCGCTAACTTGAACTTAAATTTTATTCAAAAAATTTAGTTTTATCTAAAACTATGATGTCTAAAACTTGAACTTGATCACTCAATCTAAAACTATGATGTCTAAAATATATATTGATATACTTGAAAGCATTATATATAAAAATTGACCGAAACAAATATGACAATATGAATGGTTAAGTATAATTAAAGTGAAAAAAGATAAGAGAAGGCATAGTTGTTGACTTGCAAACAAGGAATTAGTTTAATTGAGAGTTTATTAAATGGATTAGAAAAGATATTTCAAGTGAAGGAGAAGAAGATCATTTGGACTTTTGGGTCCATGGGCCAGGTTAAAAAGTATAGGACCCAAAGTTGACCCAAAATTTAAATCTGGTTCAATTTTTGAACCCAACTCAATCAACAAGTCCTCAAATATAGATCGGATTTTGAGTTTAATAGGGTTGAAACCAGATTGGGTCATGGGTTGACCTGGCCATTTATAGTCTTATCATAATTTAATCTAATTTGTAGGGCTTGATCTATTACCAGCTCAACCTAATTAACCAATCTAAGTTGATAGTTATACTTCATACCTCATCTTCCATGATAAATTAAATAATGCTATTAGAAAGAAATAGCCACTCATCAGATTCTCATCCGAGGTCATGATTCAACATAACTTAATTATACTGTTCTCGCCCAAGTGGAACTCTACATTGCTAACCTAAATTAGATTGAAGCTGTGACCCTACCTGGTCTGGTTCAATTTTTGCTGACCTCAGAGCCCAATCCGAAGTAACATCTCAGCCCAACCTGGCCGATCGAGCTGATCAGGCTGGTTGCGTTTGGATTAAACCCAACCTTGTTGCACATTCAGTAGGATTAGTGATATTTTTTGATGAGAAGCCGGGTTAAAAAATGATTAAGAGTGGAGGGATTTTAGAAAATTCTGGTGAGAAAATTAAGAAAGATGGTTAATGACTAAAAGAGCATATATGACATTGTTAGATAATCATTATATAAAACATCTCATTAGTAAGTTATGGGATTAATCGTGCCTAAGTTATTCCAAAAAATATTTTGATTGTCAGCAATCAGCTAATTAAATCTTTAATATATAAACATAGATTTTAATGATCCCAAGTAACTGACATATGAGACTGTAGTTAACATTTTTGACACCTCCAAGAGAGTGTTTGGTTCGTAATTAGAATCGAAATCGAAATGTAGTAGAATTGAAATTGGAACGATCAAATCTTCTGAAGCATTTAGTTTGCGACCGAAATCAGAATTGGAATGAAAATTTAAATTCTTAGAAAAGAGTAGGGATAAAGTTTTAGATAAATAGGATCATTTCCATTCCATCCAGAATCGAAATTAGAATAGGACTCCTTCCAATTAAATGATTAGAATGAAAGTCTCATTCTAATTTCAGATCCCAACTCTCCGCAAACAAACACCCCCTAAATATCAAGATATCAAATAATCATAATGGTTTCTGCGTTCCAATTAATCTATCAAGTCATAAGCCTTCTATCTATGTCGTTGGCTTCTTTATCCTATCTCCAAGGGCCTTCTTAAGAAGATACCTAAAAGGGTGAGCTACCATGAGAATAAAACATCGATCACAGTGCCATCTCCACTACCTAAAGAACCAGTAGTCCCAGCACGAGAGCTCTTATCTCCAATTATTTCCTTCAATATATTTTTGTCTTCACCTTCACAAACTAATGTTTGTGATCTGTGTGCCCTATACAATGGTCCCTTCCCTTAAAACAAGCGACTGTAGGACGTGTTCTATATAGCTTTTTGAAAAGATGAAGGAGAGAGACAATTTTTGGGAAGTTGAAGGGGAGAGGCAACAAAAAGACTTGAGCATGCGCATGTCTTCAATGTTCCACCTTGAATTAAGATATTCTAAATATATGAAACGGTCCAAGGAAGTGGACCCATCGTCTCATTCCTGTGAAGCACCTTAGCAAGCAACCTTTGGCTTCTAAAAACTTGTTTTCCTGGAAAACTTTTCAACGAGGACACCTCAATGGCCCGAACACCTCCTCTTCTTCATGCTTGCCCGAATAGTTTAGTCTATTTATTTGTACGACCCTTCAATCCCCATGCACGTATGTACCTTCCTAGTTGGTATTGGGGTTTTCACCCAATCATTGCCCATCACATCTCTTCAAGTGGTCTTCATCAGACCTCACTTCCTGCCAATTTTCCAACCCAGAATGCCATCAAACACCACAATCACTATAGCCCACCATTGCTTATAAATACCCTTCCTCAACTTATCTCACCACATCAAAGAATGAATTAAGATGGCATTCTTCTCCTTCAAAACAACCACCATCTCTCTTTTAATTCTTCTCCTCCATGCTCTCACCTTATTCTCCCAGTGTCATGCATCTAAACATAAAGATCATCATGGGTCACTGGTTTTAGGCCTGACCCATTCCAGAGTCCTCTCTCCATCGTCAGTGGCAGCAAGAGGCTTGAAGCCACTCGAGGTCTTGGACATGATGGAACCACTTAGAGGATTCCAAGATGGCTATCTCATTTCCTTGAACTTAGGGACACCACCCCAAGTCATTCAAGTGTACATGGACACTGGAAGTGACCTCACCTGGGTCCCCTGTGGGAATATCTCTTTTGAATGCATGGAGTGTGATGATTATTGGAACCACAAACTAGTGGCCACCTTCTCTCCCTCCTACTCTTTTTCATCCATTAGAGATACTTGCACCAGCCTCTTCTGCACCAACGTCCACAGCTCCGACAATCCTTACGACCCATGCGCAATGGCCGGGTGCTCCATTGGCAGCCTTGTGAGGGGCACCTGCCCCAGACCCTGCCCTTCCTTCTCCTACAATTATGGAGCAGGGGGTTTGATCATTGGGAGCCTCACAAGGGACACTCTTAGGGTACATGGGGGTGATCCACTTGTGCTAAGAGAGACACCAAGCTTCTGCTTTGGGTGTGTGGGTTCCACATACAGGGAACCCGTTGGGATTGCAGGCTTCGGAAAGGGTGCACTCTCCCTTCCCTCACAGCTTGGTTTCCTTCAGAAGGGCTTCTGTCATTGCTTTTTGGGGTACAAGTTTGCCAACAATCCAAACATCACTAGTCCTTTGGTTATAGGGGACCTTGCCATCTCCTCCAAAGAGGACCATCAGTTCACACCGATGTTAAAGAGTCCCATATATCCAAATTCCTACTATGTTGGCCTAGAGGGTATTAGTGTTGGCAATGGGACCATAATTGAAGGTCCCTTGAACTTGAGATCCTTTGATTTGGAGGGGAATGGGGGAACGTTGATCGACTCGGGGACGACTTACACCCATCTCCCCGAGCCATTTTATTCACACTTATTATCAGAGTTAGGATCAAGGATAACATACATGAGATCAAATGAACTTGAGGAGAGAACTGGGTTCGATCTATGTTACAAGATTCCTTGCTCAAATATCTCTTGCTCAGATGATCTACCTACCATTACATTACATTTTTTGAATGGTGTGACGCTCACATTGCCTAAGGAGGACTGCTTCTATGCTGTGAGTGCTCCAAAGGACTCTCTAGTAGTGAAGTGCTTACTATTTCAGATGATGGATGATGACTATGGACCAGCTGGTGTTCTTGGGAGCTTCCAGCAGCAAAATATAGAGGTTGTCTATGATTTAGAGAAGGAGAGGATTGGGTTTCTTCCAATGGACTGTGCTTCCTCTGCTGCACACTATGGGCTCCATCAGAAGTAGTTCTTTGTTTTAGAGGTCTGTTTGTTTGTGTTTAGATGTTTCTGAGTTGGAATAAATAAAGCTCCTTTAATGGGCTTGGATGGATTAAGGTTGATGAGTTGGACATATCCTTTTGTTTGGTATTGGAGAACTACACTATAAAAGTTGTGAGGATGATGTAATCTGTTAAATAAATCATTTTTCTTCTAAAAGCATTCAATCATTCATCATTGTGGGGTTGGTTTCAACTAAGTAGTCACAGGGGAATCAAATTATTTGGCAGTTGCTATGTATGGCACTAGTACATCAGTTAATCCATCCCTTTCTGACCTTACTTTTCTTTTAATAAATATTAACTATGGTTTAACTTTTGTAACCAACTTGCAAGCCTGTGTGTTAAAGTGTGATCCAATGAATAAAATAGAATATCTGCTCAATTTGAGTAGTTATTTAACAACTTAACGATCTTGTTATCTTTGCAGATCTTCAGATAGAACTCACCAAATGCATAACAACAAGCCTAAAAATTTCCAACTACTTTTACTTCGAAACGTGGACCAAATGAACAAGAAGCACCATGAAATCGTGCAGTTTGGGATGATGATGGCTTATTGTTGTGGGTGTAATGTATTGAGTTTTGTTAAACTCCCCCAAAGTTAATACCATTTATCTTCTGATGTTGTTAGCTCAAACAAGATGATTAGCAAAACTATTTTACCATTTGATTCGATATACAAATCAACCCATTAATTAACCATATGCTAATTGAATCCAACATATTAGTCCATAGAAGGTAATTGATGTTCATTTCCTAACGAATTGGGAATATATGATAATCCTTTAGATCAGAACTATTGACTGCCAAGTAATTCAAAATTTGTGATTTCTTATTACTGAATCTAATTTGGTCCATCACCGTGTGTGATGGAACTTGCAGACCTTGTCCTGTTCTACTTTTTCCCTTTGATGTTATTTGAGCTGGCATCATCCTTCACTCTTACTTTTTATGCATCTAATGAGTCTAGCAATGCACATAAAGTCTCACCGTGCTCATCTCTTCAAGGCTTCAAGCTATCGAGAAAAATTTTCACTTCCCGAGTTGTCACCTACCTAAAACTAAAATATTTGTGACCATCATGATCAGTTTTGTTCTTCAATCTTGAGACTTGACATGGTTCAGCAGTGTATAATGAAATCAGACAGATCCCAAGGGAACAGAGATTTAAAGCTCTTAAAGGACAGAGAGACAGTATGCACAAGTTCGAGCACTTCTTTCTGAGTCTTGAAAAATTAATTTGGCAAACCTTCATGAAGTTTCAACTCCCACGTCTGCTGGCACGGCAAAATTTAAAGTCTATGTTGAAAGATGATATTATGGATGGCAACATGGAAGGACTGGAAATGAAGTAAAAAGCATAAATCAGCATGTTATGGTCCACTCAAAATACTTGCAACTAGCATGGTAACTTCTAATACTTGCACCATGCTATTCTGAGAGTTCTCTTTCAAGTATCTTTAAACAAATCAAAACGTTTTGGAGGCCTAACCTTTCAACCCTTGCAAAAGGATGACCAATAGATGAAGTCTGAAATATGAAGAATTCCCATAAATGTAGTTCTCAAAAGTTTAATACAAAGCCATGTTGGAATCTTTGGCTGGAGTGCAGTTCTTAAAACAATAAAAATCTAGTATTCACAGTAAAAAATATGGGAAATGCGGATCATGAGCAGAGAAAATAGTTGTGGAGCCGGTGGCTGTTCACCTCAGATATTTTTGTTTGGTAACTTTAATGGATCACTTGACTAGTGAGTTGGTGATGGGCACTAAGAGCAGCAAGAAGTGGTATTGACAGATCTTGCAGCTGGTCTATCTGTGAGAATCATTCCTTGAGGGTTCTGTAGTGGTTGAGACTGGAGCAATCTCTTTGCTGAAATGAAAAAAAGACAAACAGCTTTAGCCCAGATGTTTATCATTTTGTTTAAAAACAAAGAAAAATATTGAGGTCCAGCCACACGTCAGAACCGGACCACCTATTCGATAATCAAGAATTTAGATTAGTGGCAATCAGTGATGTGAACAATAAATCTGTCTATTGACACTGACATCTACCTTCACAGGTGCTTCACAGATCACTCCTTCAGGGTACAGTACGTCTAGAAATTTTTAACATGAGAAATAGCTCGTGATGGACGAACAAACCACATGAGAAAAGAAAGTTTATAACCCATGGAACACAGTTGAAAGATCATGCTACAGGTATTGGATAATTATGGCCTTCTGTTTCAAATAGTTTAATGCAGAAGTTTTGACTTTCAGAGGCGCATTTACATCAAAAAGGAAGGTTACCATTTCCCCAATAGATTCCATGCCTGAAGGTGGGAGGAGCCGTTTTACAGCTTATACAATCACATGCAGCCAATTGATAGTAAAGAAAGTTATATTATCCTTATCCAAAAAAGGAAAGTTATACCAAGTATTTGGTGTTGCATGAGCTACCATGAAACCTAAGTTGACTAATGTTCGGAGCACATGTTTGTGCGAATGTGTGCATGTGCACCCAGTGAATAACATGCTAAAAGTTAGAAACCTTTTACGTTGAATCAATACTGAAAGGAGCAGCAGCAAAAGACTTACCAATTTCATAGAATATGTCATTGACATTGGTTGCTGTTTTAGCAGAAGTTTCCATGAAGAAAAGGCCATTCTCCTGAGCATATGTTTGGGCTTCCTAAAATAACAAGGACAGCAGCAAAGTTATAATCAAGCTAAATCATGTTCTGAAAAAGAAATAGATGTACGGGAAGAGTTCAAGCTAATAAATGAGATAAAGTATATTTCTATTCAAAGTATATTTAGATCTATGCATCCATTTGATCGGCTAAAATACACAATCTCATAGGTACCACTGAATGGCCATAAGAGAATAAATAAGTTTGGTGATAATGTGCTATATTTTTGGATGACACAAAAGAAGTGGATCCTTCTGAATCACAGTTCAGTTAATATCACTAAAAGTTCAGGCAGTTACCAGGTTGCTCAAAAGCAGTGCGCCTTGATGGCCAGTCTCCATTAAATCCTTTATATCCCAGTACTAGATGGCCAGCTAATCAAGGTAATGCAACTAAAATTGGATCAGCTATAATTATTTGAGTTATACGCTCTAACTGTTAACGCTGAGGTTAGTGGTGCAAGTGGATCAGATAACATCCATCCGCATCCATCTTTATATCTGAATCTATTTGGTTATGGATACAAATTTGAGCATCTGACTAATATTCATATCCATATTCATATCAGTCAAAAAAAAGGGATATAGATTATGGATATAGCTAAACATTAAACATCTACTCAACCCTAATTCGAATATTTGGTTATATTTGTAATTCTATTCATCTTGTATGGCACTCATGAACTTTTAGAGGAAATCAATGACCATACCAACAAGCAACCAACTTAATTTCCCTTCTATTCAAAGATATCTTCAATTTTCAGTTACAAAGTTCACTATTGGACTTATAACCATATTCATATCCATATTTTCAATATTCAATATGTATCCATATCCATTTGAAGCAAATAAGGATATGAATTTTTGCATCCAATTAATATCCTATGCGTATCCTTTTTGTCAATATAAATGGATTATCCAATCTGCATTCGATCCATTTTCAGCCCTACCTGAGGTCCTGAATGCTAGACCATCAAATGGAAATATCAAATAAAATCCATAGAACAAGTTCTTATGAAGTGCAAAAGTTGTGATTAATAGAGTAATTATCAGGAATTATCATTATATTGATGTTTTACTCATTTTTGTGGAAGTATGACATCACAACCAACCGTTAATCCTGATTCTTGCATGCTAGACCATCAAACAAGCAGTTTTCAGGAATGGCAGAATTTGTCACTCATAGTCACTGGCAGGAATTATCATTATATTGATGTTTCATTCATTTTATATCTAAGTATGACATTTTGCCACCAAGAAATTAATTTTCAGCAGGCTGGCTAACTGTCAACTCAGCAACCATAGGATAATGATGCCCACTGCAAAACTGATCACAGCATTCCCAAGCAATGGTAGCAGAAAAAAGGTTGAGATATTAATAATATATATGACAGAAGCATAACTGCTCTGCTGAAACTAAATCTTATGTGGGGGTAAATTATTGAGTAAAGCATCATATAAGAGCGTAAATCATGGAGAGAAGCATTCCAGCCAAGTGAAAATATTGAAGCGCAGCAAATGAATTGAGGGTCCTAGAAAATGATGGCCCGTCATATGGCAATCAAAAAAATAGGACGTGGTTGAGAGCCAAAATATTTTTGACTTGCATAACCTTGCAAACTGATCATGGTAACAACAGGACATGGACTTCTGAGTCAAGTCACAGGAAGACTTGGCTGATACCATTCATGCAAGTGTCACAGACTAGACCTAAGGCCACAAAGGTGGAACAGTTTAGGCACATAGTTAAGCAGCCCCTGGAGGTAACAATGGTGATGCTGTGATACTAGACAGGATATTAGAGACTCAAACTGGCACTTAGTCAAGCTAAGGAAAAACAGCACTGGCCCTTTTACCTTTGCAGGCATGGAAATTGATGGATAAGTCTTACCTCAACTAACAGAAGAAAAGTAGGACATGTTAAGCAGTCAAACGGATAGTCATGATCCATGGTCCACACCAAATTTTAACATTTTTAGGTTATTAAATTAACTTTATAAAAATGATATTACTGCAATTGGTAAGGTTAAGCAAACAAAATAATAAGAGCAGCTCATTTGGAAAAAATTTCAGAATTTTGGCATATTGCTTGAAAGGTGCTGCAGCAAATTTCTTCCCAAAAAATTGTCAGTGATACCATAACTCCCAAAATTTCTCCATGCGTCACTTTCTTCCATTCTTTCTCTCCAACTCTTTCTGTTGCAAATAACATATTTTCGGCATGTTTCTCTTCTGTATCTCATAGTATAATCCAATTCTTGGCGATACTCCTACCATATTTTCCTTTCTTTCTTCTCTTTCAAACATATGATTTGATATGGTTTCTTCATCCAACAAATGAAGGGTGTCGATTAATGTTTTATGCGAATCAAGAATCTTAAAACAAGCCAAATACTTGGGTGAAGTTGGAAGAGAAACAACCATAAGTGAGCAAGATGAGTTGGAGAGCTCGCAATTTTGTTTTCTTTTTTTTTTTCTTTTGAGCTTAGGTAGCATTTTTAACAGCTTGAGAAAACAAAACTAAACTATGGTCAATTAAAACAAGATCATTAATGATTGACAAGTAATCTGGGGCCCATATGGAGTTTCAGAGTGCCTATCTGGTGAGCCAATCAGTAACCTAATTGGCTTCCCTGTATACATCAGAGATTAGCAATGTCAAGCAATCCATGAAGGATGATGCAAGCATCACTTGGATAGGGTAAGGCCTGTTATTGTTTCTCTAGAATTGCTCCAAAAAATTGATGACAACTTAGAGTGCAGTACCATGAAGATCTAAGGACATGATCCAGATCTCTTCCCATGACAACAATTTCAGATTGATTGCAAACATTATAGAGAAGTTGCACCACATGATCAGCCTTGAGAATGCAGCCTCAAGGAAGATTTGCCATACTAGCATGTACCATATCATACCAATACCAAAATGAGACTTGGTACAGAAGGCGTATCAGCCTCAAAAACAATGAAGTCAGCATCCCCAAGTAAGGTACCAGGGTAATTGCACCATCAAAAGCCTAGCTTGACATAAGGATTACCTGGGGGCACCCATTTAAGGAGAGCAGGGGATCACAGGACACAGTCTATGAGGCTGAGACACCACAGGAACAAACCTTGACAGGTCACTTTTGAGAAACAACAGCACATGTTTTCAAATTGCCGTAGTTTTTGATGGCTAAGTTGCTGGAGGTCTGAATAGTTAGTTGCAGTGGGCATCACTATCCTTGGAAGAAGAAGAAGTCATTCCCATCTTTCTAGGAAACAGGGAATCAAGGAAAGCTTCCAAAGATCCAGCTTCAAGCAGTTTGACAGCATAGCTAAGGATAACACAAGGGATTGGGAAAAGGGGGAAATAAGAACTGATGTATCCAACAGCTAGAACATGTTGAGTAGATAAACAGCACATGACATCAGTTGAACAAAGCCAAGAAAATCCCAGAAGAGTCAATCCTCCTACCATATGTCCATACTAAGCCAAGAAATACCCAAGAGAGGGGTCAAAGCCATGCAGGCAAAGCTTAGCTGAACTAGGATTGCTACCACCCCCTAATATCACTGCGCATAGTGCTCATTCAATCCTCTAGGAAAGCCAATAGGTCTATGGTCTACCTAACTTCTACATGCTATTGTTGTTACTTGAAAGAAACCTAATAGATTAGCTTGTCCAATTACCAATACCTCATTCCTAGACATCAACAGATCCAGTGAAGTGTATGAACTAAACTTTTCACATAATAACACAAGCACATGGCATGTGTCAATGGTTTGTGTAAGCAAAGATGTGGTAGCAAATGTTCCAAATTCAAAAGAATTAAAAGACAAAAAGATTATGTACCAGAAAAAAAAGACAAAAAGATTAGGACTTGCCTCTGCAGACACCTGCCTGGCTTCTAATAAATCAGCTTTGTTTCCAGCAAGAGCCATTATTGTGCTTGGGTTACCTGAAACAATATAAATAATCATTAATAACTCTGGAGTCAACATATTGCAATTGATTGTGACCATCCTAGGAAGTAAAAATCAATAAAATAAGTCTCATAGTACACTGGCATCTCTCCAGAGGTCCCAAATATTGCACCTAATAGCCACATCACAAATAGTACATCCTTTTATTTTCAGCAACCAAACAAGCAGTCCTTTGATCAAAAATACAGTTTTGAATTTTTCAAGGAAAGCATTTGAAAGATCTTCAGTAAAGGAAGAAAATTAATATCCAACGGAGCAAAGCACACCCCTCCGGAAAAACACATGCACATGTAAACATATAATGGAGTATAAACACCCACCCACCCACACACACCCCACGAGAGAGAGAGAGAGAGAGAGGGAGTGAGGGAGGGAGGGAGGTGCAATTGAGGATCCTTCTAGAGCAGCTTCATCATAGATGAAAAAAAGTAGCACTAAAGGATATTGGATAGATCTTATTGGTGACAACATATCAGATAATACTATCAGAATTCTAAAAGAATTAGCCACCTCAATAAAAAAATAAAGGTTCTACCTTGGGCTTGAAGTTCTTGAACCCATTTCTTTGCTCGCGTGAATGTAGCCTGCAACAAAAATTTTGGGAATCTTTAAAACACATATAAACTACCCCACTTCTAAAAGAAGTTCCTATTCCATAAACATTATATTAAGTCTTTTTTCCCTTCCTAAAAATGGATATGGGATCCCTACTACATAATTCCTCAATTCTTGCCTTTCTTAATTCTTGTGTCACATATCCATGTGCACAGATTTCATGGTCCATTTTCTTAGATTATCATCACGTTAAAACCAAGAAACTCAAAAGCATTTGCACATTACCTATCCTAAGCATAACTTAAATTACTTATTTCCTTATGCTTGCCTTGCATAAGCCCCATGTCACATGTCCATCTGTAAAGATCTTGTGGTGTATTTTCTTGTAACATCAGCACTTCAAAGCAAGGAAAACACTAAGGAGCATTTGGTCATTTCTTGTCCTAAGCATTTAGTTGGAGACTAACATCAAAAAGAGACTCTTCATGGCACATAAAAAGAAAAAATAAACATCAAAAAAAGAAATTTCGCCCATGACAAGTTCCAATTGAACCCGATCCTCATTCAGATAAAGATCATGCCTTGAAAAGTTCACTTCCTAAGATTCATAAAATGTTTGGACCAACCTGTATGATTTTTTTTGATGATGGATGGATCCATGGTTTTGTGCTGAATTCTTCACCAATATCTTGTGGCATGTATTTCTTTTCTTGTTACACTGCACCCTTTTTTTACCACCTCGATATAGAATGTTTAAGAAATGGAAAGCTGACTTTATATTTGAGAATCTTAGGATGTTGACATCTCAAACACTAAGTCATCATGTGTCTTTAGCAAAAGTCAAATATAACTCAAAACTTTCAAGCATTCTTTAAGGAATTTAAACCCAAGGAATTATTTGATCCTTCTTTAACCAGGCTTTTTTTTTCTTTGATATATTCACATATACTAGTGTTTGAATGGGTTTTTACCTTATAAATCCTTTTGCTTATATTTTGTTTTATTTTTTCTTACATTAAAGAAATGACAATTAAACTCAGTCCTAAGGGTACAAGGAAAAATGCATTTATAACAGTTATCATCAGGATGATAGAATAGATAAAACTTCATCATAAAATAGCTCTGACAGAGTCATATCAAGATTTGCTAACCGAATTCGTTATATCATATACAATTATAGCAGCTGCAGCTCCTCTGTAATACATAGGAGCCAAACTATGATATCTCTCCTGTCCTGCAGTATCCCAGATCTCAAATTTCACTGTTTGATCATTCACTGCCAATGTCTGTGAGAAGAACGCTGCACCAATTGTTGATTCCTACAGTATCCAAACACCAAAACTAAGAACAAAATTTACCATATCAAAACTAAAACTCCTCTCAAAATTTCTATATAAACCAACCTGGAATTCAACAAACTGTCCTTTCACGAAACGTAAAACCAAACTAGACTTCCCAGTTCCCACATCTCCAAGAAGAACCTGATGTAACAAATCAGTATCATTATCACAAATCTAATACAGAAAGCTTGACGAGTTTAAAATGAAGAACATGCTAAAAAAAACAAACCTTTTGCATCAATGAATAATAAACGTAGAAATCCCAAGAAGAACAAAATAGTACATGGGGAAAATAATAATAGGAGCTAAAGCAGAATAAATATCGATATTATCAGAACAAACAAAACCAATATCCAATTATAAATTTGAACCAAAAACTTCTTTTTGATGGAAAATTTTGAACTAAAATCTAACCACGTGAAATAGAACCTCAGAACCCAACAAAAAGAAACAATAGTTACAAGAAGATAATACAATTAAGACCTAAATCCATAACCCGTCAACCATAACCTACAACTGCAATTCATTTGTTTAAACTTAAATACCAGACAAAGAAAATCTGCCGAAAACTTCTGCAAAAAAACAAACCAAAAGTAATTAAAAATTGAAAGAAATTCAAACCAAAACAGCGGAATTAGACCTCGAAGGAGCGAACCAATCTGATGAATCTGCTGAAGAATATGAAATTTAATTCGAGAAAATAAGCAACAGCAAAATCGCTCCCCACAAAAGGTAAAAAAATAATTTTTCAGATCAAACACAAGAAAGCTAGAGATGGAAGGGATCCTTAATTCGATACAAAACCAGAACATCAAATTGCCAATAGAAATACAAATCCAAGGCTCAGATGTTAAGAAAAAAATTACCAATTTAGCGTTTTTGATATTATTTCCAGACGTCGCCATTGATTCCGAGCTTCGACCAAAAGAAAAGAAATTATACGGAATTTATATATATATATTTTATTTGGGGGGCGGGTGTGGGAGGGCAAGACCGAGGGAGTCCTGAAACCAAAGGTTCCAGGGGAGGCTTTGCTTTTGTATAAATGGAATTAAGTTCTGCTACTCCGGCGGAACTCTTTCTATTAATGATACCCACAATAGAGACAAAAACATTCGTTCCCGAAATTAAAACTTATTACCATCATTACCCGTCCATTCGATGGACTTCGCACGAACCATCCGGCAGTACGTATATCCTAGCCGTTCAATTTATGGAGGGTGTTTTGAAGAGTTTCTTAGTCGTAATTTTCTTTTTTCTTTGTGTGAAACGTGGCTGTCAGAGGAGGCTGTAGCTTACGACCCTCCCCGGTCTTCTAGAGGTGGACCCCGCTTCGTTTCCGGGAAAGGAAACAGAAAAGAAATAACGCGTGCCGCCGCGAGGCCTACACGAGGGTGAGTCCACCGCCTTGGACCAGCTTCGTGGCAGTCGCCTATTTATATATGTGATATCAGCAACGGATCGCCGTTACCGATATGTTCCAATATAAACGGTTTACAAGAAAAATATTCGCTGATGGTGAACACAATATTATCCGTTGTTCCCAGGCTATATCCCTTCCGTTGATATCTTGGGATATAACAAACTTAAATAATTGGAGTATCCTAAATGTTCATATCCCTCAGCTTGCCAGATGTTGGTAGGGTTAGGGATGGACTCGAGCTGGCCCAAGGCCCAACAGGCCAAGCCGATTTTGGATCAGACTATGGCCAGATTCGAAAGATTTCAGATTGGATTTGGAGATAAATATAGAGCATATTTGTTTTTGGGAATGGGTTCGAGAAACCATTGACTGGCCCAACCCCAGCCCGGTCCAAGTTCAAGCCCGAATAAGATCCAAATTGGAGCCCAAATTCAGATACAAATAAGTCTCAAAACCTTCGACATTCTTTTTTTAAATCTTTGGGCTCATAACCATTGAATAATGATGTTTTTAAGTCTTTATAGAATCTTCTTAAGACATAATAGTTGGATGTGATTCTAAATAAATATGTGATTTAATGGATTGCAGTCTACTGCACAAATTTGGATGGGCCAATCAAGTTCCGATCGAGCCTAGGAGTATGTTTTCGAAAATTTTTTGGGCCTAAGCCCAGACCAAATCCCCAAAAAAGGATTTGGGATAGGCTCAAGTAGTGGTGTCGCTTGGTCCAGCTTGACCTATTTTCAATCTTAAAGTTCGAGTGAAAATTTTATTTTTTAATAAAAAATTATATTGAAAAAATAAAGATATTTTGTATGATCTAACATTCCAAATCTTCAATATATGAAAAGAAATAAAAAAGGCCCCTATTATCATAACGGAAGCTCTTTGTAGGGAGTATCCGAGTGGTTAATGCTACCATGCTCTTCAATTACAGCTATCTAAGCTTAAGGGCAAAAGTTCTCTTGGAAGAGTATACTAAAGTTTTGATAAGAATAAGGCATAGCAAAACAAAATATTACTCAAATATCCATGTAACAATCATTATAAGAAGTAGTTCCATCTCATGCAGCAAAAGAGTAAGAATTTTAAAGAAGATTGCAAAAAATTATTTGTAAAAATAATGATGAAAGAAAAATAAACCACTTTATCTATTCCTCTCCATCTCAGCTAGGTTAATTGTCATGAAAATGAGTTTTTTTTTTTTTTAGGGTAACTCAGATTGTTCATATAAGTATAGTATGAATACATTAAAAAAGGTCAGAAAAAAAAATAGTTTTGAAGGCCAAATAAAGACTTCCAACTATTGGATTTGTGTCCTAGAAGTCAATTGTTGGCTGACACATTATGTATTTCCAGGGTCTAAATTTGTACTTGTAATATTTTCATTATAAATAAAGGACTTTTTTTTTCAAATATGCTTATGTGTCCATGATTTATCCTAAAAATTAATAAAAATATTTTTTATATATTCTTAAAAAATTAAGAATTTGAGACATACATTAATTAGTGGTTAATTTCTAAATGCTCCCGATCAAGGGATCATCATGGAGGACAGTGCTTAATCTATTTGAGATCGGTGCACGGTTCACCTCCCTTGTGGGCAGATGAGTCTTGGATCTACAGTGTAGAGACACTGGGGTGAAGGTGCAAGTGGTTATTAGAGAACAACTTACACTGAGCGTGACCAATATGAGAACCATATGGATGTCTACTCACTCGTCAGTGGTCTTCTCGATGCTACAGTGGTATGAATGGTCCTTTGACCTGCGGTAATATTGGCTATTCGCAGCGAGGCTACTAAGTTTGACTGCACGTTCTTTTGGTCCCTAGCCATTCGGATCCTTGCTGTGCATGTTGGCTTCAGTAGGTTCAGGTTCGCTGTTTGAAGTAGGATGTACCTAGATAAAATTTATCGATCTTGATAGAAAAAGAGCAGTCCTATGTGATTTACAAGATTGAGTTCAGAAAGTCTTTGATCAAAGCAAGTATGAATACTATAAAAAAATTTTCATGGGATTCACAAATAAACTCGAGTCGAGCTAATCTTACATAAGATTGACGATGGGGTTTGACGAGTTCTCCATTACCTCCCTCAAGTCGGAACTCACGATAGAAGGACTAAATCATACGATAACTGCATCTAAGAGTTCGTATTTTCATTCTACTGGGTTGCTACTACATACTGCTAGGTGTCACTGGTGGATTGTGAGACTCATTGGGCGTCATCTTGATGATCGATGGCCCTCGAAGGGTAGAATTGAAAATATTTCAATCCATCAAAAAGAGCTTCGATGATATTGTGATAGAGATCACAATATATCTCACTATCAGATAGAATAAAATCTATGGGGTCACGCATTAAGAAATTTAATCTCGAATTTACCAATTGGACTTATGAAGTTCCAATTGGGTTAAGGTTTATTTGAAACTCTATTAGATTTATGAGAATCATGCTAGCACATGGTTAAACCTAATTCTTCTCGAGACTTTGATTTGATCAAGTCCATAGTCTTGAACCTAACCTAAATTCATTTGGATTTAATTAGACTCTTAATTATAAGTCCAAGAGGATTTAATTAAGTCAATTAGTTGGCATAATTATCCTAACATTATCTCTTTCATATCTCCTAATTATCTCTAAGTATGCATGTGGAATAGATTAAAGAATGGATGGCGTAATTTTTTTGTTTTAAAAATTATTGAGCGCCATATCCTAGAGGGGCCCACCCCCTCTTATGTGTCATGGCGTGAAGGAGAGAGGGTGGGGTCCATGCCCCATCTCTTATGGCTGGAGATCCCTTTGTGGGGCGCCAAGAGTTGGCATCCTAACCACCTGATATGTATTGCATGGATGGCTATTGTATATGCTTAAAAAGGCTGATTAATTATTTTTTATATCTGATTTTATTTGACATAAATTATATTTAAAAGATAGAGGATTCTTATGAGATAAGGATCTATCTTTTTAAGATGACAGAGTTCCTAATATGTGTCAGGGCTTATGTCTATTTAAAGGGAGGTCTCTAGGATTTCTTAGTATTGATTTTTCATCAAGAAAACATTCTTTCTCTCCATCTCCACGCCTTCTCTCTCTCATATTCTTCCTTTCCATGCCCAAAAATTGGGTGTTCTCTCTTCCACATGCCTAGAAGGAGTTCTAGTGACTTAGAGATCAAGGATCGAGGAGAAGAAGAAAAAGGCTGCAGATCAAGGAATTGATCTCTCAGTTAAGATCAAAAGAGTTGATCAAAGTCCTCAAAGCCAAGATTTTTCTTGAGAAGAAGAATCTTCTACGAGAAAAAAAGTTCGAGATTGATCCCGACGGATACCTGTAGAGGCCAGACACGTGTGCAGCTCCATCTTCTACGAATCCGAGATCATCTGAAGTGGTGAATTTTTACTTGCGCAAAGGTAATGAGATATGATCTCATATTTTTCTTAAATTTCAAATTAATTATATGTGCTTTCTTCTGGGCTTGGGTAGGTTTAGATATAGTATCTTGCATGTGGGGTTAAAGGATTTAACTCAATTTATTTTTTGCTGCATGTTTTCAAAAGTTTAAAATCTACACATACTGCCTATCTTATTTTCTATCACCAACATCAGTCTACATAGTCTTTCTGATATGTTTTGCCACATAAGAGGCCATCCAATCAGTAGAACTATTGGCCTTACGGTATACATAATGAATCTCAGTGAAAGAGCAGCTCTCCGTCGTGCATTGAATATCATAAATAAAAGGATGCACCACTGGTAGAGATGGAAAATGAGCCGTGTTTGGCACGATACAGCCCAAGCCCATTGAGCAGAAGGTTTAACGAGTCGTGCTAGACATGGCCCATATAGTAAATGGGCCATGCTTGGCTCGGCTTGTTGAAACAAAACTATATGGGCCGTGCTTGGTACGTCCTGTTTAAACAAAACCCCTAGCCTGGCACGGCCCTAGGCTCAGAGATGGCAGGCCGTGCTAGGCATGGCCTATTGGCCTGTTAGGCCTACATGCCTAATAGACCTAACAGACTTTTTTTTAAAAAAAATTTAAAATAAAAAATAAAAAAAATATTAAATAATAAAAGTACATGAGAGATTGGAGATATAAAATGAGAAAATTACATCTTCAATCTATAAATATTCATAATATTAATACATATTAAAATTAAAAAATAAAAAAAAATTGAAAAAAAAACAATGAATGATGAATTTCTTTAAACTTAAAAGTACGAGAAAAACTCTATTTCTTAGAATTATTAAGAGGATCAAATGATTTAGAAACATGATGAGAATCTTGTTTCACACGAGAACCATAACTAGGAGGTTAGTATCGTTTGCCTGAAATTCCTCTTCTTCTGGTAGGAGCACGCTTTTTTGGGACAAGATTTTCTAAAATTTCATTCTGAAGAAAACCTTCTTTATAATTGTATGGCCTTACTCACTTAAAATTCTGTGTTGATGCATCCTCTCGCTGAATTTTAATTTCATTAGAATTGATTTCATCTTCTGAACATCGTATGAATTTAGGAGTATTACCATTTATTAGAAGATATCATGACTAATATAAAAAATATAACTAAAAATTAAAAAAAAATAATGGATTGTTAAGAACTTTAGTAATTAAATAAAAGAAATAATAGTGGAGAGAATTAGAGTGGCTGTGATAGAAAATGATGAATTGATTTGGTAAGAATGGAAGAGGAGGGGACTATTTATAGGAGACTACTTAAGAGGACTGAGCTGACACACGGATCGGACCTTGTCTGGCCTGCAGGTCATGCCAGCCCAGACCCTTATGGGCTGTGCTAGATTTAGGGCACGGGCTGCAAAACCCTCAGTCCAGCTCGGCCCCCTTATATGTGCCATGTCTGGTATGGCTCGTTACTGTAGCAAGTAGGCTGTGCTAAGCACAACCTAATTTATGCCGAGCTGGGCCGTGTAATAGGCGGCTAGGCCCAGTGCCCATGTCTAACCACCCCTAACATTGGTTGCCTATGTAACTAGGCTACTACTATGGTGGAGTCTCTCTCAATCACTAGTCTCTTCGCTTTTAGCCTCAGCCTGATGAAGGTAATACCCACCTAAGCCATGTGCAGCTCCACTATTGGAACCATGCTGTTGATAAAAAGAATATTTTACTTAGGTCCTTTCTCATTAGGAAATCTAGTTTGTGGATTTTCAAGATATTATATAGGATCTATTTGGATGAATGGACTAAACATTCAATTGGATTCGTGGACTAAGCTAGTGCAATCGATTAGATAATAGGATTGTATGCTAGGCCAGACCTATATCCATAAGTAGGCATGAATGATTTACAGTGGGCCAGCCCAAGTCCTATAGAAAAAAAACATGGAGTGGGCCAGCTAGAATCCCATGTGAAGAGAAAAAGATTTGCTGAGGTCTTTTTTTTTCTTCTTATATAATTCAAAGCCATTCCTACGTATTTATGAATATAGGTCAGTCCATCTTATAATCCTATTACCTAATTAGTTGTGCTTGTATAATTCATGAATCTGATACAATTTGTAGCCTATTCATCCAAATAGGCTCATAATAGCACTTAAAATGAACAGCAAAAATTATATCTCATTGCTCTGTGCTCCTCTGCATAATCACAATATTCTCCAAATTTTGGAAAAGTTCTTAACATAATTATAGTTCTTTTCTCTTTGTCGAAGGATTATCTAAAATTATTCTTCCAAAAAAATCAACCCAGATTTATTTAATTATCCTTGAATTATACAAATTTTATGATTTATCATGACTTATTCATGATTAACTTTAAAAATATATGCTGCAAATTAATGATACCGTATATTGACGTAATGGCAATTTTTTTACTATCATTTTTTTATTTTTATTTTGATCTCATTTGTAATTATTTTTAATTAAAAAATTATAAATATTTTATAAATGTCATTTTTACAATTATATTCTCCGAGAGTTTTTGAAGAATTTGTTGGATTTCTTCTAGATTCTGAATCATTACCTCTAGCCGAATTATTCCCAAATGCCAAATTTGTGACCACGCGAGCCTTTGGATGTATCTATAATCTTGATTTCATGTTAGTAAAAGGCTAGCATATAGATTAAACAATTGATTAATATATAAGAAAAGATAATTGAATATACCTTGCAAGTTTTTGGCACGAGTCCCAGCATGTACTGGACTATCTAGACTCTTTGGTCCGTCCAACTTCGGACTCCCATTGCACTGATGGCCGGCGAGGCCGCGAAGTGTGACATAACCTGCTGAGCTCTATGAATTTTTAATTATATAAAGGGTAGATGTTACCAGAGAAATGCACCAATAGTTCAATGACTATTATATTATTTCTTTCTTTGGATTAAACACAACCTAAATTTTTTATATCCTACAATAAGGAGGCAGTTTGAACAAATTCTACCAATTATTCTCGAAACCATGACTTAGCAGTATCCAGTCACAGTTCTCTGTTCCTTAGAATGCAAAACAAATAGTCATCCTGTCTTTAATTCACAACAAGATTTGATTAAAAATACTACCTATTTTCTTATATTTATAATTTATAAAATCATAAAATACTATTTTAGTATTTGTTGTATTATAGGAAAATCTTAATTCTCTTTCAAGGTAGGAGGGGTCTTGTTTTGTCCGTATTTGAGGCTATAGCGTGCATCCTGAGTTGTCTCTCAATTACTCGACATTTTTCTTGATCTAGATTAGGAAAATATTTTGCTTCTGCATACTCCTACTAGCTTTTTAGTTGATTCTTAAGCATCAACTATTTTAGGAAAATATTTTAGAGATAAATTTAACCAATTATCTTCCCTCCTATCAACTATCTCTTACTCAAAGGGTTCGTTTGGTTCGTAGAAAGAAAATTTTTTTATTAAAATATTTTTTATAAAAAACTAATTTTTAAGAATACGATGCTTAGAAAAATGATTTTCATATGCTTGATTTTTTTTGATAACACAGCAAGCTGTAATAAGGCAAGCATCAAGGAATATAAAGAGTTATGTTATGGAAGCAATCAAAATTGCAGGCCCTAGACAAATGTTTGGGCCAGCAGTATACAAAAGGAACCCGAAATCGAAAACAAGATAAGTGTGTAGAAAGTAAAAGTCAGTCGACAATAGCAGGAACATAGGCTGCATCAGAAATTGAAAGAAAGGATCTGTAAGCAGCTTAAGCCAAGTATACAAATGGAGCCACATGGAACCAACCATGTATTTGTATGAGTACACATCTTGACCTCCAGAAAATACCGATATAAGCCACCACATAGCAACATGATTCTATGCAGTAATTGTTGATAGGAAGGATCATTTGTACATATTGCAAGCAGAGATCCGAAGATAAATGATAAGTTGATAAGAGAGAATGTAACAATGAAAGATGAAGCAAGGCTGTGTTTTTACATGCTCGATTGATCATAAGAAATTGGCATATTGTGGAGTGCTTCGTGTTTAGTTGAGCATCTATTTTAAAAAAAATTATATAAAATATTTATTATATATATATTTATAAAGAAAAAAATTATATTGCATTCTATTCATGACTTGAAGGGCACTTTCGAATAAAAGATCCTGATTTTCTTCCCTGAGAAAATTTTCTCATGAAAATTGAAAAATTTATTTCCATGAGAATATCACTTTTTAATTACTCCTTGAAGAACTCCAGCCAAACAAGAGGGGTTTCTTTATTTTTTTCTTGACCACACATTTCCTCTTTTTATTTCCATCAACCAAACAATTCCAAAGTTTGGATTAGAATCAAGAACATCATAAAAAAATTGTTGTGGCAGATTTCTGACCCTGATAGGGGTGGTTGGAGTCGAGCAAGAACCATGAGTATAGTGAGACCTACAAAATAAGTTTCGATCGGAGTTGGTTCTGACAGAAATCCTCCGACACTCAAGTCAGATCTCTGGAATAGATAAAAAAGAGCATACAGGAGAGAGAATATACGTACTTTGAGGATCCCTTTGAGGCCTCTATTTAAGATAGAGATGAAGGCTCTTTAAAGGGCAATTTTTTTGGTCCATCCCAACTGGTTCGGATGCAGCATGGTAAGATTTGGAGCTAAAAATTTTGGAATGCGGTACTTATTACTTTCTTATCTATTTCGAAGACAGCTGTTGTGCCGTTGTCATTCAAACTTGAAAAGTGATGTAAGATCTTTGAATCAGACTAAGTTCGACTGGATAACTTTGGATTGGCCAATTGCATGGCTGGCAGGGATGTCTCCCTAGTGCTAGTAGTTGAGATTATCGATCGAGATTAGAATCAACGATTGTAGTTGGGATCGACGATCGAAGTCAGGAGGCTTTTTGGTTGCACTACTCAAGAAGGTTCGGTCAGAAGGTGAAGCTTGTAGCTTAGATCGGTAAGGTCCAAAGTCAGAAGGCTTTCCGATTGCTTATGTCTTTAGCTTGAATGATACATTACCCCCAACACATGTCCCCTACTCTCGAGTTCGAACTAAAGTTGGTTCGAACGAAGGGAGAACATCGAGTTAAAGCTGCCGAAGATATAGGGCGTATGCCTTCAATTGAAATGATGCATCAGCGATTCTTGAGTGATGTGAAGGGTCACATCAATGAATAGGGAAAAAGGGTTTCAAAGAGTGGCGTGCATTGTTCCGGACGTGATACTCTTTAATGAGCCGACTGACAGCTCCTGCAAGCCAATGGGAATATGCCAGATGTCGGTCATCTGATGGCCAGGGGCTATTCAGTATCCACATCGAGCCACCCCCTTACGCCTGTAAATAGGGACCATATCCCTATTCTGTCTTTTCCTTCTCATGCTTTCAAATCTTCCTTTTTCTTCTTCCTCCAGTTAGGCCTCCAAAGCCTCCTTCGTGTATTTTGAGAAATTCTCCCACGGTTGCCCCTTTTGGCCTTCTCAGGTTGTCGATGACCTTCGATCAATCGTCCTCATCTCCTGTGTAGTCACAGGTGGGTTTTCTTGCTCCTCTACCACTTCTGTAATTCTTCTATCATTTCATGTCCTCTCAATTTCCTCTTCATCTCCTCCTTCATCCTCCCATGGCTGGTTCTGAGAGTTCCAATGGGGATTAGTCTTCTGGATCTTCTTCTTCAGAAGGAGACTCTGTAAGATCAGGTGTCGGGCATGAGATCAGAAGGCCTTCTATGCTTGATACTATTAAGTTTGTGTTTGACTTAGAGGACCTAAGTCTAATTTGGACTCAATACGGGATTCCTCCTTCATTTGAGTTATAACTTTCGGAGCCTAGTGGATGGGTCAGTGATCCTCCTGATCGGATTGGACTATACAAGGAAGCATTTCAGGCTAAACTTAAATTTGCCCATTCATCCCTTCGTTATAAAACTCTTCCAATTTTTCAATGCATCTTTTTATTCTGTCATCCCGAACTCTTTTCATTTTAGCATCAGCTTCGTCGTCATTTGCGTTCTAACCAAAGTCCAACCAATCATTTCTCTCTTCCAATCTTTGTTCACCATCAAAAGGTGTATCGGGTATTGGTGGTATATTTCTCCCTCAAGAAAAATTTCTGCCTTGATAAAGAAAGCTCCTTCTTTGGTTCACGGGTGGGAGGGATGGTTTTTGTTTATTTCTATCCTTTCTATCGAAGACTGGAGGCTTCTGTACTAGGGTCGGTCGAAGAATCCTATTTTTCTGATCTCAAAGTTAGGAAAAGAGGACTTGGAGTGCTCTAAGATACTGTAGGGGTATAAAATTCTTCTGAAGTAATTGCTATCAGAGCAGATCCTCTTTAATAGTGGCCTAAGTCTGGCTGACCCTAGAGGTGAGAGTTGATTTGATTGTTCTTTTGATATCCTTTTTTTTTGTGTTGACTTATCTTAACTTGTTGCAAATATGAGGTCTGAAGAACTTGAGTTGCTGAAAAAAAATGCTCTGAAGAAGAGAAAAGCTTCGATCATTATCGAGACTCAAAAGAAATCGAGGACCACCGATGCTGGTAAAGGGGAGGCGGGCTCCTCTTGGGTCTCTTCCACCCCGCGGTTGAAGTTGTCTTGGCCACTCCGACTCAGGCAGGCTCTTCCAGGCCTGCCGCCTTTCTCGCTCCCAAAACTGAGGGAAGTCATCAATTTGCCCCCCTAGACAAGCAACCAAGTTAGGTTTCCATTGAGGTACCGAATAACCAAGAACTTGGCACAACCTCCCTCCTGCTAGATGCTTCGTTTGAAGATTGGAGGGTTGCACACAAACTGTTGGAGGGGATGCTTCTGCTCGTCGATCTAGATAGGATCGAGGGATAGAGTTTTAGTTGCCAGTAGAGGGAGGTTGTGACCTCCATTATCTGAGTGAGTTCTTCTATTCTTTTTCTCCTCTTTTCTCTTTTTTTTTACTCACTCCTTTCTGAATGTAGTTAGGCTATTGTATTACTGTCTTCATCAATACATTAAGGGTTACTCGATCTGATGCCGCTGAAGCACAAAAGAAGTGCAAGTAGGTGGATGTTGCAAAGGTTGAGACTCAATCTAAGGTAGAAGCAGCTGATGCCGAAGCCAAACGCTTAAAGGAGGTGTTGGACAAGGCCAAGGCTACCATAGCAAAGGCCGACTTGGACTCGAAAAAGAAAAAGTGATAGGTAGTACAGGCTAAGGTCGTCGAAGTTGAGAAAAAAATTGAAGATCAGATCATTGAGGCCAGACGTCTGGTGGTGGAGGCCTTTCGGGCTTCATAGGAGTTCATCGAGGAAAAGGTGAAGTTCAACGGGGAAGCCTTCAAGACCAGACAAGATATCTGCTGTCAGAAGGTGTTGGTCTACTTTTTGGATATGGACCTCTCGTTCTTAGATTAGGAAGAGGGCGATGATGATCTATCTTTTGAACCTGCGGCAGTTGAAGAGCAGTTGCATTCTTCTAGGCAAGTAGTCGAGAAGATGCCTGCATCAGTCACTGTCGAAGTTTCACCATTGCCAATGCCTCTGCAATCCTTTGGAGGGTCTAAGCCAGTCGAAGCTGCACCAGGTTCCTTCGTTGACCCTCAGACCAAAGTTGTAAATACTTGAATCCTGTATTTTTTTTTGCCAATGTCAAAAGAACTTTTATTAATGAAAAGAACTTTTTTATTACCTTCGTGCCTCTTCCATGATTTCTAATCTTTGTGATGTGTTCATTCTCAGCATGACTGATGTAGATATTGTGGTCATGTGTTTGTGTGCTATCCTGTCGAACCTTTGCCTATGGCTCTATCTATTAAGACTCGAATTAAGACTCTTGAAAAAAGAATCAGAAAAGCCAAAAAAGATGCTACTGAAGCAGAGTGAAAATTCATGAAAATGAAAAAAAGCTATGATGAAGCTTCGATAGAAGTACGACATCTGAGGGGGTGTATCAAATAGACTGATAAGGCATATATCATAGAAAAGACTAAACTAACTGAAGAGCATAACAAGTTCATGAAGGTGGCGGGAAAGGTGACTTGGAGTGCGACTGTGAAGGTAGCCCATTGCCACGACGAACTTCGTGCGGCTCAAGAAAAGATCTCTGAGCTAGAATACATGATAGCATCGGCCAAAGCTATCTAGGAAGCAAGGTGGGGTTCGGTTGCTAAGATAACTCGACTTCAGGGTGAGCTCCGTTTGGCTTAAGGGACAACTGATGGTCTCAAGTGCTCAATAGATAAGTGAGGTTGGCAATTACTGAGCTTTGAAGTGAACTAAATTTGACTCAAAAGGCTAGTGATCATCTCCTCCAAACCTTGAACAAGGAGAGGTCCGTGATGATCGAGCTTCACATTAAGTTAGCGGAGAGTGCGGCAGCGAGTAGGGTCACCAAAGATAAAATTAAGCAACAAGAAGCTAGGCTTGCTGCTATCCAGCTCGAGATGGTTTTTCAGACAGCGAAAACATCCACCATAGCTTTTGAGGTCAGCTTTAGGAAGTGCAAGGTTTCGGTCAAGTGACTCTTTTCTAAAGTCGACATCACTCTTCTTGAAGTTCCAAGTGAGTGGATGATGCTAGAGACCATCAATGTTAGTCCAGAAGGTTCCACAATCGGTGATGCATCGGGCTCAGTTGAAGGGGGCTCTTCTTCACGTAACTAACATATTTTTCTTCTTTTTTTTGTAGTTGGCTACTCTTCGTGACTTAATCTCTATAATCAGACAAACTTTGTAATAAAATATTTTGAACTGAAGTCTCTTGTTTCACCTATATTTTTTTTTGTTGGGGTGGTCCAAACTTAAATTCTTTTAAATTTTGTACTAAGGTTCACCGGGGACCTTTTGAGTTGATCCTTACTCTCTGAATAGTCGAAGCTTTAAGTCTAGCTCACTTTGAAGCGAGGGGTTTGTGAGGGTCCTCATAGGTTAGCCCTTATCTCTTGGTTGCTAGGATCTTCGATTCATACCATTTGGATTGGTAAGGTCTGAAGGTCTTTATATGTTAGTCTTCATTTTTCATGCGAGGATCTTTATAGGTTAGTTCTCCGAAGGTCCTTTTAGGTTAGCTTTTATTTTTCGTGTGAGGGTCCTCATAGGTTAGCCCTCTGAAGGTCCTTTTAGATTAGCCTTCAATTTTTGTGCGAAGGTCGTTATAGGTTAGTCCTCCAAAGATATTTTTTCAAGTGAGAATCCTTATACATTAGTCTTCCGAAGGTCCTTTTAGGTTAGCCTTCACTTCTCAATCAGCTGAAGTTTTCATCGACTTTGCTTGTTTAGGAATGAGGGGCCTTCGAGCATTCTTGTAGGTTAGCCCTCGCTTCTCAGCTGCCGAGGTCTTCGATTCAAAAAAGAAAAGTGATGATGTCCTAAAAAAAAATTATTTTATTGAAAGATGATGAATACATCATTTATAATATATTCGGAGGTTATCTGAGTTCCATGACTGAGGTAAAGGTGTTCCATCTAATTGTTTGAGGTGATAAGTTTCGGATCTGACGACTTCGTCTACCCGATAGGGGACTTCTCATTTCGAAGATAACTTCTCTCATTCTATGGATTGCGATACTTCAGTGCAGCATAAGACTAGATCATTGACTTGAAATTTTTTGCCTTGGATATGAGAGTTATAGTACCATACCACTCTATGCTAGTAGACTACCATCCTCACTGGTACCTTTTTTCAGACTTTTTCAAATAGGTCTAGATTTGCCCAAAGTAACTCCACGTTGTCCTAGTCATTGTAATTTTTGACCCACGAGGATGGAAGTTCGATTTCTATGGGGATAACCATTTCTATCTCAAAGGAGAGGCTAAAAGGAGTCTCTCTTATGGGTATCCTCTGAGTGGTTCGATAGATCCAAAATACATTATACAGTTCGTCCGCCCACAATCCTTCGGCTCGATCTAACCTAACCTTCAATCCTTGCAAAAGGATATGGTTAGTCATTTCAGCTTCTCCATTGGTCTGTGAATGTCTCATTGATATGAGATGATGTGAGATGCCGAGGCTCTGGCAAAACTCGATAAATTTGGAACAAAAAAATTGACGACCGTTATCAGTGATTAGCACTCATGGGAGGCCGAAGTGGAAGATGATGAACTTCCTGTTAGATGTATATCCTAGAAGCTAGATTGGCTGACACATGTACACATTCTAAGAGCATAATTTTATAATTAAAATTTTAAAATAAATAAATTTAAATTATTTTCCATTCATATTGTGCTTTAATTGTATCCATAAATTATCTGAAGAATTAATGGATGATGACATATATTCTCAAGAGTTGAGAATTTGAGGCACGTGTCATTAGTGGTTCATTCCTAAATACTTTCGATCAATAGATCATTACAGAGATGGTGACTTTTCTTTATGGATAGATGTATCTCGAATCAATAGTGTGGGGATACTAGAATGAGAGTATAGGTGCTTGATAGAGATCAAAGGTACTGCTCAAAGCTGTAGTCATGTAGATAGTTCTTTGATCTGTGGTACCTCGGTTGTTCACAGTGAGATTACTGTAGTTTGACTACACTAACACTTGATTATCTAGCTATTCAAAATTTTGAGATGTACATTGGCTACAGTAGGTCCATTGTAGGAATAAAGTGTGATCCAAGATGGAATCTATTGATCCTGATAGATAGAGAGAGGTCCTATGCAATTTATGAGACTGTCTTAAAATCCATGATCATGGTAGGTGAATGATAGAATAAAATTTTTATAAGTTTTCATATGAACTCGAGTCGATTGAGTCTCACATTTAACGAATGAACAGATTTGATGAGTTATCCTTGATCTGCATTTTATCGAGACTCACGACAGAAGAATCGAACTACATGATAACTGTACCTAGAGATTCAATATTCTATTCTACTGGATTACCACTATAAATTACTAGGTATCACTCATGGATCATGTGACTCATCGAGTATCATCTTGATGATCGATGATCCTTGATGGACAGAGTTGGAATTGTTCTAATCCGTCGAAAGGAGTTTCGATGATATTATGATGGAAATCACAGTATATCTCACTATCAGATAGAATAGAACCTATGGGATCACACATAAAAGGAGTCTTTATTCGATCAGATGGTTGATTAGCGATTATGAATCACTATTGGATCTAATCGTCAATATGATTGATGATCAATCCAGTACAAGAGTTGCAATAAAATAATTCGCTTAGAGTTAGTGAATTATAAGAGGATTAATTAGCAATTAGATTACTAATTTGCTTAATTTGATTGAGCAATGGGGTTTAGATCAAGTCTAATTGAATTAAATTTAATTTGACTTAGTTTGGGTTTGATTAGATCAAATCTGATTGTGTTATGAGATAACTCAATTACAAGGAAAACCAAGTTCTTATTTGATTTGGACTTGGTTCAACTAATTTTCTAATTGGATTAGAATTTGATTTGATTCCTAGTTAGACTAGAATTATTTTCTATATATCTTGGGTGAAACTAATTTTTAAATTGGTTAGGAATTATTGAGCACCAAAAGAGGAGTCCCAATCTACTAGGACTCTCTCCCTACATCGCCCCATATGGAAGCATGCCCCGTCTCTATGTAAATCTGATTTTTGCATGGAGAATGTTCACACCAAAAGGCTGATTGTTGCCCTTTGTCAATGCCCCAAGGATGAGATAAAATCAGTTTGAATTTGAGTTCAAATTTGATTTGAATTCAAGTTAAAACCTGATAAGGATTGTCCTTATCTTGATGAGGTTTGACCTCATCCCCACTCCTTGGATGCCACCCACTAAAGGCCCTTTCTTTGGTGTGACAAAGAAGAGATGCTTGACCGTGAGATACCAGATTTCATCATGAAACACATCTGGTAGGGGCGCAAAAATTGAGAGAGGGTGTGAGGCTTCCTTAGGGCTTCATTTTAGGCATGAAAAGAAAGGAAGAAAAAGAGAAGGGGCTCTTCTCTAGGATTTTCTTTGTTCTCCTTGGGTGTGCCTTTGAGAGAGAAAAAAAGAGAGGGGAGTCTCTCTTCATCATCCTCCATACCATCAGCCTCCTTTTTCATAGAGAGTCTAAGAAAAGAAGAAAGTTGAAGAAAATCTACATCAACCGTCAAGAGGTATCTTTTGCAGGGGAGCTAGCATCCGGATGAAGACATAGGCCTCTGATCGGATCGAAGATTTCATGTGGATATTCATAGAGGTCGGATGCGTGTGCAGTTCTGCAGAAATCTCATCGGATTACCACGATCATCAACAGTGGAGATCATCGACCTGCGCAAAGGTATGAAGATTGGATCTTCGAATTTATGATACTTTTTAAATCTGATTTTATTTTTAGCATTTTAATCTTGCATGTGCTAGATCCTAAGGTAGCAATAGATTAGATCTATTATGTGCATGATTGATTAAAAGATTTTAATCAGATGTAAACTTATTTTTGCTGCTAGATTTTTTTTTAAAATTTCAGTATGCACTAGAAGATTAGATTTTTTAAAATTTCTTTCGAGTGGTATTAGATCTAGATTATTTCACATGCATTAGATTAAGATCTGATAATCAGATTTATAGATCTAAAAATTTTTGGTTAAAGTTTTAGATCGTTTCGATAAAAGTTTGTTCTACATTGATCGTTGAATGTTATTTGATAATATGTTAATCAGATCTTCAGATCTGAATTTTTATGTGATGAATGAGACTATGATCTGATTTTATGTGATGCATGAAATGTATGTCATAAAATGATCAAGTTAGATCTATATTGCATGAGATGTCTAGATCTGAAATACATATTTTATGGTCTGATTTTTATGTAATACATGAGATGTATGTTAGATCTATATTGCATAATTAGATCTAAAAATCAGATTTAATAATTAGATTAGATCTAATTTAAAAATATGTGATGGATTAGATCCTAATTAAATATGAGATGCATAAAATCTATTTTAATTATACATATGTGATATGTGTAGATGTAGATTAAATTCTTAGTAGTCTAGTACTCTTCGAGAATCATAGTAAAGGTCATTTTGCCATAGAGAACTATGATGGAATGGATGCCTGTATGAATCAAGAAGAAGAACCACAAAAAGAAAAAAATTGCTTTTGTGCAAAATTCTAAATCCAAAACTGTTTAGGATCTAGATATGAATCTGAATTTATGTAGTTATGTATGAGATGCATAATTGAATATTTAGATATGAAAGTAGTTTTGACATCTAAACTAAATCTGATTTCATAACACACTTAATTAAGATCTAAAATTGAGAATTAAGGATCTAAAATTAAGGTAATTGGATTTTGTGTGGTTCATTGATACATGTAGTGGTCCTATCATATCACTACAACCATTGATGTAGGGTGTATCGTGAACTCAAATTGAAAATGATTGTGATTGCAATTTGTTGTGAAAAATTGAAGCTAACTCAATCTCGAATTGGTCGATCAATTTAGTGTCTAAGGCAAGAACATAGATGGTAGTTATTTAATCAGGACCATTATCGCAGGCAACGAAGAGCCTCCCATACATCTTATCTTACCTGACCATTTTGGGGACTAATTTTGATTTTGTGGTGCTTAAGGTTGAGTCCACTTCAATTTGTGTTGCACCATGGGATCGATTTGGTGAGACCAAATCAGGATCTCTTTAGTAGATCCAATTTAATTATGGATCTACATGAAATACAGTAAACAATTAAACTAAGAGATCTAAATTAAAAATCTCCTCAATAATATTAAGTCGAGGGGTCTTCCACTATTGTAGAGTGTCGTGCTCTCTTCGATGTTGACTATTTTCGGCTGGATACAATGATTCAGTTGTATCAGGAGAGAAGCAACCAGTCTATTGGCATGAGATATTGCGGGGTGGAGATGGGATTAGCCTAAGATCTGTCAGGTGAGATTTTTGGACTTAAAGATCAAGTCTGCTATAATTTGCATGAGAAGCATTGGACAAAAGTTATCCACCCATTGGTTGACATATTCATCAAGATCTATTAGGTGAGGTGGTATGCCAATCTATGGGACTGCAGTATCCACTAGGAACCTTAATTCGTGAAGAAATTTTTTCTTTCCAACCCGAGGAGTGTTGGGATTCAAACAAATAGTGGAAGCTAAGTTTATTTTTAAAATAATTTTTTTAAAATAAACTAAAATCAATTATAAAAGTCTAACTAGAAACTTCTTCTCTCTATAGAAAATTATCTACCTCTAATTGTCTAGCTCGTATCTTAGAAATCAACCAATTATCAGGTTTCAACTATAAGGATTGGCTAAGGGACTTGAAAGGTGTTTTGAGTTTCGAGAAGCTAGGTTGTGTTTTGACTAGTGATTGCTGTCGTAGGCGGTCAAGAATAAAAATCAACTCAAATTATATAGATAGGATGAGTCGGGATCATTTCCACAGGGATCTAGAGCGATTGTTTTTTTTTTTTTTTTGAAGAAGAAATAGAAGAGAATTGATTGTAGAAGAATTAAAGAAAGAATAAAATAATAAAAATTTAATTATAAATATAAATTAATTTATGAAAAAAAATAAGTCAGAGAGATAATCTAAAAATTTTGAATCCATCATGCAAATTAGATTTATTATTTTTTTATATTGTAATCTTAATTCTTATGATTAGGGTATCAGTATAGCTTATCTCTAAGGGGTACGGACTGTATCAGTAGATCATGGCTCGATCTATTAGAGTATAAACTATCTAAATTTAATTATAAGATATAAAGTTTAATCTAACATACCACGATCTATCTCTCCTAGGCACGTACCGTATTCAGAGATTACGATACGTCAGTGGAGGGTATAGGTCATGTAGGCTAGATCAATATCTCAGAATAAAAAGATATGAAGTAAAAGTATAATTTTATGATATAAAAATTAAATATAAAAAAAAAATAAAAATCTATTTATAAGCTTTATCGTATTTCTAGATTGAAGTGATTTAGCCACGCATCAAGATCTCTAGTTTCATATTCTCCCACTCTTGGATCCCTAAACCTCTCTAATTTTTTCTTTAATTTTTTTTATATTTTTATTAATTTTTTCTCCTCTCTACTATTATTCCCAGATCCCCTATGTATAGATAATTTTTTTACTTTTTTCTGATAGCAAAAGGAGTCCCAAAACCCTTAGAAACCATATAATACCCGTATCAATTTATACTGGCCGTTAGATCTTAATCTGACCATCCAGATCAGTCTAGAAAATGTTGATTAAGTCTTTCTTATGATCGAAGATGATAACAGCCATTGGATCGCACTCCTGATTGAATTCTGGCCATCGGATTGTGCTTAAAGCTTTTTATTCTCAGTCGGGATAAATACAACCGTCAGATCGAAGTCTAGATTGATTTTCAGCCGTCAGATGGCGCAAAATCTCTCCTTTTCAATCGATAACGAACAACAGCTGTCTGATCTTGTTTAAAATTAATCTGAACCATCGAATCGTGAAAACTTTCTTCCATCCATCGTAGACCGTGCCAAACACCACAAACTATTCCAATGGACCGTGCCCTTGAATCTGTGGAACGAGCAGTCGGTCCACCGTACACCGAAGATAATTTTCAATGTTTGTAAGGATATTTTGACTTGATTTTTGCTATGATTTTTATCTAAAAAATAAAAAAATATATGTATTGAATTACTCAATAATTTTTTATTATTTTGATGCTTAAATTGCTTCAATTAAATTGACATCTATTTTTCATAAATATACTCTAATTTCATATTTTTTTTAAAATTATCTATTTTTGTAAGAAAATCTAATTTATTTATGAAATTAAATTTTTTGAAAGATGTTAGCATCATAAATTATCAAAAATATCTACAATAAATAAAAAAATATACTACTTATCACACTTCGCAACTTGAACTTTGCTCATCCTCGAGTAAAGAAAGAATTTAGAATTAAGTATCATTTAACTTAAAGTTTCAAATTTTACTAAATAATTTTAAAAAGAGCCACTGATGTTCAGTAGAGTGTAAGTGAGGTATATCATTAGAGTATTAATACTAATCAATGTGAGAGTTAAGCCAAGAATACTAAATTTTTTCTGAATTTTTTTTAAATTAATCCTATCTTAATCTCCAAAGCATTAACCTTCATATAGACAAGTATATTATTACTTTCATCCTTTATTTATTAATTTTTTTTAAAATATTATACTACTATTGAGTATCTTAACCTTTTAATTTTTCTGTTTGACCCATGTAATAAGTTTTCAGCCAATGACTCCCGAACCAGATGGCTTTAGGGCACTAGGTATAGGATACCCTTCGGATCTACTTGCTAGAATCAAATAGGCTACGAGTTAAAACTAGCTTTACAATAAAGCTTCTTTGTCCTTCATACCTTTTGATGCAAAACTCAATGCTTACTTAAACAAAAAGGCCCGATTACTCAGCATGAAGTACTTGAATTTTTTTTTTTTTAAATATATGAAGAAATGTATAGTTATCCGACACAAGTCTTTGAGAAGTAAACTCTTCTTTGATACTGATAAAAAAATTTAAAAATACTCAAAAAAAATTGTTTAAGTTCTAAACTTAACTCTTTATTGAGTTTTCTTAATACTTGATCCCTTAATATCTCACAAACTCTTTGGTCTGTATATCAATTTTTTTTTTAAATACTTAGTTTAACTCAATTTTTAAGTATACTCAAGTACTTAAATATTAAATACTAACTTACTTGAAGACTTAAAAAAAATTTATTTTTTCCTCCCAACTTAATCGACATTGTCCTCAATGGAGTAAGAAAAAATAAAAGGTACATACAAAGAGAAAGAAAAAAGAGAGATGTCACTTAATCCAAAAGTCTTTTCAAAATTGGTTTTCCCCCCAAATTAGCCAATATTATCCTCAAATCTCTACAAAAAATATGAAGCAAGACTCGATTAACCTAAACAAAATGTAAAAGATATCAAAAAGCAAAAGCTAAAACTGGGTTGCCTCCCAGAGAGCACTAAGTTTATCGTCTTCAGTCAGATCACATTTATTGATAGGTGCTTCCACATAGAGCAGTCCATTATTCTTTAAAAAAAATGAAGATCAGTTAAAACAAAGTAAAAAAAAATTTAGGTTGCCTCCCAAAAAGTGTTAAGTTTCAAGTCTTCAGCCATACTGAATCTGTGATACAGAATTAATTAAAATAAATAGACTCATAGAGAACCATAGCCTCCTCAATTTTAGTAGGCAACTCCAAGAATGATTTCAATCATTGTCCATTTACTTTAAAAGTAGTACCATTGCTTGGATTTTTGATCTCTACAGCCCCATGAGAGATAATTTCTTTTACTATATAGGGCCATGTTCATCTAGATCTAAATTTTTTAAAAAATAAATATAGTCTAGAGTTATACAAAAAAACTTTTTGACCAGATAAAAATAATTTTCTAAAGATTGCTCGATAATAAAAAATCTTAGTTCGTTCTTTGTATATCTTAGCATTATCGTATGCTTTATTCTTGATTTCCTCAAGTTCATCAATTTGTAGCTTCTTATGTTGTCCAGCCTCATCTAAATCCATGTTCAATCTTTTGATAGCCCACATAGCCCTATGTTCAAGCTCTACTGACAAGTGACATGCTTTACCAAATACAAACTGATAAGGAGACATTCCTAAGCATTCATTAGCTTCAATGATCAATCTTTTCTATTAGTGCTCACAGTCTTCTCTAGGATTTATTTGATTTGATGATTTGAAACTTCAACTTATCCACTAGTTTGGGGGTGATAGGGTGTGGTCAATTTACGGGTGATGTTGTATTTCTTCATCAGGATTGCAAAGGATCGATTACAAAAATATGTTTCCTGATCACTTATAATGGCTCTAGAGATTCCAAAATGAGAGAGGATATTTTTTTTAAAAAATTTGCTAACAATTTTGCTATAATTCGATCTACACGATATAGCCTTTACTCATTTAGACATATAATTGATAGCCACTAAGATATATTCATTCTTGAAAGAGTTTGAAAGTGGTCCCATGAAATCGATACCCCACACATCAAAAATCTCAATAACTAAGATCGAATTTAATGGCATCCTGTCTCTTTTTGTGATCCATCCTACTTGTTGACATCTAGTGCAGCTTTTACAGTACTCATGTGCATCCTTAAACAAATTGGGCCAATAGAATCTACATTGAAGAATTTTTGCAGCAATTTTTTTGGATCCAAAGTGGCCACCACAGGTTTGGTCATGACAAAAAGACAAAATACTTTTGATCTCATGGTTCGAGATATATCTTCTAATGATTTGGTCATGACATTGTTTAAACAGATATGGATCATCCCAAATAAAATACTTTACTTGGGCAAAATATTTATGTTTGTCCTGAGTGATCCAGTAAGAGGGAATCCTACCAGTGGTTAAGTAATTGACAATATCAACGTACCATAGTTCTTTGATCACGGACATGAGTTGTTCATCAAAAAAAGACTCTTTTATTGATGGTTCGTTAGAAGGTGCATCAGTCAATCGAGATAGGTGATCAGCCACTACATTTTCAATTCCTTTCTTATCCCTGATTTTTAAGTCAAATTTTTGAAGAAGTAAAATCCATCGGATCAAATGTGCTTTTGCATCTTTCTTTGTTAAGAGATGTTTAATAGCTGAGTGATCAGTGTATACAATGTTATGTGATCCAACCAAATAAGATCTAAATTTTTCAAGGATAAAGATGATAGCCAAGAACTTTTTTTCAGTGGTTGAGTAGTTAAGCTGTACATCATTAAGGGTCCTACTGGCATAGTAAATGACTCACGATAGCTTATCAATTTTTTATCCTAAAATGGCTTCGATGGCATGATTAGATGCATCACACATGAGTTCAAAGGGTTGAGTCCAATCGGATGGGTGAATGATGGGTGCGGATGTCAATGCCTTTTTAAGATGCTCAAAAGAATCAAGGCACTCAGAAATGAAATCAAATTTGATGTCTTTGGCAAGAAGATTGGTCAGTGATCGAGCTATTTTGTTAAAATTTTTGATGAACCTCCTATAGAAGCCAGCATGTCCTAAGAATGAGCAAATTTCTTTGACTGATTTGGGTGGTGAAAGATTTGCTATCAAATCTACTTTGACTTTATCCACTTCAATTTTCTTCTTTGAGATAACATGGCCAAGTACTATACCTTCTTTGACCATGAATTGGCATTTTTTTCAATTAAGCACTAAGTGTTTCTCCTTATACCTTTCTAAGACCAGTCTTAGGTAATGTAGGCACTCGAAGAAGGTGGAGCCAAAGATAAAAAAATTATCTATGAATATTTCTAAAAATCTCTTGATCATATCAGAAAAGATGCTGATCATATACCTTTGAAAAGTAGATGGAGCATTACATAAATCAAAGGGCATGCGTCTATAGGCAAAAGTTTTAAATGGACAGATAAATGTGATCTTCTCTCGATCCTCTGGTGCTATAGGAATCTGCTTATAACCAGAATATCTATCAAGAAAATAATAGAACTCATGTCCGGCTAACCTTTCCAACATCTGGTTAATGAATGGTAGGAAAAAATGATCATTTCTTGTGGCTGCATTCAGTTTTCTGTAATCAATACAGACCCTCCATCCAGTTTGGACTCTAGTCGGTAGTAACTTATTTGCTTCATTTAGGACCACTGTTATCCCTGACTTTTTAGGCACTACTTAAATTGGGCTAACCCATGAACTATCTAGAATAGGATAGATAATTCTATTATCTAGTAACTTGAGAATCTCTTTCTTCACTACCTCCTTCATAGCTAGGTTTAGTCTCCTTTGGGGGTCTCTAATTGGCTTGATTTCCTCTTCTAAATGAATTCGATGTTGGACAATTAAAGGGATGATCCCTTTGATGTCAGTCATGGTCCAGCCTATGGCTTCCTTATTCTCTCTGAGGACAGCTAAAAGTTTCTTCTCTTGAGTTTGATCTAGGTCTGATGCGATAATTACGAGTAAGATTTTTGATGGACCTAGAGATGCATATTTGAGATGCTTAGAGAGTGTTTTGAGTTCTAGTTTCGGTGCTTCCTCAATCGATGGCTTGTGTATTGGTTTATTCATCCTTACAAGTGGTTCGATAGGTGGTTGTCATTGTGGATGAACTCTCTGATCACTAGATGAAAAAATTTCCTAAGCTATTTCAAATTCTTAATCTGACCAGAGATTACAGTTAAAATCTTCTTCCCCTAAGTCAATGGTCTCATAGATCTTATCTTGGATCAAGTTTACATCAACGAATTGATCTCATTTATTTTCAAGATTGAAAGTATTAAGATCAATGGTCATATTTTCAAATGAGAGCTTCATGAATCTATTACGATAATTGATTAGGGCATTGGTGGTTGCTAAGAATGATCTTCTTAAGATTACTGAGATGTGACCTTTTGGATTAGATACTGGTTCAGTCTTGAGGATCACAAAATTTATAGGATAAATAAAATTACTGACCTTGATTAACACATCCTCCATAACTCTTTTAGGGATCCTCACTGATCGATCTGCCAATTGCAATGTGATTTATGTAGGCTTTAATTCTTCTATCTCTAATTTTTCATAGACCGAATAAGGTAAGATGTTCACACTAGCCCCTAAGTCTAAAAGACTCTATTAATGATGGTTTTCCCAATGACACAAGAGATTGTCGGAGATCCTGGATCTTTATACTTAACAAGCATGTGGCTCGATAGATATGAGCTCACATTGACCGCCAAGAAGACTTTTTTTGAGAATATTGGTGGTCTTCTTCTTTGTGCATAGATTTTTGAGAAATTTGACGTACGTGAGAACTTGTTGGATCATATCTAGTATAGGAATATTTACTTTCACTTATTTAAACATCTCTAAGATTTGATCTATATGGACTGAATGTCTGTTGGACCTAAGTCTATTTAAAAAAGAAGCTATAGAATTGGTGGGTGATGTCTTGACTTGCTTAAACCCTGAGATAGATTCTGTAAGTGGCTTGGATGTTTCGTCAATCTCTATTGACTCCTTAGACTTATCTGGCTCCTTAAACTTGATCTGATTGGTCACTTACTCATGAGATGATTTAGACAATGGGTTATCTTGATTTTCAGGTGTATCGATATGGTTGTCTACTTGTTTTCCAGATCTTAAAGTATGAATTGTATTTAATTGATTGATCTGGGCTCCTTGTTGTGATCCTTGATTGTTCTAGGTTCTAGAATTAACCTCGGATTGACTCGATAGTTTATCTTTTTCTCTTTCACTCACAGTCGT
This sequence comes from Elaeis guineensis, assembly GCF_000442705.2. Classification (NCBI taxonomy): domain Eukaryota; kingdom Viridiplantae; phylum Streptophyta; class Magnoliopsida; order Arecales; family Arecaceae; genus Elaeis; species Elaeis guineensis. Next base: position 120,421,596 of record NC_025998.2, on the reverse strand, counting down.
AGCTAATTGACCTAACTGCATCTCTAAATGGACAATAGCCCGGGTGTTGGAAGTTAAAAGCTGGTCCGTGGTCTGCATGAAGTTATTTAGTGTAGTGTTGGTGCTAGCAGTCGATTTTGCTAGGATTTCTAGACTCTTTTCTAACGAGTTAAGCCTTTGATTATTACCAAAACCTGATGGATTATTTGATGATTGAGTGGATCTAGGGTTGGGTTGAGTGAAGGCAGGTCTATTTGAGTTTGACCCTTATGACCAAAAAAAATTGGGGTGGTTCTTCCATCCTGAATTGTACGTTAGTGCGTAGGGATCATTTGTGGATCTTTAAAAGGCTGCGTTCACCTATGCTACTTCGTTCTTAGTTGGACCCATCAAGAAAGGACATCCTTCCATTGTGTGATTTGTGGCATTACACCCATTGCAAGTTGATGTTGCAACTTGGTTCACTTGGGTGTGTCCCTTGAGTTCTAGGGCCTTTATCCTACAGATCAAAGATGCAAATTTAGCCTCTTCAGCTAGGAAAGGTTGAACTTGATATATACCCCTTCTTGAAGGTGTGAGTCTATTGGATTTCTTGGTAATCTCCCATTGTAGGCTCTTTTCTGCTAGGTCCTCTAGAAATTGTCAGGCTTCTATAGGCTCTTTGTTTATGAATTGACCCTGACATATTGATTCTAACATGATTCTAGAGTTTGGGCTAGTCCTTCATAAATGATTTGGCACAGCCTCCAAGTTTCTATTCCATGGTGTGGGCATTGACTCAAAAGATTCTTAAAATGATCAAAGCACTTTCAAAAAGACTCACCGGATAATTGATAAAATTCATTAATTTCATTCCTAAATTTGGCAGTCTTATGGTGTGGAAAATTTTTTTTCAAAAACACTTTAACAAAACCCTCCCATGATGCGATGGATTGGTTAGGAAGACTATATAACTACTTTTTGGCACTATCCTTGAGGGCAAAGTTGATCAACCTAAGTTTTACAATATCCTCAGTGAGCTATTGAAGCTGCATTGTGGTGCATACTTCCTCAAATTTTCTCATAAAAATGTATGCATCCTCAATTTCAGTGAATTTGAGAAGCATGTTTATGATCTGAGATTGAATTTTAAAATTGACATCAGTTTGTGACAGTCAGATACATGAGGGTTGGGCTGACCCAACTGGGTAGCAAAGGTCTTTCAGTACTCGAGGTTTATGTTCGGGTTCACCTATGGTGGGCTTAAGGTCTACTGAACTTAATACAAAGTTTGGATCTATTCTCATTAATCGATCAGATATCCTTATTCAAGAAGAAATTTAAAAATTTTTAGTTATTTTTATATTTTTTTTCTTTCTTAAGAGAAGAGGAAAGAGAGATAGATAAGAAGAGAATTTTAAAGATGAGAGCTTAAGGAGTCCTAAATCGAGAGATGATAGAGAAGAGTATTTTAATTATGATTAATTATTGTAGGTTAGTAATCAAGTTATGCAGTCAATCCTAGCTAAGAGTAACTCTAGATCTAGACAGTTTCTAACTGTCAAGATTGCCTTTGAGCACTCCAGATAAAAACTAGCCACTCAACTGACTAGGTAAGTGTAAGGTTGGTGGGGGTCCCCCCATTACTTTCTTTAGACACCAACTGAGTTGATCAGGTAAGTGAATAAAACCGATTAAATAACCACCTTCCTTCAGGATATAATTTTTGAACCACTTTCCTAAACACCAGTCAAACTGATTAATCCTAACCCGGTCCAACTCTTAGGATTTCTTGTCCTATTGAGCTTGAGAGTCCTTAGGGTCCAATGTCTAATTGATTTTAGATTAAGGTTTAGGTCAATGCAGTATATAGGATGATGGTTTGTGGGCCAAGAAAGGATGATGAAATCTCTACCTTATCTTATTTAGGGTTTGTGCCCTTAAGATGTTTTATGAAATTATGTAATGCAAGAAGAAAATGTGGCCAGATTTGCTAGTCAGTCAAGAGTAAATTGATTTGTTTCACTTTTTAGATTTTGTGATTAAGTATCTGATTTCTTAAGTAGATTATAAGGTGTCAATGTAGAGATTTTTTTTTTTGGATGAAAGTAAGTTTGATTAAGGAACTAAGCAAGTTAGAAAGCAAATAAAAAGAAACTAAGAATAAGACTAAATTTTTTTTTAATAAAAAAATAATCATGCCTAGATCCTTGGCAATGGTGTTAAAATTTGATCACTGTCGTAGCTGGTCAAGAATAAAAACCAACTCAAACTATATAGATAGGGTGAGTCGGGATCGTTTCCACAGAAATCTAAGGAGATTATTTTTCTTTTTTTTTGAAGAAGAATAAAAAAGAATTGATTGTAGAAGAATTAAAGAAAGAATAAAATAGTAAGAATTTAATTATAAATATAAATTAATTTATAAAAAAAATAAGTCAGAGAGATAATCCAAAAATTCTGAATCCACCATATAAATTAATTTTTTTTAATGTTGCAATATTAATTCTTGTGATTAGGGTATTAGTATAGCTTATCTCTAAGGGGTACAGACTGTATCAGTAGATCACAACTCATCCTATTAGAATATAAATTATTTAAATTTAATTATAAAATATAAAATTTAATCTAACATACTATGATTTATCTCTCCTAGGTACGTACCGTATCCAGAGATTACGGCACGTTAGTAGAGGGTATAGGTCATATAGGCTAGATCAATACCTCAAAATAAAAAGATATAAAATAAAAGTATAATTTTATTGTATGAAAATTAAATACAAAAAAGAAAATAAATATCTATTTACAAGCTTCATTGTATTCCTGGATTGAAGGGATTTAGCTATGCATCAAGATCTCTAGCTCCATATTCTCCCACTCTTGGATCCCTAAACCTTCCTAATTTTTTTCTCTAATTTTTTCTTATGTTTCTATTGATTTTTTCTCCTTTTTACTCTTATTCTCGGACCTCCTATTTATAGATAAATTTTTTTTTATCTTTTTCTGATAGCAAAAGAAGTCCCAAAATCTTTAAAAAATATATAATACCCATATTAATTTATTTTGGCTGTTAGATCTTAATCGGACCATCCAGATCAGTCCAGAAAATGTTGATTAAGTCCTTCTTATGATTGGGGATGATAACAGTCATTGGATCATGCTCCTAATTAAATTCTGGCCATTGAATTGTGCTCAAAACTTTCTATTCTCAGTCAGAATGAATATCAGTCGTCGGATCAAAGTCTAGATTAATTTTCAACCATTGGATGGCACAAAATCTCTCCTTTTCAACTGATAACGAACAGTAGCCGTCCGATCTCATTCAAAATTAATCTAAATTGTTGGATCATGAAAACTTTTTTTTATCCACCGTAGACCATGCCAAATGCCACAAACTATTTCGGTGGACTGTGCCATTGAATTCGTGGATCGAGCGACCAGTCCACCGTGCATCCAAGGTAATTTTTAATATTTTTTAGGATATTTTGACTAGATTTTTACCTCAATTTTTGCTTGAAAAATAAGAAAAAATATGTATTAAATTACTCAATAATTTTTCATTATTTTAGTACTTAAATTACTTCAATTAAATTAATATCTATTTTTCATAAATATGCTCTAATTTTATATTTTTTTAAAATTATCTATTTTTATAAGAAAATTTAATTTATTTATGAAATTAGATATTTTAGAATATGTTAGCATCATAAATTATCAAAAATATCTACAATAAATATAAAAATATGTCACTTATCAATCAGAAAATGTCTAGGAACTTTGAAGAGTTCAAGGGACATACCTTTAGAAGGTATGTCGGATTTGTTCGTGATTGAGACTAACCTAATGGTTTCTTCTACTACCAGTTGGGTAACAGACTCTGGTCCTAGTGTATATTTGTGCACTTCAATATAGGATCTTAAGAAATATAGAAGGTTGAGGCTAGGAGAGATGATCCTACGAGTAGGCAATGGAGCAAGAGTTGCTGCTGTAGCTGTAAAGACCTATCTTTTTCAATTATCATCTGATTTCTGTCTAGAACTAAGGGATTGTTACTGTGTACCTAATGCAAGCAAAAATTTGATTTTTGTTTCATGCTTAGCATAGAACAATTATGAAATTAGTTTCAATAAAGATCATTGTACCATTTATTTTGGAAATAAAATAGTTATACATAATCACTTAATCAACAGTCTCTATCATTTGCATGTTGATGTAGATAAATCAGTTGTTGGAGATGTCTGATCAGACTCTAGATACTGCACGACCATCCGATTAGCATCATAAGTCTTCTCAGTCGCTCGATCATACTCGATCAAGCTCCATCGAACCCAGATCACACCTGCAAGCCATCTGCACCATCCGATTGTATGCCAGATCAGATCTCAGCCATCTGATCACATTCGATCCACGCAATAGTACCATAGACTATGAGAAATGGCTTTGAAACATTATCGATCTATGGTGGACTACGAGAAGCGGGCGAAACATGCCCGCATGGTCCATGTGGGTCCCCATGGACCATCGGTCCATGCACCATGCGTGGATCGTGTGAGAGAATCATGCGGGCCATTCCTGTGCACGCTTGCCTGGGCCTAGGCCTCCCCTGCATGTGTGCGCTCGAACATCTGCATGCCACCGCACGTGTTGGCCCACCGGTGACCTCTGTCGGCCCACCGCTGACCTCCATCGGCCCACCACCGGCCTCCATCGCTCTGCGGGCCGTGCTAACTTCTCTCACACGTAACTTCACTGTCTGGACTCTATTTGGTCTATTCTTAGGCTCGTTGGACTCCGTTCATCATCTTGGACCTCACTGTAGACTCTGTGTGGATGGAATCTTAAAGCATCAAATGCTAACATCAATTAATTTATTCGAGCAAACTATGAGTGTCATTGGATCTAAGAGATCCAGTGATGAGGTTAATCTAAAGTACATGTGGCACCTTGGATTAGGTCATATCAGAGAAGAAAGAATTAATAGACTGGTGTAAGATGGTCTTTTAGACTCATTCCATGATGAGTCAATTTCAGCCTGTGAGTCTTGTCTTAAAAAAAAATGACCAAGCTATCCTTTATAGGACACGGAGAAAGGACCACTGAGGTACTTGCTCTGGTACATACTGATGTATGTGGCCCATTTGATGTGTTGGTCAGAAAAGGTTATCTCTATTTCATCATTTTTATCAATAATTTTTCATGATATGGGTATGTGTTTCTTATGAGACAAATCTGAAATCTTTAAAAAGTTTAAAGAATTCAGATGTGAGGTAGAGAAGTAAATCAAAAAATCACTTAAGGAGAATATCTGAGTGAAGAATTTTTTGATTATCTCAAGCACAATGATATAGTCTCTCATGGATCACCTGAAATGCCTCAGTTCAATGAGGTTTCAGAATGGAAAAATCGGACCCTATTGGGTATGGTTCGATCAATGATGAGCTTCACCGATCTTCTTTTATTTTTTTGGGAACATGCCTTAATGATAGCCAATTACTTAATTAATAAGATTTTTTATAAATCTGTTTCTACTACACTATATGAGATATGGTATTGTAAGAAGCCAAATTTTGGTTACCTTAAAATTTGGAGATGTTCGGTCTATATCAAATGGCAACAGACAGATAAGTTAGAGCTTAGATCTATGAGAGCTCATTTTGTAGGGTACCCAAAAGAGCCTTTGGGATACTATTTTTTACCTCTCGGAGGATCACAATATGATTGTGAGCCAGCATGTCAAATTCTTGAAAAGGAATTTTATTCGAGATCGAGGTAGTGGGAGAAAAATTCAGCTTGAAGAGAGTTTCTCTAAAGAGCAACAGGTCATAGTGCCTGTGGAATCCGTTCCATCTCATAGATTTAGTAGGATCACATATCTTCCTGAAAGATACATAGGTATGCTAGAAGAAGATATAGAGGAAATATTCCTTATGGGTGATATGGATTATGTTGATGATCCTAAAACTTTGAACAAGGTGATATCAGACATCGACTTTGAAAAATGATGGAAAGCGATGAGGTCAGAGATTGATTCAATATATACCAATCAGGGCTGGACCTTAGTAGATCCATGTATAGGAATAGTTTCTATTGGATGTAAATGGATCTTTAAGAGAAAGATCGATTCGGATGGAAAGATAGAGACCTTTAAAGCTAGATTTGTGGCTAAAGGTTATAGTCAGCGCGAAGGCGTTAATTATCAGAAGATATTTTCACCAGTTGTCGTGCTAAAGTCTATTCGAACACTATTTGCTGTTACATCAGCTTATGACTATGAGATATGACAGATGGATGTGAAAACTATCTTTCTAAATAGATATTTTGAGGAAGATATCTATATGGAGTAGCCTCTGAATTTCACATCTAGTGATAGAGATCATAAGGTCTGCAAGTTACAAAGGTCTATTTATAGACTAAAGCAAGCAATTCAGAGTTGGAATACTTGATTTGATGATGCAATCAAATTATTTGATTTCATCAAGAATAAGGAGGAACTGTGCGTGTTTAAGAAGATTAGTGGAAGGCTGTCACATTTTTCATATTGTATGTGGATGATATTCTCTTAATTAAAAATGACATTCCCATGATGACTTCTCCATGAAAGATCTTTGAGAAGCATCCTATATTCTGAGAATAAAGGATCATAGAGATAGATCTAAAAGGATGCTGGTTTATCACAGCAACTGTACATAGAGAATGTGTTGAAGCGGTTTAGCATGGAAAGCTCTAAGAGGAGTCTGTTATTCTTTAGATATGGAGTTTATCTCTCTAAAAAGATGTGCCTTAGCACACCTCAGTAGATTCAGTATATGAGCAAGATCTCTTATGCTTCTGCTATAGAAAGCCTCATGTATGCTATACTATATATCTGACCTGATATTGCTTTTGCTGTGAGTGTCATAAGTAGATATCAGTCGAATCAAGATGAGGAGCACTGGATTGCTGTGAAGAATTGTTGAAAAATATATCCTAAAGTCAATCGTTTGATAATTGTATTAATTATAAATGTATATGAATTGATAAATAATAAAAGTTATTTGATCTTTTTCATTACAAGATTAGATCTTCTAATGAACTCCTATATTATGATGAAGTCCTTAAGACTACTTTGATCAATAAAGGAGGATTTATCGCATAGTCTTTAAATTAGTTCATGACCAAATGATACGCTATTACTAGGACGATAGCAATATTAAGTGTAGGTCATTATGTGCTATATGCGTTGGTTATCCTCGTAACCAAATAGTGTGAAGATACTTGTATGACATGCAAGTGAGATGTAGGAGTACATCATTACTGAACATGACCAACTGCGGAGCACTCTACTGTCAAGGGTAGTTCACGAAGGATATGAATATAAGTATCCCTTCGATTTGAGATCGCCATGGTGACTTGCAAGCAACTCACTATACTTTGATACCGGACTAATTGAGTTTTTAATTCAGTAACGAAAGATTTTTGGATACAGTCAAGTACTTATCAAGTCAGTGCATGAGTCAAGATGGGATTGACCCTTCCGAATTAGTAAGAGTTAGTGTATCAATGTATTTCAATTTAGCAAAATCTGAACTCGGATAATCCATGTCATGGATTTGAAAGATTGAAATACAATGTAAATGACTTATCTAGGATTGACAGTTAAATTCTAAGTTTTCCTCGAGCATTAGAATCATAGGGATGAATTATACGATAACCATACGCTAATAGATTCTTGAATGTTGCTTCACCTTCATTCGTCTATCTGGATGTCGGGTTACCATTGCTAGATGGTTACATCGATTGGTTCAGAAAGTTATTCCTGTGCTAGCAGCTTAGGTTCAAACTTATGGAGTCACACTCAAAAGAAGTTTCTGACGATCATGTGGTAGATCAACGATTGAGAATCGTTCAATGGCTTAATCGTCAATTCGATTGATGATTAACCCTATGCAAAAATTATAATAAATTTATTCACTAAGTGTTAGTAAATTAATAGAGAATTAATTAATAATTAGATTACTAATTAGCTCAATTTAACTGAATGAAGAGGATTAAATAAAATCTAATTGAATTGTATTCAATTAGGTTTGATCCGATTAGGTTATGAGATGACCTAATCACTAAAGAAGAATTATCTCTGATTTGATCAGAATTTTAGTTTCATCAATTTTTAATTTGATTAGAATTTGATTAAAAATTTATGGAACTAATTAGATTGGATGTTATCTATTTTATTTGGGCTAAATCAGATGTGATTTGGTTTGGATTCAAATAAGAAAATAAACAGTCTATATATGATTGGACTCTTCTCTCTTGCGCCAACCCACTTTGCATGCCATCTATCTCCATGCACAAATAGTTTTTGCATGAGATTTTTTCACACCAAAGAGTTCTTCTCCCTTTCTATCTCACATCTAAATCTGATTTGGTTTTGATAAAAGAAAAATTTTGAAATTGGATTTTAAAATATTCCTTATCAAGAGAGTCTGTTTTATCCAAATCAACCTCTCCATGCCAACTTATTTTTTTCTCCTTATATGTGTGATATTTTGAGAAGGTTTTTTATAAGAAATTAGTTAGAGAACTGATTTATTATGAAAAAAATATGGAAAGGGGCGTCCCATATTCTTTTGGCATGTTTTGGTATAAATTTCTGAGTAGGGGCGACAACACATCAAGAGTTCGTGATCTCTTGGACTCTTCACCCCACCTCCTTACATACCTGTAAAAGGGGCTTTTGTGGTTTCTTTTGTGTGCATAAGATATCAGAAGAAGAGTTCTTCATGTGAAGAGGCTTGGGGCATTGGTTCATGACGTGAAAAATAGGAGGAGAGTCCTCTCTCTTTGGGTTAGTGCAAAAGCTGAATTTTAGATTTTTGTCCTCAAGGTTTGGGAAGAGAAAAAAATATGGAGGAAAATTATTTCTTCTCTTTTCTTCTTCCACATTCTCATATCTTCTAGAAATTCATCTTCAACCTCCAGAAAAATTTCAAATATTTGAAAAAAAAATTCAGATCAACCAAGAAGAAAGTTTTCACACGAGCTAGCACTCCCGAGAAGACTGATCAGATTGGGGCTTCGAGTAGACTTTTTGTAGAGGCCGGACATGTGTGCGGCTGCGAGCAACTAGCGAGGACCCTCTCTACTATGTCTCTCAATAGCGATGATCATCGACCCGTATCAAGGTATCGAGTTCTGAACTTCGATTAGAAGTAGATATGGTCTACTGCTCACATGCATGCATGCTGATTTTATCTTCAGTATTTTTTAGATTTTATATGTAATATATCATCTCATAGATCTTAGAGTAGGTTGATTTGATGATTAAATCATATACATATTAGATTAATTTGATTAATCTAATTATCTTTCAATATAATTTATTCGAAAAAATTTTTAAATACATGCATAAAATTGCCTATGTTCTCCAACAATGGTATCAAAGCCTAGGTTCATTATGACATAATTTATTTACATATTAAATCTAAATTTTAATTTTATTTAAATTTGATATATGATATTTTGATCTAAATTTAATAAATGGTTGATCGCACAAACTGACATAAGGTTGTCCTGTTGTAAATTTTATCTCTTACAGTGAAAAGGTTGTCCTAGTTTATGCTGGTCATTGATAAAATCTGATTTTATATGTTGCATGTGATGTTTATGATCTGATTTAGATATGATCTAAAGTTATAATCAGATCTGATGTAATTTAGATTAGATCTAAATTCATGCATATGTGATATGTGATTGATTAGATGATCCGATTAGCAAGTACTTGGATTGGGTTGATCATCAGGCCATCCGGTCATAAGAGCAAGAAGAGTTTAAAAGCCCTCTCTTCCCATTCGATGGAGTGCTCTTATGGTATGTATAAAGGAAAGGAAAACAATTTTTCTCCAGGATGCTCAGGTTGCATCTAATTTTTTTTTTAATATTCTACTTGTTTAATGATTAAATCCTTACCTAAAATGCAGCGGTACCAGGGATCAAATCTCAAATTATCTGATATAAGCCTTTGCGGAGGTCTAGATGTGTAGATCCTCTACTTCGTATGTACATTAGACGCCGCAGAAAAGCAGGATGAACTTCAATCCAATTGGCTTCGCAACTCAATCAATCGAGGGATGAGATGTGCTAGTGTGACACCTCACACTAGCAGGTGGGATGCCCAAAGAGACCCCACTCCCAAAGGAAGAGGGGCGGCAATAAGGGGAGAGGCCAAAGAGAAGATAGGACCTCTCTTTCTTCTCACGCCTCCCTCTCTCTCTCTTCTCTTCTCTCAATCTGATTTGTTTGCTATGCTATTGCTATGCATCCATAGGTAGAGACCCTCTCTATTTATAGATGATTCTCATGATCTAATGAGATTAGAACTCATAATTCAAATTTGATTTGAATTGGTCCAATACTCATGAAAGAAGTATTTCTATATGAGATATAATTGTCATCACATATGACAATCAACTTGCACCCAATCTCTCACCCACTGGGATGCCCCAAATAAGTACCAAAGTAGGTTTTGGTCATGCTTCATGAGGGGGTATTCTTAGTGCAAGTAGGAATACTGATATCTCATTCAAAATAGATCCGATTCGAATCTGATTCGAAGCTGGTTCAAAATAATTTTGAAAGGCTGTTAATCCTAAACTCTTTAGGACTTTTGTACCAAATCTAACTTGAATTTTTGGATCCATTTAAGTTCAATAAATATATATCTAATCTAAAATTAATTAATACTTAAATATAATCTTTCATATGTTCTATGAATCATAGATCAGAAACTGTTCATCCTCAGGATCGAACCTGAACCTCATGTGTAGTGCTAGCTGGACATAGTCAACTCTTCAATCCCATTTGATCAATAACTTAATTCTCAATCAAGTTAGCTTATATGTTCAATCAAGTCAAGTACTTTCAAATTGGATATATAAACATAAGTCAATTTCTTCTTACTTTATCTGACTTGTGTGCGTGACTCCCTAGGTTCAAACACTAAGTCGATAGTATAGGAATCAATTTCTGCACTAATCGAGATACCATCTAGCAATGATTCTCGATATCCAGATAGATCAAATTATCGTAAAAGAATATTTTAGAACCTATACACATGGTTACCACGTAATTCATCTTTTTGACCCTGGATACTCTAGGATGGTCTCAGGTTAACTGTCAACCGAGATTGCTTCATCCGTATTATATTTCAATCTTTCAAATCTATCTCATGGATTATCCTAGTCAAGGTTTTGCTAAATTGAAATATAACGATACATCAACTCCAATAATCCAGAGGAGTCAATCCCATCTTGATCCACACACAGACTTCATAAGTACTTGACTGTACCCAGTAGCCTTCCATCACTACATTAAAAATTCAGGTAGTCTGGTACCAAAGCACAGTGAGTTGCTTGCAAGTCACTATGGTGATTTCTAGTCTAAAGGATACTTATACCCATATATTTCACGAGCAGCTCTTGACAGCAGAATACTCGTAGGTGAGTCATTTGTTCAGTGACGATGTACCCCTACATCTCACCTGTATGCCATACCAATGTCACCATACTCCTTGGTTAAGAGGACAACCAATCCATATAGCACACAACGACCTTCACTCGATAAACATCATTATCCTGTAATGATGTATCATTTGGTTGCGAACATGTTTAAGAACTGTACGATAAATCCTCTCTTTATCATATACTAGCTTAGTTCTAGGGACTTCATCACAATACAAAAGTTCAAAGAAGATGTTACTTTGTGATGAAAAATATCAGAATAACTATTATTCAATTGATTAATAATTCATATACAAGGATGAACTTAATCGTCACACGATTGATTTTAGGATATAATTTTCAACAACTCCTACTTAGACTAAAACCAATCGGGGCAGTATCTTATACCCATCTTCCATTTTAAGTTACCAAACTCTTTGATCCCGAGAGCTTTAGTGAAGGGGTCGGCTAGGTTCTTCTTTTCGTTGATCTTCTGAAGCTCGACGTCACCTTGGTTTACGATCTCTCACACCAGGTGATAGTGGCGCAGAACATGCTTGGTGCCACGGTGCGACTTGGGTTCTTTCGCTTGAGCTATGGCACTGGAGCTGTCACAGTACAGCAGGACAGGACAATCAATAGAAAGTATAACTCCCAGCTCGATGATAAACTTTCACAACCACACCGCTTCCTTTACAGCATCTGATACAGCAATGTATTCTGCTTCGCATACAAAATCGGCCACAGTATGTTGCTTGAAACTCTTCCAGCAAACAGCTTCTCCATTCAAGATAAATACATAGCTTGATACACTTTTGCTGTCATCACAATCTGATTAAAAATTAAAATCAGTATATCCCATAAGTTTCAGGTCAGAGTCTCCATAGATAAGTCATTGGTCTTTAGTATTTCTCAAATACTTAAGAATTACTTTCGCAATCTTTCAATGCTTCTCATCCGGATCTGATTGGTACCTACTCACTACCCCTAGTGAATAGGCCACATCCGACTTCATACATGTCACAGCATACATGATAGATCCCACTACTGAAGCATATGGTATTCTACTCATGCGCTCTCTCTCCTCAGGAGTTATCGGACAATCTTTCTTGAAAAGAGTAATTTCATGGCCAATCGGAAGATAGCCTTTCTTAGAATTATCCATGTTAAACCACTTCAACAAGACATCAATGTACGTGGATTGGGACAATCCAAGCAACCTTCTGAATCTATCCCTATAGATCTTTATCCCAAGGATGTAGGATGCTTCTTCCAAGTTCTTCATGGAGAATTGTGATGATAACCATAGCTTCACACTCTGTAAAGTCGGGATGTCATTTTTTAGTAATAGTATGTCATTCATATACAGTATAAGAAAAATGACCAAAGAATCGGAAGTCCACTTATAGATGCAAGGCTCTTCTCCATTCCTAACGAAGCTATACATTTTAATCACCTTATTAAAATACATGTTCCAACTCCTCGATGCCTACTTAAGTCTATAAATAGACCTTTTCAGCTTGTACACTTTCGACTCGTCTGTGGATATGAATCCTTTAGGTTGTATCATATACACCTCTTCTTTCAGTTCTCTATTAAGGAAAGTGATTTTGACATCCATCTGCTAGATCTCATAATCTAAGTATACAGCGATAGCAAACATAATCCGGATGGAGTTGAGTATTGCCACAGGAGAGAACATCTCATCATAGTCAATACCATAATGCTGACGGTAACCCTTGACAACTAGACGGGCTTTATAGGTCTCTACCTTCCCATCTAGTCTTCTTTTTCTTTTGAAAATTATTTACACCCTATGAATTTTATCCCTTCGGATGGATCAATCAGTGTCCATACACCTTGATCTCCATGGATTCCATCTCGGACTCCATGGCCTTAAGCCATTTCTAGGAGTCAGGCCTTTGCATGGCCTCCATATAGGTGATCGGATCCTCATCGTTTTCATCAAATTTGATAGGATCACCATCTCGGATCAAAAAATTATAGTATCTGTCTGGCTGATGTGGTACTCTATCGGATCTCCTTAATGGTGCCTCTACCGATTTCAGATTCGATTCAGCAATCGAATCTAATTTTGTATGTGTCGATTCTTCCACCTCATGAACTTCATCAAGTTTAATTTTACAAGCATTAGCTTCTTCACCAAAGAACTTCTTTTTCAAAAAGACTGCTCGACTGCACCTTTTGTTCTGTAGTGAGGTAGAAGTAGTACCCTTTAGTTTTCTTTGGATATCCTACAAACAAGAATCTATCGAACTTCGATTCAAGCTTATTTATCTTTAAACGCTTGACATAAGCTAGACACCCCCAGACCGTAAGGTGTGAGAGTACTGACTTACGTCCAGTCCATATCTCATATGGAGTTTTACCGACAGACTTGCTGGGTACCTTTTTTAAAATGTAGCAGGCAGTCTCTAAAGCATATCCCCAAAAGAAGATTGGCATACTGAAAAAATTCATCATGGACTAAACCATGTCTAACAAGGTTCGATTCCTCTTCTCGGACACACCATTATGTTGTGATGTTTCAGGAGGAGTCCATTGTGAGAGAATCCCATTCTCTTTCAGATATGTCAGAAACTCATAGGTGAGATATTCACCTCTTTGGTCAGATCGAAGGATCTTAATACTCTTTCTAGTTTATTTTTCTACTTCAGTACGAAATTATTTAAACATTTCAAATGATTCTGACTTATGCTTCATAAGATAGACATATCCATATCTCGATAGATCGTCTGTAAACGTAATGAAGTAGTAGTATCTTTTTCTGGCACTTATGTTTATAGGTTTGCATATATCAGTATGATTAGACCTAGGACATCACTGGCTCTCTCACATTTTTTTTTAAAAAATAACTTAGTCATCTTACCAAGTAAACAGGATTCACAGGTAGGCAATGATTCACAATCATCTATCTCAAAGACACGTTCCTTGATCAACCTGTCAATCCTATTCTTGTTCATATGACCAAGCCTATAATGCCAAAGGTAGGATTGACTGACATTATCTATTTTGGAGTATTTACTAGGTGTGTACATTACATTAACAGGTCGTGATATTGTGTATATGCCATATTTTAATTGTTCACATATAATTGTATTATCATTCATAATGATATCACAAAAATCATCCTTTATTATGAACTTGTAACCAAGTTTGGCCAGAAGACCTACAGAGATGACATTCATCATAAAGGAGAGACAATAATGATAATTATTTAACATGACACTACTAGACTCGAAGACAAGCTGTAAAGTTTGCAAGGCTAGAATTGGAACAAGACTTCCATCTCCAACGTTGAGGAACCGCTCGCCCTCTCGAAACTTTCTACTTACCTGTAGTCCTTACAATGAATTGCATATATTAATAGGACTTTCGGTATCTAATACCCAGATAGTAGTATCACAAATAGAAAAACTACAAGATGTTATCATATAAATACCTTATGAAGTAACCACTTGCCTTTTTCTCTTGTTCTTATACCTGTTTGGGTCAAAGGTGGCTATATAAGCAGGACAATTTCTTTTCCAATAACCCAGCTTCTTACAGAAGAAGTACTCTGCCTGACTTTTATCAACTTTTGATGGTTTGCTCTGCTTGAGATCGATGGCATGGGATTTTTGTATTTTTTTCTTCTTTTCTCTCCTAAAAGATCGACATCCTGCAGATAAACTTCTCACTAAATTCACTGACTTCTTCTGGAGTTGGTGATCCTTCTCAAAAGTCTGTAGTAACCCTAGCAAACCATAGTAGTTTACTGTAGGCTTCGTCATTCTATAATGATTGAGAAAGGGTAGGTAGGATTTTGGTAGCGAATTGAGGATAGCATCCTTACCTAACTGTTCATGTAATGGAAAGCCAAGTTTGCTAAAGCATTCAATCTTTTTAATCATATACAATACATGATCGATGACTGAAGTTTCTTCTCGCATACAAGTATTGAACACTGCGCAAGAGGTTTTATATCTCTCCACATCCTCAGGGGTGCCGAAGGACTCATTCAATATTTGAATGATCTCCTCTGACTGCGTATTTTTGAACTTATGACTAAGTTTGTCATTCATAGCTGCCCTCATCACGCAACGCATAGTCGTGCGGTCATTGAGCCACTTCATGTAAGTGTCTCTCACAGCATGAGAAGCATTGGCTGCAGATTCTTCAGATGTCTGATCCGTAAGGACATATAAAATCCTTTCGTACTCCAACACGATCTTTAACTTTCGATACCAATTATCGAAGTTGGATCCGGTGAGCTTATCGCTGTCCAACAGTGAACGGAGGGATAGTGTGTTGGCCATAACTGAAAGAAAAAAATACTAGCCTATTAGTATATTAATTACTTTTAATCCTGAAGATATGAACTTTAGTCTAAAGGTTCTTCCATTATTTTTAACGAATTGATAGCCTCTACCCCCAACTCGAGGAATTACATTAATTCTTTAGTGGGTACTAGAATCCACACAGACTGCATTCGGGTCTGAGTGTGGCTCGGTCAATCTTAGTGCATCCATAGGTAGGTTCATAACCAATTATTTCTCCAAACAACTTCTAGCAATGGGTTCCGCCCTAGGTGTTTCTTCAGTAGGCGTGTGGTGCCTCCACTGAAAATCTTGATTAGGTCAAACCATTAACATGACACACCAAGTGCATCCAACAAACGGATGTCTAGATCTGAGTGTGGCTTGATCAACCTGAGCATTGATCTGAAGGTACATCATGATGGTCATATGAATGATAATTTCAATATGTAATAGACATCAATCGTGTGGCACCTCCAATGTCTATTTGAAATATTGGACTCATTATCACACATCTTAATGGGAGGCAATGATCAAGTTATCTCATAACTTTATCACTTTATGGATCTAATAATTTAGAGGATTTGATTTAATTGATCTGAGAATAAGAGAAAAAGTCGATCTGCAAGCTGCAAATTCTCCCACTGACTTCATCAAGCCATGTAAAGGATTAAGCACAAGCTGGTCTAAAGATACCTAAATCAGTCACACTAATTTATCTTAATGGCATGGGTCTGTACGAATCGACTTGTGATCTAATCAAAATATAATCTATCATGTTAGCCAGATAAGTGAGATCAGTGGGAGAGATCTGTCCTTAACTCACCGTAAATGCTCTAGGTGAATAGCTCCAAATTAAAAACTACTTGATCGAATCCGTCAAACTTATCTTAGACACCAACTGATTAATTAGTTTTGATTGGGCACACCAGAAGATTCGGGCTCAACCACGAAGTCATGATCATCGTCCATTTATTAGGATCAAACACATGGACTTGATCAAATTTTAATTATTGAGATTGATTTAGAGAAATACTGACCTAATATAATTCAACACTTGATAGATTTAATCAATTTTTTTACTTGGTCTATATGTGTTTCTAACCCTAGGTTTAACCCATTAGAAAGATCAGATTCATGCTAACCCATTGTCCATCATATTATGTGGTGTCTTAATGATCTTTAATTCTCAAATCTAGATTATTCAAACTTAATTCAAAATTAAGTATATGAAACATGTGTTTCAGTTTGTAAAACTATTCTATAAGGATTTCAGGTGAAGCATACCATATGTTTCAATATATGAAAATAATTTTTATAATATATTTAACAATTAAACATACATAGGTATGATCTAAACCTCATTC
Source organism: Elaeis guineensis (assembly GCF_000442705.2). Classification (NCBI taxonomy): domain Eukaryota; kingdom Viridiplantae; phylum Streptophyta; class Magnoliopsida; order Arecales; family Arecaceae; genus Elaeis; species Elaeis guineensis. The sequence goes on along the minus strand of NC_025998.2, from coordinate 120,404,478 downwards.
ATACATCTCATGTATCATGATAACTTTTAGATCAATATCAATTACATCATATGCAATATATAATTCAGATCTAAAATAATTTTATATCTGAATTTTATCCTATTGTAATGAATCATAAATTATTTTAGATTTAATCTAAATATATTTATAATCAAAAATAATACATAAAAATTTGTTCACTTTTTTTCTTCATGAAATTGGATCACAATGATACCCCTATACGTCATAAGAGAACCCATCGAAAAGACAAAAGAGAGATTAATCTTTTTAATCTTTTATGACTGGATGATCTGGTGATCTCATCAATCCGAGTACTAGGCTACTAGAATTTGAGATCTAATTTCATATATAATGATATCAATATGCAATTATTGATAAAACTATTTTATGTTTTGAACATATTCTTGATCTTATCAATTATGTTCTTCATCTAATCCAATTAGATTTGATGCATTATATATATCATATCAAAACTAAAATATATTTTATACTGATTATAAAATATTAATTTTAGATTTGATATCAAATAAAAAATTAATTAGACGTAAATATGAATGCATAAGGAATTAATTTTTGATAAAATCTGTTTTCGTGTAGTGCTGAATTATGATAGGATTCAGATCTAAATATCCATCAAAATAGATCCAATTTAAATTTAAAATAAACTTTACTTTATAAAAAATAATAATATTAAATTTTATTAAAATAAATTTAAAATAAATTTTAATTCATATTATTTATTCATAAAAAATCAGCAACAGCAGAATTCTGTTATAATAGATTTATAACAACCTCAATCAATCATTGATTAGATTTAAATTAAATTTAATATCTTACAAAAAATATCAATTATATCTCATGTAAATAATTTCAAAAAATTTTATTTTGTATGCATATATTTTAGGCCTGCTTTGATACCAATTGAAGGGAAGAGAAACAATTTTCCTTCGGGATGCCTAAGTTGCATCTAAAATTTTTTTAATATTCTACTTGTTTAATGATCAAATCTTTACTTAAAATATAATAGAACTATGGATCAAATTCTAAATTATCTGATGTAAACCTTTATGGAGGCCTAGATGTGCAGACCCCCTACTTCGCATGCACGTCAGACGCTGTAGGAAAGCAGGATGAACTCCAATCCAATTGGCTTAGCAACTCAATCAATCGAGAGATAAGATATGCTAGTATGACACCTCACACTAGCAGGTGGCATGCTCAAAGAGACCCCACACCCAAAGGAAGAGGGGCAGCAATAAGGAGAGAGGCCAAAGGGAAGATAGGACCTCTCTCTCTTCTCATGCCTCTCTCTCTCTTTTCTCTTCTCTTAATTTGATTTTTTTGCTATGCTATTGCTATGCATTCATAGGTAGAGACCCTCTCTATTTATAGATGATTCTCATGATCCAATGAGATTAGAATTTCTAATTCAAATCTGATTTGAATTGGTCCAATACTCATGAAAGAAGGATTCCTATATGAGATATAATTGTCATCACATATGACAATCAACTTGCACCCAATCTCTCACCCACTTGGGATACCCCAAATAAGTACTAAACTAGATTTTGGTCATGCTTCATAAGAAGGTATTCTCAGTGCAAGTAAGAATACTCATATCTTATCTAAAACAGGTTCGATTCGAATATGATTCGAAGCTGGTTCGAAATAATTTTGAAAAGCTGTCAATCCCAAACTCTTTAGGACTTTTGTACCAAATCTAACTTAAATTTTTAGATCTATTTAAGTCTAATTAATTCAGATATAATCTAAAATTAATTAGTATTTAAATTCAATCTTTTATATATTTTATGAATTATAGATCAGAAACTGTTCATCCCTGGGATCGAACCTAAACCTCATGTGTAGTGCTAGTTAGACATAGTCAACTCTTCAATCACATTTGACTCATAACTTAATTCTCAATCAAGTTAGCTTCTATGTTCAATCAAGTCAAGTACTTTCAAATTGGCCATATAAACATAGGTCAATTCCTTCCTATTTTATTTGATTTATGTGCGTGACTCCATAGGTTCAAACACTAAGTCGGTAGCACAAGAACCAATTTTTTCACTCATCGAAATACTATCTAGCAATAGTTTTTAATGTCTAGATAGGTTGAATTATTACAAAAGAATATTCTAGAATCCATACACATGGTTACTGCGTAATTCATCCTTTTGACCTTGGATGCTCTAGGATGGTCTCAGGTTAACTATCAAACGAGATTGCTTCATTCGTATTGTATTTCAACCTTTCAAATCCATCTCATAGATTACCTTGGCTAAGATTTTGCTAAATTGAAATACAGTGATACATTAACTCCAATAATCTGGAAGGGTCAATCCCATCTTGATCCACACACAGACTTCGCAAGTACTTGACTGTATCCAGTAGCCTTCCGTCACTGCATTAAAAATCTAGATAGTCCAGCACCAAAACACAGTGAGTTACTTGCAAGTCACTATGGTGATCTCAGGTCTAAAGGATACTTATACCCATATATTTTGCGAGCAGCTTTTGACAATAGAATGCTCAGCAGGTGAGTCACTTGTTCAGTGATGATGTACCCCTACATCTCACCTGTATGCCATACCAGTGTCATCACACTCCTTGGTTAAGAGGATAACCAACTCATATGGCACACAATGATCTTCACTCGATAAACGTCATTATCTCGTAATGACGTATTATTTGATCGCGAACATGTTTAAGAACTATACGATAAATCTTCTCTTTATCGTACACTAGCATAGTTCTAGAGACTTCATCACAGTACAAGAGTTTAAAGAAGATGTCACTTTGTGATGAAAAATATCAGAATAACTATTGTTCAATTGATCAATAATTCATATACAATGATGAACTCAATCATCACAGATAGGTTTTAGGATATAATTTTCAATAATGTAGGGGTGTCATGTGATTAGATCCCATAAAGTAGAATGCTAAAGGAAGAACTTATTTTTTTATAAAATTTTAGATCTTGAAATCCTAGGTTTATTATATGTGATACAAAGTTGTATGAAAATTAAAGTATCTAATCTATATGATTAAAATTATTTTAATCATGAGAAAATAAAATCTTGAATCATAAAAATTTTAGATATGATCTAAAAGTATTATGATTGATTTTATCTTAGTGGTATGCAAGAATTTTTAGATTTGAAACTTCTTGAATTGTGCTTACACAATTACTGAGCCGATCCAGTTTTGAACTGAGTTGACCCTGTCTTCTTGTATAGCGGGCTCAATGTTGATTGAGTCGATCCAATTTCAGAATAAAAAATCTTTGTATAATATTTATTATAAATTATTTATAAAATAAAAAAATAATTTTTTTTCAATCCTAAACCTAAACCCATGTTGATACTGAACTTCATTGAGAATTAAGTGAAAGATCGATTAGATCTAAAATTATGATTAAGATTTAATGACATTGCATAAAATATGGGGGCATGGGTTAGCTTAAATCAAGTCCTCTTAATTGGATTAGACCTAAAGTTAGAATCAAAGAGTTAATGGACTGACTAAAAAAATTAATTAAAACTAACCAAATATTGAATTAGATTAAATCAAAATTTCTTTAGAACCAATACAATAATTATAGATGGTTAAGTCCATGTCTTTGATTAGACCAAATGGACCTTGATTATAGCTCAGTAGTTGAACACAAATCGTTAGGTTTATCAAATCAAAACTAATTAATCAATTAGTGTCCAAGATAAATTTGGTATTCTGATCGATGATTTTTAATTGAAAGTGGCTTACCTGATCATTTTGATGGTGTCTAAGACAAACTTAGCAGACCCTCCCATCGATCTCACTTACCTAGCCAATTTGGTGAATTATGTCTTGATTAGACCGCTAAGTGATTCGAGTTGATCCATACATTTAAGATTGATCAGTGTGATTAATCTAAGTGCCAGTTCAACCAACATGATCTTAATCCAATTCAATGACTTGGTGAAGTCAGTTAGAGGATTGTGATTTGCTAGTTGATCTCTTCCCTTCTTTTGACTCATAAATTAAATTTTTTAAATTATTAGGTCCCTAAAATAAGCTAGTTATGGGGATAACTAGATCATAGTCTCTCATTAAGTTGGGTTATAATGAGTCCATTAGTATGATGATCATTGGAGGTCCAAAGGTCTAGTGTTCATCTGCTATTGAAATTATCATCATAATATGATGACTTAGTCGAGTCTCTCTGTCAAGTGGTCAGGTTAGCCGGCCAAAGTCGGATCGAATTATTTGATAGTTAGATTCGTAAGTATGATCATGTTAATGGTTGGACATAATCAGGGCTTGCAGAGAAGACCAAAATCAATTGAAAAATTATTTGGGGCTAAATCAATTACTAGAAATTATTTGGTGAAATAATTGGTTAAGAACCTATCCATAGATGTACATGGGTGAGCCGGCCAAAGTTGAGCTCGTGTGCAGTCGTGTGGATTTCAGTACCTCCTAAGAAATTAGAGTAATTCTTCAGATTGGAGGTAAAGGTAACCAATTTGACAAAAATAGTGGGAGAACCTTTAGATTAAAGTTTAAGTCTTTAGGCTTAATCAATTCATAAACATAGAGGTCATGTGTTTTCCTTTCAGTTATGGCTAGATATCTATTGCTCCATTCACTATTTGACAGTGATTTATTTATAGGGCCCAACTTCGATAGATGGTATCGGAAGTTGTAAATAGTTCTAGAGCATGAATGGATTCTATATATGATTATGGATCCAGCACCAAATATTCTCATATCCAACACACGTGATGCGATCAAAAGCACTTATTAGAAGTGGCCAAGTGATCAAATCACCATGTGGTGTTATTGAGATAGTGAAAAATATGAATTTAATTATAAATTCGATGATGCTCAGTGGAAAGAAATCTTTCAAATATTGAAGAAGTTCTTTCGTACCTCTCAAGATGTGTCTTCAGTGGAGCAACAATTTTTTGAGAAAGAAAAAGAAGGTGCAAGAGAGTCATGCTTGGGTTAATGAGTCCGAACTAATAAAAGAGTCTAAGATTAACCTAGTCTGATAGAGTCCCTTGATCCGAATAGGCGAAGGAAAAAAAATTAGCAAGGGATTGCTGAACAAGGTACTTATATGATAACACCTTATGATTTCTCTATTGGATGTATACGAAGCCAATCTTAGTTGACACATTTTTTTCTCTAGAGCATATTTTGTACTTGTTTCCAGTCTTAATAACCAATCATGTTTATGTGTCCATGATTTATCTTAGAAATTAGCAAAGATGATTTTGTATATTCTCAAGGTATTAAAAATTTGAGACATACATTATTAGTGGTTAGTTTTTAAATGCTCCCAATCGAAGGATCATCACAGAGGATAGTGATCAATCCATTCAAAATCAGCGCATGGATCACCTCTCTTTAGGACAGATAAGTCTGGAGTCTATGGTGTAGAGATACTGGGGTGAGAGTGCAGGTGGTTGTTAAAGAACAACTTGCACTGAGCATGACCAACATGAAAAATCACTTGGATGTCTACTCATTCGTCAATAATTTTTTCGATACTGCGGTAGTGTGACTGATCCTTTGACCTGCAGTGTATTGGATATTCGCAGTGAGGCTATATAATTTGACTGCACATTCTCTTGGTTGCTAGCCATATGGGTCCTTGCTGTGTATATTGGCTATGTAGATTCAGGTTCGCTGTTTGGAGTAGGATAGACCTAGATGAATTTATCGACCTTGGTAGAAAAAGAAAAATTTTATGCGATTCATAAGACTGAGTTCAGAAAATCTTTGATCAGAGTAAGTGTGAATACTGAAAAAGAGTTTCTATGAGATTCACAAATGAACTCGAGTTGAGTCAATCTTGCATATGACTGATGATGGAGTTTGACGAGTTTTTCATGACCTCCATCAAGTCGGAACTCTCGATAGAGGGATTATATCACATGATAACTACAACTAGGGGTTTACTTTTCTATTTTGCTAGATTGCCACTACATGTTGCTAGATATCACTGGTGGATCGTGAAAACTCACTAAGATTGTTTTCGGATCAACGATCTTTGTTGAGATGAGTTGGAATCATTTCAGCCCATCGAAAAGAGTTTCGATGATACGGTGATAGAGATCACGGTATCTCTCACTATCAAACATAATAAAATTTGAGGGGTCACACACAAAAGGAGTATAACTTGATCAACAGCTTAGATTATATTTGAATTATCAACTGGATTGATAGTTTGAATATTAGAAACTGCTAATTTGTAAGCGTTACAGTTTTGGCAACTGCTAATTGTTAGTACAGAAACTTAATTGTAAGTGTTGTAATTTTTTTGGACTGATTAAATTATGAATTAAGTTTTAATTAATTTAATATTAATTAGATTTAATTATCTAAATCAGATTTGGATTTCAGACTTGATTGGTTCAGGCTTGACAGTCTTTTCGAATTTGGCTCCTTTCAGACTCAATTTGAATCCGATTGAGGCCCTACTTGAACCAAATGAACCATGACTCAGAGAGTCTAAGTTCTTTGAGACTCTTTCTCTAAAAATCATACTAAAAGAAGAAGTGGGGCATTATTTTTCTCATCCTTTTTTCTTAATGCGAGTGAAAGGAGAGGGGGCGCCAATAGTTCTATTGGCACCCCGCCTTATCCGGGTTTTCTTTTTCTTCTAGATTTTTTTATTTTAATTTGATTTAAAATAAAATAAAAATTATCTGATTAGGGTATATAAGGATATATTTTTATATGATAAAAAAAATTGGAGAAAGTATTGGTGTGCGCAAGGTTGTACGTGAGATATGTTTCTTCCTCCTCCTCTTATCTCAATAAATCTTATCCCTTCTTTATGATTTGAACACCAAAGATCAAAGGGGATTTAATCTATTAGGGTGTTAAGAAGGGTTTGAGGCATGATATAATTGTGTGGTGTGTGCAAAAATAAAAGGAAAAAAAAATTGGCATGCACTAAAGGGCGGAGGGTCTTCTTTCTTACCACATCTTCTCTCCTACCATCCTAACACCTCCTCTTGTCTTCTCCACTTCATGTTCATGCCCAGATTTGATAGAGATCAGATCTAAGAAGATAAAAGAGAGAGAAAAAGAGAAGAAGAAGGGTTCTTCTTCTCTTCATGGTGATCTGCTTCAGATCTCGTTGGATCTGTATGAAAGAGTTTGCACAGCGATCTCCTTCTTCAAGATCTAGAAGAAGAGATCTAGATCCAAGGATAAGGAGTGAGATCTGTAAGGTGCTAGCACACCAGAGATCTCGATGCTCTAATCAGATGACTCCATATAGATATCAGCAGAGGTCGGGCACGTGCGCGGCTACGACCAGAACCCGGGACATCCATAGGATCCGAGGTATGGAGATATGATCTTCATTTATTTTTCTTAAGAGTTTATTTTTTTATTTTAGATTTTAGATCATGGGTACATATTTGTATCAAGATCCTTACTATAGTAATTAGATACATGAATAAATTAAAATTATTTTAATTTATTTATTTTCACTGTGTAGATGTCTGAAAAAAGTTTTAAACTACACGTATGAAATCGTAACGGATTTTCTAACAGTGGTATTAGAGCAAGGTTCTGATATGAATATGAAATCCCCTCAGATCTAATATCTGATTTGTAAAAATTAGATCTGAAGATTAGTTGGATGATCACATCATTCTGAAATAAGGTTACCCTGGCATAACCCCTATTATGCTGAACGATTGTCCAAGAATGATGTAGAATATCGATTAAGGTTAGATTTGATTTTTCTACATGCTGTAATATGATTATAAAATTATTTTAGATTTGAAATCATTTCAGATCTAAAATAAATCATGAGTTATTCAGATCTGAAATTGGTTTTAGATTTGAATATTTTAATTAGGATGTAATTTGGATCTAGTATGTTTGTTAAAATTCTTTCTACATGCATAGATTTAATATTATTATTCATATATTTGACATGTGAAAAATAATTAGATCTGAATTTTAATTGATTATATATGTGATATGTTAGATTAAATTCTTAGTAGCTTAGTAATTGAATTGGGATAGTCACCATAGCTGTCCGATCATAAGATGATGAAGGGATTAAAGTCCCTCTCTCATCCATTCGATGGGTTCTCTCTTATGACGTGTAGGGGTGCCGACTGTGATATTTTCTATGAAGATGAATAGTGAATAAAAAATTATATGTGTGATATATTTTAATTTAAATCAGATTATGTATGTATTTTTATGTATTTTAGATCATAAAATATTATATTTGATATATTGTTTGACACATGATCTAAAACTTAAATTTTTGCAAAATTCTAGATCCAAAACCCTAGGCTTATTTGCATGAAAGCATGAAATTGTGACTGGGATACCTGTGGAGTCGACTCAAGATCCTGGTAGGTTAGCTCATTTGCTGATGGGCCGACTCAATTGTGTAGGCTAGATTTACAGATTTCTATTTGTCTCAGTGTGTATTGACTCACTGTGACAAGTCGATTCATGTACCAAGGTAAATCGACTCGATTCTGCAAACAGCGATATTGTATGAGATATAATATAAATGGTTTAAATTAGAAAATATTTCAAGATCTAAACCCAAATCCATGTACATAATGCACTAAATTAAGAATTAAGATTTAAAATTATAAGATCTGAAATTATGAATTTAAGATCTAAATTTCAATGTATAAAATATGGGCTTTCGGATATGGGTTGTACAAATTAGGTTTAGAGACTAAACTATAACTAAGGTCATTGATTAGATCAAGTTAGATTTCATTCCGATTTTGAGCAGTTGATTGAACCTAATCAAAAGTTGATTGAGATTAAATCAAAGGGGCTCAAAATTGAATTTAGTTGTAGTTGGTCAAATTGATTCACATGTGATGTGAATTGATTAAGTCAAGATCAAATTTGACTCAGCGGTTCGAGCCCGGATCTATAGGTTAATCTAATTAATTCTAATCAATCAATTTGGTGTCTAAGATAAGTATTAGATGGTAGTTATTTAATTGATTCTATTGTCTGACATGATCAATTCGTTGGTATCTAAGAAAAGCAACGGGAGGACCCCCACTCATCTTTACTTATCTGGCCATCTTGGGAGATTATATTTTGTATAGGTTACTTGTTGATCCGAGTTTACCCATACCGACTAGGTTGGTCAGACATGAAATTTACTGACCTAAATTAGATTAGTCATTACATCAGATGTATATGACTAATCAGAAAAGACCTAAATCCAAATCTTCTCATTAAATATTAAGTCTACTGATCTTCCACCGTTGTAGAGATGTGGGTGCTTTTTCTAGCATTGATCGTTCTCGACTGGTTATAGTAGTTCGATTGCATCGAAAAGGTACAATCACTCTATTGACATTAGATGTCTCGAGATAAAGATGGGGTTGGGCCCAATAACTGTTAGGTGAGGGACCCAATGACAGCTTTGCACTCGCTGGTGAATGGTGGATCGGACTTAATTAAGGAATGTGCTAATAACTGTTAGGTGAGGCCACAGGACTTAGAGACCAAGGTACTGCAACATGTTTGGAGAAGCATCTGGACAAAGAGTTATCCATGCATTGATATATATATATCACCAATAATTGTTAGGTGAGGTGCCATACATCGATGGGACCACAGCATCCACTAGAACCACTTATCGTATTAGAATTTTTGTTTCTCTATTCGAAGAGTGTGAGAGACTCAAAAAATTAGTGAAAGCCTTTTATTTATTTTTAAAGTCGTTAGAACAAACTATTACAAGTATAATCATCTAATTAAATTTTTACTCTCTGTGATCAATTCTTTCAGCTTCCAACACTCTAGCTCGAATCTTAGATATCTACTACTTAATCAAAATCGATTACATATTCTTGCTCAAAAATCTAAGAATAGTTCTTAGTTTTTAGAAATTAAGCCATGTTCTTGATCAGGTTAACCCAATATCATCAGCTTGTCTCATCCATAGTCAACGAGCTGTACTTGACAAATGGTTGGATATTGATAATTTTGTTAGATGCTATAAATTGGATTCCATAGTCAATGAGATCCAATATATGCATAAGGACATATAGACTATCAATGATATGTTGATTCATTTATAATAGTTATGAGATGATCAGAGTCGCACAATATATGAGATGCGTAATGGACAGTTTATCCATGATCGATGATCAAGGATATTGAAGAGCTTAAAAAGCTCGACATGACTATACATAAGAAATTACTAATGGATTTGATCCTGTAATTTCTGATTCATATGGATAGTTTATGAAACTATTCTATAAATAAATATTATAGTACTTTAACTGAATTGATCGATATGCTAGTAACTAAGGGACCTTGAAAAGTTTAGAGGTACATACCTAGAGAACTTAAAAGAAACATTTACATATCTTTGAAAGATATGTCAAATTGTTCAAAATTGATCTTACAATTTTTTTCTTTTTCACTAGACTCTAGTGCATATTACGCACTTTAATATAAGATCTAAGGAAGAAAGAGGACTGAGGGAAGATGAAGTGATTCTTTTGAGTCGGCAATTGTGCAAAAGTTACACTGAGGCTGTGAGCACCTAATCTCAGTGATTACCATTTGGATTTAATTTTTATCATTTGTATGGTGTGATACATTTGTATAATTATTTGAGCAAAACAGTGAATGCCATTGGGTCTGAGAGATTTAGAACTAGATAATCTGAAGTATATAGATGATTTTTTTGGCTAGATCATATATGAAAAGAAATGATTTATCGACTGAAGAAAATAGACCTTTGGGCTCATTGACTGTTAAGTCATATCTAGTCTGTAAATTATCTTTTTGAGGATTAATGACCAAGCTGTCTTTTATGGGTTAAAAAAATAGGATCACTGAAATATTTATCCTAGTACACATACGATGTGCATGGCCCATTTGATGAGCCAGACTAGGAGATTATCACTACTTCATCATTTTTATCGATGAACAATCATGGTATAGGTATATATGTGAGATATAAATCTGAAAAACTTTGAAAGGTTCAAAGAATTCAGATGCGAAGTAGAAAAGATAAATTGAAAAAAAATTTAAAAGTACTTCGATCAAATCGAAGATGCAATACCAAATAAAAAATTTATCGATTATCTAAAGAAAATGACATAATTTCATAATAAAATTCTCCTTGTATACCTCAGCTCAACAGTGTATATGTGAGGAGTAATGGCATTATATGAGATAGGGTCTGTCCATCATGAATATCACTAATTTAATTATTATTTTTTTAGAAACAAGATTTAATTTCTGAAATCTAAATTAAGTTTTTTCTAAAGTTGGTTTAACCACACTATATGAGATAAGATATGGTGAACAAGTTAAAGGATAGGTTTGTGAGAACTCATTTATAGGGTATCCCAAAAGGTGTTTAAGATCACTTCTGTTTTCAGTGGTTCACAATATAATTATGAGCAATCATATTATTTTCTTGAAAACAGTGGGAGGATAAACTCAAAGAGAAAATCTCTAAAGAAGAATGAGTCACAGGACCTTACAATCTATGTAAGATGAGCCAGTATATGTAGTACTTCCTTCACCTCGTAGATCTAGTAGGATCTCCTATCCTTTAGAAAGATACTTGGTATTCTTACAAAGGATTTAGAGAAAATATTTTTTGAGAAAGGTTGGAAACATAGGGATGATCTCAAAACCTACAATGATATGATATGAGGAATCATATAGTTACATAAAGATAAGTGGGAGGGTCCCATGCTGACATCGGTTATGATGTGGTTACATATAAAGTTTTCTTTTTAAAGATCTAGGTCAAACATTCTGAAAATAAAAGGTCTGTAGAGATAGATCCTAAAAGAATACTTCATTTTCACAGATAAGTACATAGAAGAGGTGCTGAAAGAATTCTGCATTGAAACCTTCAAGAAGGATCTGTTATCCTCTTGGGCGTAGGTATATGCCATGCTATGTACTCGACTTGCTATATCTTGCTGTGAAAGTCACCAGTAGATATTAGTCGAATCCAGGCTGGGAGTATTGGATTGCTGTGAAAATGTCCCTAAGTACTTGAGAAGTACTAAGAGATTATTCCTTATCTTTGAAGAAGGGTTAGTGCTAAGAGTGGGAGGATACACTGATACTGATGGTAGAATATCTATATCGGCATGTATTCTTGAGTTATATTAGTTTGATTTATTGAAAGGATTCTAAATAATCGACCAGTAGAAGCTGAATACACTGTAGATGTGCAGGATGTGTTCTGGTTCTTATGATAGTTGCAGAACTAGATGTTATACCATTGGATGCTATGACATTGTACTGCAAAGATAATGATCCATAGCCCTCGCTAAGGAGTCAAGGTCTCACCGAAAGTCCATGCACATAGAATAGATATATGTGATTACCTCAAGTACAAATGCATGAAGGTGAAGAGAGTAGACTCCATATAAATATGATAGGCCCAAGTCACTTAGCCAGCTAAACACCGAAACCTATCTTCAGAAGATGAGGCTTAGGTATATGGCAGATTGGCTTTAGTGCAAGTGAGATTTTATTGGATGTGTATCCTAGAAGCCAATCTTGACTGACACATATTTTTCTCTAGAACATGTTGTGTACTTGTTGGACAGTCTTAATAACCAATCATATTTATATCTCCATGATTTGTCTTAAAAATTAACAAAGATAATTTTGTACATTCTCAAGGTGTTGAGAATTTGAGACATATATCATTAGTGGTTAATTTTTAAATGCTCCCGATCGAAGAATCGTTATGGAGGACAGTGATCAATCCATTTGAGATCGGTGCAATAAAGGGTAGATGAGTCTCGAGTCTGCAGTGTAGAGACACTGGGGTGAGAGTGCAGGTGGTTGTTAGAGAACAACTTGCACTGAGCATGACCAACACGAGAAACCACTTGGATGTCTACTCATTCGTCAGAGATTTTCTCGATGCTGCAGTGGTGTGACTAATCCTTTGACCTATGGTATGTTGGCTATTCCCAGCGAGGCTATGTAGTTTAACTACACGTTCTCTTAGTCCCTAGCCATATGGATTCTTGCTGTGTATGTTAACTATGTAGGTTCAGATTCACTGTTTGGAGTAAGATACACCTAGATGGAATCTATCGATCTTGGTAGAAAAGGAGAAGTCCTATGTAATTCGTAAGACTGAGTTCAGAAAATCTCTGATCAGAGTAAGTGTGAATATTGAAAAAGAGTTTTCACGAGATTCACAAATGAACTCGAGTCGAGACAATCTAGCATATGACTGACGATGGGGTTTGACGAGTTTTCTATGATCTTCGTCAAGTCGGGACTCTTGATAGAGGGATTGTATCACACGATAACTACACCTAGGGATTCATTTTTCTATTCTACTGGGTTGCCACTACATGTTGAGGTGAGAACTCACTAAAATTATTTTCGGATCAACGATCTTTGTTGAGGTGAGTCGAAATCATTTTAGTCCATCGAAAAGAGTTTCGATGATACTATGATAGAGATCACAGTATATCTCACTACTAGACAGAATATAACCTAAGAGATCATACACAAAAAGAGCATGGCTTGATCAATGACTTAGATTATATTTGAATTATCAATTAGATTGATAGTTTGAATATTAAAAACTGCTAATTTGTAAGCGTTACAGTTTTGGCAGCTACTAATTATTAGTACAGGGACTTAATTGTAAGTGTTGTAATTTTTTTGGACTGATAAAATTATGAATTAAGTCTTAATTAATTTAATTTATATTTAATTTAATTTAATTTAATATTAATTGGGTTCAATTATCCAAATCAAATTTAGATTTCAGACTTAATTGGTTCAAGCTTGATAGTCTTTTCGAATTTGACTCGTTTCGGACTCGATTTGAATCCGATTGAGGTCCTACTTGAATCAGATGAACTTTGACTCAGAGAGTCCAAGTTCTTTAAAACTCTCTCTCCAAAAATCATGCCAAAAAAAAGTGGGGCATATAAGGATATATTTTTGTATGATAAAAAAATTGGAGAAAGTATTAGCATGCGCTAGGTTGTATGTGAGATGGTACGTGAATAAATTAAAATTATTTTAATTTATTTATTTTTACTGTGTAGATATCTAGAAAAAGTTTTAAACTACACGTATGAAATCGTAGTGGATTTTCTAATATTCTCTATCTGTGACACTACTATCTGGGTATTGGATATCAAAAGTCTATGCAAATTATTATAATTACTTCAGATTAGTAGAATGATTGGAAATAGCAAGAGGTTACTGAATATTAGAGATAGAAATTATGTTCTAATCCTGATTTTAGGAATCGTCGAGTCTATTTTCAATTCTAACATTGTCGTTTTAGTGATTGTCACTATTGTCTAATAATTTTTGTGATATCATTATGAATGATGTCAAAATCATGGAGAATAACTAAAGAAATGATATTTACAAATTGTCACAGCCTGTTAGTGTACTGTGCACAACAAACAAACTCTTTAGAGTATATAATGTCATGAAAGTCTATCTTTGGCAATTTGGGCTCGATCATATGAATAAAAATAGGATCAATAATTCTCGAAGTCAATGATTGTGAATCATTATCAACCTATCAATCCTATCTCCTTAGTAAGATGACCGAATCACCTTTTGTTAGAAAAGATAAATAAGTCAATGATGTTCTGAGTCTGATACATATTGATAGGTTGGATCTACGAACATGTTTGTCATAAATTTGAATTATTTAAAATATTTAAATAATTTTATAATAAGATAGAAAAATGAACTAGAAAGAGCATTGAAACTCTTCGGTCAGATTAAAGAGGAGAATACCCTTCTAGTGAATTTTTTGATATATCTAGAAGAGAATAAAGATTCTCTCTTATTGGAATCGACTTTGTTAAACATAGTTCAATCCATAATGGAGTTTATACTTCTGTTAGTCTCTTCTTAAGGTTATGGTCTTGAGACTACTTGTCATATTCTGAATGGGATTCAAAACTAATCAGTCGCAAGGACTCCATATGAGATATGGACTAGGTGCATGCCGATATTCTCTTACCTTAGGGTTTAAGAGTTTTTGATTTATGTCAAGCAATTGCAGACTAATTAACTTGGATCCTGGTCTTATATGTATTATTTTATAGAATAACTCCAAAGAATCTAGGAGATATAACTTCAACCTTGCTAAAGAACAAAAATTATTCGGTATTCTTTTTAGAAAAAGAGTACCTTGGTGAAGGTACTGATATCTTTAATATAGAACTTATGAAGTTTGACAGGTAGAAGAACCGATATAATTTAATAAATTCATAGAACCAGATTTGATTAGATCAAATTTGAAATTCATTGTAGAGGCACCATTAAGAAGATCTGATAGAGTACCACGTCCGTCAGATAGATACTTCGGTATCTAGATCCGAAATATGATTCTATTGAACTCGATGAGAACAACAAGGATCTGATTGCCTACATGGATGCTATGTAGAGATTCATCTTCGATTAATGGTTTAGAGTCATAAAGTCTGAAATTGAGTTCATGAAGGTCAACGGTGTATGGACACTCGTTGATCCACTCGAAGAGATAAAATTCATAGGGTGTAAGTGGATCTTCAATAGGATCAAAGAGCATAGATGAAAAGGTGGAGATCTACAAAGCTCGTCTGATTGCCTAAGGATATTGTCAATATTATGGTATTGACCATAAGGAGATATTTTCTCTTGTGATAATGCTAAATATTTCAGAGTTGAAATATGTATTTTGATAAGTGATCAAAACACATGGCTTCATTGAGAATGAAGAAAAACCCTGCAAATACAAATAGATTAATAGTTCTATAAGTGTATTTCTTATTTTGTATGTAAATAAAATTTTCTTCATCGAGAATGATTTTTCTTATATTACAGAGAATAAAGGTATCACTGTTATTATTATTCTCTATAAAGGACTTTAGGAAAAGCATCCCTCATCTTAGGGATGAAGATCTATAGAGATAGATCTAAGAGACTGCTTGAGTTTTTTCAATCCAACGTACATACAGTGTTTATGAGTAAAATTTATTCTATCATATACATTATATATGAGATCGGATATGGTATACTTACTAGGATAGTGAGTGGATACCTGCAAGATTTAGGTGAGAATCACTAGAAGGTCATTCTTAAGTATTTGAGAAATACTAAGAACCGATAACTCGGTTATAGAGAATCTGATTTAAAATTTTTAGAGTATGACTCCAATTTTTAGTTGAATATAATAATAGTAAGAATATGTTGGAATGCATCCTTACCCTAAATAATGTCGCAATCTGCTAGAAAAGTTTCATGCAGAAAAATATAGCCAATTCAATTTGCGAGACAGAATGTATTACAGCATTCGATGCTTGCAAAGAAGCTATGTGATTGTGTAGGTTTGCTGACAAGCTAGGAGTGGCATCCTCCAATGATGATTCTGCTGTATGATTCTGCATCGGAGCCATAGCTCATGTCTTGGAACCAAAATTTCATTAGCTTACTAAGCATTTTGCATCGCTATCTTCTTATTTGAAAAATCTGTTAAGGTAACGTCAATCTTTAGAAGATCGATCAAAAGGAGAATTTGACCAACCCATTTACTAAAATCTCGGTATCTAAGAGTTCTGAGATGATAAATCAAAGATGGGTATATAATACCATACTAATTGGCTTTAGTTCAAGTGGAAGTTATTAGAAAATATGTCTTAAAGTCAATCATTTGACGATTGTGCTATTTATAAATATATATGAACTGATAAATAATAAAAGTTATTTGATCTTTTTCATCACAAGGTTACATCTTCTATTGAACTTCTATATTATGATGAAGTTTTTAGAACTATTTTGATCGATAAAGGAGGATATATCGCATAGTTCTTAAATTGGTTCACGATCAAACGATACGCTATTACTAGGACGATAGCAATATCAAGTGTAGGTCATTTTGTGCTATATGTGTTGGTTGTCTTTGTAAACAAATAGTATGAAGACACTGGTATGGCATGCAGGTGAGATGTAGGAGTACATCATCCCGGAACGTAACTAACTACGGAGCACTCTGCTATCAAGGGTAGCTCGCGAAGGATATGGATATAAGTGTCTCTCCAATCTGAGATCACTACGGTGACTTACAAATAACTCACTGTACTTTGGTGTCGGACTAACTAAGTTTTTAATTCAGTAACGAAAAATTTTTAGGTGTAGTCAAGTATTTGTCAAGTCGGTGCGTGAGTCAAAATGGGATTGATTCCTCAGAATTAGTAGGAGTTAATGTATCAATGTATCTTAATTTAGCAAAATTCGAGCCCGGATAATTCATGTGATAGATTTAAAAGATTGAAATACAATGTGGATAACTTATCTAGGATTGACAGTTAAATCTTATGTCATTTTTTAGCATTAGGATCAAAGAGATGAATTATACGGTAACCATATGTCAATAGGTTCTTGAATGTTGCTTCGCTTTCATTCGATCTATCTGAACGTCGGGTCACCATTGCTAGATGATTACATCGATTATTTTAGAAAGTTATTTCTATACTATCGACTTAGATTCGAACCTATGGAGTCATATTCAAAAGAAGTTTCTGACTGATCATGTGGTAGATCAATGATTGAGAATCGTTCAAGGGCTTAATCATCAATTCGATTGATGATTAATCTTATGCAAAAGTTATAATAAATTTATTCACTAAATATTAATAAATTAATAAAAAATTAATTATTAATTAAATTATTGATTAGCTCAATTTGATTGAGTAAAGAGAATTAAATAAAATCTAATTGAATTGTATTCAATTAGGTTTGACCCAATTAGGTTATGAGATGATCTAATCACTAAGAGAGAATTATCTCTGATTTGATCAGAATTTTGATTCAATTAACTTCTAATTTGATTAAAATTTGATTAAAAATTTATGAACATTATTATATTAAATTTTATCTATTTTATTTGGGCTAAACCAGATGTGATTTGATTTGGATTCAAATAAGAAAATAAAGAGTCCATATAGGATTGGACTCTTCTCCCTTACACCAACCCACTTTGCATGTCATCTTCTCCATGCACAAATAGTTTTTGCATGAAATTTTTTTATGCCAAAGAGTTCTTCTCCCTCTCTATCTCACATCCAAATCTAATTTAATTTTAATAAAAGAAAGATTTTAAAATTAGATTTCAAAATATTTCTTATCAAGAGAGTCTATTCTTATTCAAATCAACCTCTCCACGCCAACTTATTTTTTTCTCCTTATCTGTGTGATATGTTGAGGAGGTTTTTCATGAAAAATTAGATGAAGAACCGATTTACCATAAAAAAATATGAGAAGGGATGTCCCATATTTTTTTGATATTTTGGCATGAATTTTTGAGTTGGGGCGACAACAAATCAAGAGTCCGTGATATCTTGGACTCTTCACCCCACCTCCTTACACACCTGTAAAAGGGACTTTTGTGATTTCTTTTGTGCATGTAAGATACTAGAAGAAGAGTTCTTCATGTAAAGAGGCTTGGGGTGTTGGTTCATAGTGTGAAAAAGAGGAGGAGAGTCCTCTCTCTTTGGGTTAGCACAAAAGCTGAATTCTAGGTTTTTGTTCTCAAGGTTTGGGAAGAGAGAAAAATATAGGAGAAAATTATTTCTTCTCCTTTTTTCTTTCACATCCTCATATCCTCTAAAAATTTATCTTCAACCTTAGAAAAAGTTTTAGAGATTTAAAGAAAAAATCTAGATCAGTCAAGAAGAAGATCTTCTTACGAGCTAGCACTCCCACGAAGACTGATCAGATCGGGGCTTCGAGTAGACTTCTCGTAGAGGTCGGATATGTGTGTAGCTATAAGCAACTAGTGAGAATCCTCTCTACTATGTCTCTCAGTAGTGGTGTTCATCAACTCATACTAAGATATCGAGTTCTGAACTCAGATTAGAAGTAGATGTGGTCTACTACTCACATGCATGCATGCTAATTTTATCTTCAGTATTTTTTAGATTTTATATACAACATATCATGTCATAAATCCTAACATAGATTGATTTGATGATTAGATCATATGTATATTAGATTAATTTGATTAATCTAATTATCTTTCACGATAATTTATTCAAAAAAATTTCAAAATACATGCATAAAATTGCCTACGTTCTCCAATAGTGGTATCAGAGCTTAGGTTCGTTATGACATGATTTATGTATATATTAAATCTAAATTTTAATTTTATTTAGATCTGATATATGATATTTTGATATAAATTTAATGAATGATTGATCACACAAATTGACATAAGGTTGTCCTGCTGTAAAGTTTATCCCTTACAGTGAAAAGGTTATCCTAGTTTGTACTGATCATTGATAAAATTTGATTTTATATATTGTATGTGATGTTTATGATCTGATTTAGATATGATCTAAAGTTATAACTAGATCTGATATAATTTAGATTAGATCTAAATTCATACATATGTGATATATGATTAGATTAGATGATCCGATTAGCAACTACTTGGATTGGGTTGATCACCAGGCTGTCCGGTCATGAGAGCAAGAAGAATTTAAAGGCTCTCTCTTTTCATTCGATGGGATGCTCTTATAACGTGTAGGGGTATCATGTGATTAGATCTCATGAAGAAGAATACGAAAGAAAGAACTTATTTTTTTACAAAATCTTTGATCTTGAAATCTTTAGTTTATTGCATGTGATACAAAGTTGTATGAAAAATAAAGCATCTAATCTATATGATTAAAATTATTTTAATCATAAAAAAATAAAATTTTTAATCATAAAAATTTTAGATATAATTTAAAAATATTATAATTAATTTTATTTTTATGGTATGCAAGAATTTTCAGATCTGAAACTCCTTGAATCGTGCTCACATAATTATTGAGTCGATCCAGTTTTGAACTGAGTTGATCCAGTCTCCTTATGTAGCCAGCTCAATATTGATTGAGTCGATCCAGTTTCATAATAAAAAATTTTTACATAATATTTATTATAAATTATTTATAAAATAAAAAAAATAAAATTATTTCAATCCTAAACCTAAATTCATGTTGATACTGAACTTAATTGAAAATTAAGTGAAGGATCGATTAGATCTAGAATTATAATTTAAGATCTCATGATATTGCATAAAATATGGGGGCATGGGTTAACTTAAATTAAGTCCTCTTAATTGGATTAGACCTAAGGTTAGAATCAAAGAGTTAATGGACTATCTAGAGAAATTGATTAAATCTAGCCAAATGTTGAATTAGATTAAATCAGAATTTCTCTAGAATCAATACAATAATTGTAGATGGTGAAGTCCATGTCTTTGATTAGACCAAACGAACTTTGATTATGGTTCAGTGCTTGAACTCGAATTATTAGGTTGGTCAAATCAAAATTAATTAACTAATTGATGTCTAAGATAAGTTTGACATTCCGACTAGTGATTTTTAATTGGAAATGGCTTACCTGATCATTTTGATGATGTCTAAGGCAAGCTTAGCAAACCCTCCCACCGATCTCATTTACCTGACCAATTTGATGAATTATGTCTTGATTAAACTGCTAAATGATTCGAGTTGACTTATGCCATTATGGTTAATCAGTGTGACTGATCTAGGTGCCAGTTCAACTAGTATGATCTTAATCCAATTCAATAATTTGGTGAAGTCAATGGGAGGATTGTGATTTTTTGATTGATCTCTTTTCTTCTCTTGACTCATAAATTAAATCTTCTAAATTATTAGATCCCAAAAATGAGTTAGTTATAGGGATAACTAGATCATAGCCTCTCATTGAGTTGGATAATAATGGGTCCATTAGTGTTATGATCATTAGAGGCCCAAAGGCCTAGTGTTCATCTACTATTAAAATTATCATTCATAATATGATGACTTAGTTGAATCTCTTTATCAAGTGGTCAGATTAGTCAGCCAAAGTCAAATCTGATTATTTGATAGTTAGATTCGTAAGTATGATCATGTTAATGGTTGGACCTAATTAGGGCTTGCAGAGAAGACCAAAGTCAACTAAAAAGTTATATGAGGCTAAATCAATTACTAAAAATTGTTTGGTAAAATCATTGGTTAAGAACCTACCCATAGATGTACATGTGTGAGCCGGCCAAAATTGGACTCGTGTGCAGTTTGTGTGGATTTTAGTATTCGCTAAGAAATTAGAGTAATTCCTTGAATTAGAGGTAGAGGCTACCAATTTGACTAAAATAGTGGAAGAATCTTTGGACTAAAGTTCAAATCTTTAGGCTTATTCAATTTATAAACATAGAGGTCATGTATTTTTCTTTCAATTATGGCTAGATGTCTGTTGCTTCATTCATTGTTTGACAGTGACTTATTTATAGGATCCAATTTTGACAGATGGTATCGGAAGTTGTAAATAGCTCTAGAGTACGAATGGATTCTATATATGATTATGGATCCAGCACTTAATGTTTTCATATCTAACACACGTGATGCGATCAAAGGCACTTATCAAAAGTGACCAAATGATCAAATCACCATGTGGTGTTATTGAGAGTAGCGAAGAACATGAATTTAGTTATAAATTCGATGATACTCAGTGGGAGAAAATCCTTCAAATATTGAAGAAGTTCTTTCACACCTCTCAAGATATGTCTTCAGTGAGACAACAATCTTTTGAGAAAGAAAAAGAAGGTGTAAGAGAGTCATGCTTAGACTATTGAGTCTGAACTGACAAAGGAGTCTAAGGTTAACCTAGTTTGGCAGAGTTTCTTGATCCGAACAGGCAAAGGAAGAGAAATCAGCAAAAGATTGCTGAACAAGGTACTTATATGATAATACCTTATGATTTCTCTATCTGTGACACTACTATCTGAGTATTGGATATCAAAAGTCTATACAAATTATTGTAATGACTTCAGATTAGTAGAAAGATTAAAAACAGCAAGAAGTTCCTGAACATTGGAGATGAAAATTATGTTCCAATCCTAGTTTTAGAAATCATCGAGCCTATTTTCAATTCTAACAATGTTGTTTTAGTAATTGTCACTATTATCTAATAATTTTTGTGATATCATTATAAATGATATCAAAATCATGGAGGACAACTAAAGAAATGGTATTTATAAATTGTCACAGCCTGTTAGTGTACTGTACACCACAAACAAACTTCTTAGAGTAGATAATGTCATGGAAGCCTACCTTTGGTAATTTGGGCTCGATCATATAAACAAGAATAGAATCAACAATTCTTGAAGTCAATGATTGTGAATCATTGTCAATCTATTAATCCTATCTTCTTAGTAAGATGATCGAATCATCTTTTGCTAGAAAAGATGAATAAGCCAATGATGTTTCGAGTCTGATACATATTGATGTATTGGATCTATGAACATATTTGTCATAAATTTAAATTATTTAAAATATTCAAATAATTTTATAATGAAGTAGAGAAACGAACTGGAAAGAGCATTGAAACTCTTTGGTCAGACCAAAGAGGAGCATGCCTTTCTGGTGAATTTTTTGACATATCTAGAAGAGAATAAGAATTTTCTCTTATCTAGAGGTTCAATATTCTATTCTACTAAGTTGCTACTATATACTGCTAGGTGTCACGATGGATCATGAGATTCGTTGAGCATTATCTTAATGATCGATGATCTTTGTGGGCAGAGTTGAAATCGTTCTAATCCGTCGAAAGAAGTTTTGATGATATTATGATAGAGATCACAGTATATCTCACTACCAAATAGAATAGAACCTATGAGATTATATACAAAAGAGATTTTTGTCCGATCAGATGGTTGATTAGCGATTATAAATCGCTATTGGATCTAATCGTCAATATGATTGATGATAAATCCAGTGCAAGAGTTGCAACAAAGTAATTTACTAAGAATTAGTGAATTATAGGAGAATTAATTAATAATAAGATTGTTAATTAACTCAATTTAATTGAACAATGGAATTTGGATCAAGTCTAATTGAATTGAATTCAATTTGACTTGATTTGGATTTGATTAAATCAAGCCTGATTGAGTTATGAGATAATCCAATTACAAGAGAGACTAATTACTTATTTGATTTTGACTTGGTTCAACTAATTTTCTAATTAGATTAGAATCTAATTTGATTCTTAGTTAAGCTTGAATTATTTTCTATGTTAGGTGTAATCAATTCTTAAATTGGTTAGGAATTATTGAGCACCAAAAGAGGAGTCCCAGTCTATTGGGACTCTCTCCCTACATCACCCCACATGGAAGTACGCCCCATCTCCATGCAAATCTGATTTTTGCACGGTGAATGTTCACACCAAAAGGCTGATTGTCGCTCTTTCTCAACACCCCAAGGATGGGATAAAATCAGTTTGAATTTGAGTTCAAATCTGATTGAATTCAAGTTAAAACCTGATGAGGATTGTCCTTATCTTGATAAGGTTTGACCTCATCCCAACTCCTTGGATGCCACCCAATAAAGGCCTTTTCTTTTGTGTAACAAAGAAGAGATGCTTGACCGTGAGATAGCAGATTTCACCATAAAACACATCTAGTAGGGGTGCAAAAATTGGGAGAGGGCGCGAGGCTTCCTTAGGGCTTCATCCTTGGCGTGAAAAGAAAGGAAGAAAAACAGAAGAAGGGGTTCTTCTCTAGGATTTTTTTTGTTCTCCTTGGGTGTGCCTTCAAGAGAAAAAAGAGAGAGGAGTCTCTCTTCATCATCCTCCATACCATCAGTCTCCTTCTTCATAGAGAGTCTAAGAAAAGAAGAAGATTGAATAAAATCTACATCAACCGTTAGGAGGTGTCTTCTGCAAAGGAACTAGCACCCTGGTGAAGACATAGGCCTCTGATCGGATCGAAAGCTTCATGTGGATATTTGTAGAGGTTGGACGTATGTGCAGCTCTATAAGAACCTCATCAAATTACTACGATCATCAGTTGCAGAGATCATCAACTATGCAAAGGTATGGAGATCGGATCTCTAAATTTTTGATACTTTTTAAATTTGATTTTATTTTTAACATCTTAATCTTGCATGTGATAGATCCTAGGGTTGCAATAGATTAGATCTATTGTGTACATGATTGATTAAAAGGTTTTAATCAGATCTAAAATTTTTTTGCTACTAGATTTTAAAAAAAAAAAAATTAGCATGTACTAGGAGATTAGATTTTCTAAAATTTTCTTCACTTCGACATGAAGTCCTTTACTCTAACTTTGATATACTGGCGATGGATTCTGCTTCCACCCACTTCATGAAATAGTCAATAACAGTAAGTAGAAACTTTCTTTGATCCGATACTTGAGAGAAAAGATCTAGAATATCCATCCCCCACTATATGAATGGCAAGGGGCCACTGATCAGGGTCAGTGGCACAGTCGGTTGGTGTTGAATATTCGCATTGCGTTGGCATCGATCATAGCATTTGGTGAAGTTTGTTGTATCCTCCTATATCATGGGCCAGTGGTATCCTTGCTGAACTATTTTGTAAGCTAATGACTTATCGCCTAAGTGATTTTCGCATATCCCTTTATGTACTTCTCATAGAGCATAGTAAGTTTCGAACAGGTGCAAACATCTGAGAACTAGAAGGAAAAAGGATCTTCTATGTAATTTGCCTTCATAGAAAATATAGTGGGGTGCCTGATGCTTGATTTTTCGAGCCTTCTTCAAGTCTGGGGGCAGTACTCCATCTCTCAATAACTAAATGTATGGGTCCATCCAGCTTGGTTCGATGTCAGTTTGTAAGATAGAGATTGGTTCTTCATACTTTGTTCCTTTAAGATTTCAAAGAAGGATTTCTTGGGCAGGTCTTCTAGCACCAAAGTTGCTAGCTTGGATAGTAGGTCAGCTTTTGAGTTCTCCGATCTGGATACCTACTGAATGTCAAAGTTAACAAATATCAAAATAAGATCTTTCACCTTCTACAAATATTTCTTCATATTTTCCTCCCATGCCTTGAAATCTCCCTTCACTTATCCCACCATCAACTGGGAGTCACTGCAGATCCTCAGCTTTTATACTCTGAGTTCTTTTACAATATTTAGTTTGATGATGAGAGCTTCATATTTGGCTTCATTGTTGATAGCTAGAAAGTCAAGCTGTAAGACATATTTGGTGACAAATTCTTTTGGACCAATTAGTAACATGCCTGCTCCCGATTCTATAGAGTTTGACGATCCATCCACATGCATAACCGAGAGTCCTTCAAGTTTGCCTTTGGGCAGGCTTTTGGTTGGCCCAAGCTCTTCGTGGCTATACTCTGGGATCATACATTCTGAAATGAAGTCTGCTAGGGCCTATGCTTTGATAGAAGGGCTAGGCCAAAACTTTATGTCAAATTTTGTGAGCTCAATTGCCCATTTCGCCAATCATCCTAACATGTCAGGTCGATGCAAGACCATCTTGAGAGGTTGATCGATTAGGACCATGATGCTGTATGCTTGAAAATAGGATTGGAGCTTTCGGACCAAAATAATGAGAGTGTAGATAAGCTTTGCCAACCTAGTGTATCTGATTTCGATGTCTTGGAGAGTCTTGCTGATGTAGTAGATCGTCTTCTGGATTTTGTCCCATTCACAGACTAGTACTGCACTTATTGCAATAGGAGAGACTGTCAAATATAGATAAAGCTCCTCATGGGTTGTGGCTTACCAAGAAGTGGCATAGAAGTAAGGTAGTTCTTCAATTCTTCGAATGCTTGTTAGCAATCTTCAGTCTATTGGAAGTTTTTTGGTTGCTAGAGGATCCGAAAGAAAGGAAGGCAATGCTTAGCCGATCTAGAGATGAATCGATTTAGTGCTGCTACTTTTCTAGTGATGCACTAAACCTCCTTCACAATTTTTGATTGATTCATTTCTTATATGGCTTGGATCTTCTCAGGATTTGCTTCTATTCCTCGATCTGAAATCATAAGTCCCAAAAACTTTTCTGAGGTGACTCCGAAGGCACACTTCACTGGATTCAACTTCATTCGATATTTCCAAAGAGTGATGAAAGTTTTTTCGAGATCATCAATATGAGCTTGTAAAGATTTACTTTTGACGAGCATGTCATCTATATAGATCTCCATATTTCATCCGATCTGATCCTTAAAAATATTGTTTATGAGATGCTGATAAGTTGCACCTGCATTCTTCAAGTCAAAGGACATAATTCTGTAATAAAAGAAATCTTAGCCAGTAATAAAGGAGGTTTTCTTCTCATATTCAAGAGCCATCTGGATCTGATTGTAGTCGGAGAAAGCATCCATGAAAGTAAGGAGTTGGTGTCCCTAAGTAGCATCTACCAACTGATCGATCCAAGATAATGAGTAGCTGTCCTTCAGACAAGCTTTATTCAGATTAGTAAAGTCAATGCAAATCCATCATTTACCATTCGCCTTCTTCATGAGGACCATGTTAGTGATCCAGTCCGAATAGATTGCCTCCCATATGAAGTCGGCTTTGAGTAGCTTGTCCACTTTCTTAGCTATCACTTTCTGTCATTCGGAGATAAAGCTTCATTTCTTTTGCTTGACAGGCCAATATGTTGAGTTCATGTTTAGCCAATGGGACATCACCATGGGGTCTATGCCTGGCACGTTAGCTAGTGTCCAAGTGAAGATGTCGACATTTTCCTACAAAAAAGAGGTGAGACAATCTTTAATTACCTAATCTAGGTTGGAGCTGATCTAGACTGTGTGCTCCTTATTCTCATCATTTAATGGGATCATCTCAAGGTCTCCCATTGGTTCTCTACACTCTTCAGTTAATTCATCATGGGTCTTTAGTTCGTCAATAGTGTATCCATTAGAAGGTTTTGTTCTATGAAGAGTGAAAGTGTAGCACTGTCGTGCCAAGGCTTGATTTCTGTGAATCTCTCTGACGCCATACTCGATTGGAAATTTCATTTTCAAGCAATATATAGACACTACAGTCTAAAGTACATTCAGTCCTGATCGCCCGAGGATGGCATTATAGGCTAACGGCACTTGGACTACATAAAAATCGACCTGAGCCGTGATTTGTCGAGAGACTCAACCAGCAACTGCTATTAAGGTAATGACTCTTTCAACAGTAATACCATCCCTAGTAAATCCCACAAAGGGACATTGAGTTGTCCCAACCACTTTGAGGATATACCCATTTTAGAGAAAGCATCATAAAATAATACACTGATCAAACTTTTATTATCAACTAATATACGACATACATCATAATTTACTATATTTAAAGATACAACGACCGCATCATTATGTGAAAACTGAACTCCTTGTGCATCTTCTTCAGTGAAAATAATTGGCTCTTCAGTTCTTCACTCTTGGTTGGTTCGATGGATTCCACCATCCCACCATCATAATGCCCCCCAGTTATAGTATTTATTATTCTAGCTATGGGTTGATCTTTGGAGGGCTCTCTTTCTTATTGCTCTAGTGATCGAGGTGATCTCTGTTGTTCTTTCAACTATGCCCACCGACGTCTGATGAACCAATCCAGACACCCACGTTGAATAAGCTCCTCAATCTCGTCCTGGAGTTAGATGCAGTCTTCTGTGTTGTGATCATGATCACGGTGGTAGAGATAATATTTATTCGGGTAGCATTAATCCTAGTTAGTATGCATCCTTTTTGCCCTAGGGAGCCGATCCCTTATCTCCATTAACACCTAGGTTCGGGAGTTGTTTAATTAGTGGCATGTAATTTGTGAATCTTTTTGATGGAGATGTATGCCGCCTCCTTCCAAAGGGGCTTCTTGTCCTACAATTCTGAGGGATTCTGGACCTTCGAGGTCTGGGTAGAGATCAGGAGTGCTACTGACTTCTTCCATGGTCCCATCTTGGTGAGGGTTCCTTGATTTCTTCTTTCTTCTTTTGGATAGCAACATCTGCTAAAGTTTCTTCTTTCTCAAAAGCTTCCTCTACTCGAGCATACTTCTCCACTTAAGCCAACATGTCGGCGAAGTCATGTGGGTAGGTCTTCTCCAATAAAAAATGGAGACCATTTTTCAAGAGTCCGCCATTCAGGGCAGTCATGCGATCGACTAATCTAGATTGCGGACTTCGAGTATGGCCACATTAAAATGGCCAATGTAAGATCAGAGTGATTCTCCTTCTCTCTGTTTGATGCTAACCAGAGATTTTGATCCTTTATGCTATTTTTTGCTGCTTACGAAGTGGACGATAAATGCCCGACGTAGCTGATCGAATGAATGAATCATTTTTGATTTGAGACTTGAGTACCATTGCCAAGCAATGCTCTTCAGAGTGGATGGAAAGGCTCGGTATAGCATAGCATCAGTCACCCCATAGAGAAGAATGACAACCATGAAATTTTTTAGATGGTCCGTAGGATCAGTAGTCCCATCATAGTTCTCTAGCTATGGCAACTTAAAATGGTTGGGAAGTGGCTCCTACATGATTTGGGCACTGAATGGCGGATCGGTGTTAAACCCATCATCCTGTGTAGGAGCCTAGTTATGGAGTGCCTCTATCTACTGGTTCATTTCACAGAACCTGCGGTCAATTTCTGTATCTCGAGCAGTATAGGCCTCTAAGTGCTATGAGTGGGATTGCCCGGAGTAGAGTCATGTCCAGAGTGAGGACTTAGGGACCATCATCATTTTCACTCTGAGCCCTGGGGCTGGATTTATTGGATTTGCCTCCCCCATTTAGGGCTTTACGTGGGAGCCTGAGGTTGCTCTGGTGGTAGAGTGGCCGGTGGCATGGGTTAGTCTACTGCATTGCTTGAACAGTAGTAGTCAAATCTCACACCTATTGGACTAGCAGATTGAACTGCTCTGCACTGACGATTATTTCTGACTGAGAGGGCAGAGGTAGGATCTCCGAGGGCAGCACCTAAGCTTGTTGGTTGGCAAGATTCTCAATCAGTCGAAAGTTGACAGTGTTGGAACAGTGGGAGGATGCTCCTTTGCATGGTGCCATGGTATCGATCTCCTATTTCTTCTCAAAAAATGGGTTTGACCCTTCCTCTAGCATCAATCAGTTGCAATAGATTTCTGATCCTGATCAAAGTGGATGAAGTCGAGCAGGAGCCATGAGTGCAGCAAGACTTGCAAAATAAATCCTGTCTGAAGTTGGCTCCGACGGAGATCCTCCAATGCTTAAGTCAGATTTTTGGAACTAATGAGAAGAAGCATGTGGGAGAGAGAATACATATACCTTGAGGGTCTCTTTGAGGCCTCTATTTGAAGATAGAGGTGAAGGCCATTTAGAGGGTGATTTTTTTGATCCATTTTGACTGGTTCGAATGCAGCGTGGTGAGATTTGAGGTTGAAAATTTCAGAATGCAATAGTTATGATTGCCTTATCTACTTCAAGGCCAACTGTCATACTGCTATCTTTCAAATTTGAAAAGAGACGTAAGATTTTTGAATCAAATTAAGTTTGGCTGGATGACTTTGAATCAATCGATGGCATAGCTAGTAGGGATGTCTCCCTAATGCTAGTAGCTGGGCTTAGCGGTCAAAGTCAGGAGGCTTTCCGGTTGCACTACTTGGGGAGGTTCGGCTAGAAGGTGAAGCTGGTAGTTTGGATCGGTAAGGTTCAAAGTCAGGAGGCTTTTCAATTACTTATGTTTTCAGTTTGGATAGCACATTACCCCCAACAAAAGTTGTAGATTTCTAATGTTCGAACACCCAAATTATCAAACTTTAATTGGCACCCCACTTGATCCGAAGCTATTTATGTTGGAAATTTTCGTAAGGTGGGCTTCCATTGATCATAGATTGATTTTTCATTCTGATTTATTATGAAAAATATGGGCTAAATTGTCATCTGAATGAATGGTTAAGGAGCCTATGATTATCTGTGATCATATTATTAGGGATCCTATTGTCTTAGTCATGTAATGTAGCAGATACTGATGTAGACCTGATCGATTAATGGGCTCTGTGATAGGTGGATCCATTAGCATTACTAACTAGACTAGATTCCGTCTCCACTCCTATATATATCCGTTTGTAGAGAAATCTTAAAGCATCAAGATCTCTGCGTTCTTGGGGCGGACCTATCCCATTAAGGGGACAAGCATAAAGTGGTGACGGAGAGAAAGATCTATGCTGTCATTATTGATTTCTTCTTTTGCTGGTGCTGTGATTGTTAATGGTCGCTCAGGGATGTCAAGGTATAATTTATTGATTGAATTTTATTATTGACTTCTTGGAAGATTTTCTTGTGTTCTAATCTTTTGCATAAGATCCATGAAAAAATTTTCTCCAATAAAATTTTCACAATTAGTATCAGAGCCTAGATTTTTTGTAGGAGATTAGAATCAAAATAAAGAATCAGTCTAATATTTTCAATCATACAAATTAAAAAAAAATAAAAAGGAAAGGGAAGAGTGCTGGTTTTTTCTGTGGTTGTGCCCTCTTCTCCTTTTTCTTCTTGCCAGTCCGACCAATCACCGGAGTGACGGGATCATGATTCAATGGTGATCGGCATGAGCTGGTGGTTAGGGGTCGACGATCCTCATCCGGATCCAAAGATCAACAAAAAAAAATAAAATAAAATGAGTGCCGACGATTTCCATCACTGTGCGCTCCTCCTCCCACGCCATGATCGCAGGCGGCCATCCAATCGATGGCATTGTCTGGGCAAGCGGTGGCGACCCTGATGGGCGGTGGTGCTTGCATCAGCCCTCCTTTTCTTCCCATCTCTTGTGAAAGATAAAAAAAAATTATTATGGAATCATCGAATCCTGTCTCTATCGATGGTAGGCGGTGGAAAGAGGCCGATGATCGAAGGCCGTGGATGGATAGAGGTCGGCAGTTAGCCTATTGAGGCTCACCACAAATTGTCGGGTTGGAATTAGGCCGACGAGGGGCCGATTTGGCCTTCATTTTCAGTTGCCCAATTGGGGAGGGAGAATTAGGAAACCAACATGGGTTTCAGATGCAGGTTTGAGCTTTGAGTTGGATCTGAAATTTGATTTGCATGCACAGTTAATAGTTATGTGGGAATTTATAATTTAGCCCCTGTAGAATCAGTATTTAATATCAATGCTTAGAAAAATTATATTTTGGTCCCTATAATAAAATTTATTATATATAGATCCCTTTATTATTATTTAGTCCTTGATAAAGTTTGTTTCTGATAATAGTCCATAGAAAATTAACTTTTCATCTCTAAGATGGAAGTTTGTTTCTATTGCAATCAAGTCCCTATCCTTAAGTTTATTACATAATATTGAACAGAGGACTATATTGAGCTAGCACTATGTTAGATGGAATTTGGATGTTGCATTAAGTGATGATCCTCCATCTCAAATCATTAGTGAGAGTACTCTAGGATACAAACTACCTATGAAAGGTGGCAGAGAGTGAATCGTCTTAGTCTGAGAATCATGAAGAAGTCTATTTTTATTACCATTCTGAATATTATACTTAAGAATGGTGATTATAAATAATTCTTTAACCTCATTAGTAAGAGATATGTAAAATTTGATAAGACAAAAGCTGGATAGCTAATAGATAAATTAATCAATATGAGATATGATGGCATGATGGTGTTAGGATTTCCATTATGAAACTAGAGAGTATTGCACCTAAGCTTAATAGTTTGAGATCTCTATTCTTAATATTTTTCTTGCTCATTAAGCTTTTAATTCTCTCTATGGGTAATTTGGTCAACTTAAAACCATATATAATGTGCAGAGGGATAAATAGAATATGAACAAATTTATTTCTATTTTTTTGTTCAAAAATTTTAATATTTTAGGGGAAGGATAAGAGTGCTAATATGGTATATCAGTCACATCCTAAGAATTCTATATATAATAAGAAAAGAATAATGATTCCAAAAGAGATAGTTGCTTAATACATCATGCCTGAAACTCTTAAGTAAAATGGTGTGACTGAAAGAAGTAATTGCACTCATAAGCACATGATTAGAAGCATGATGAATGGGTGCATTGTATCATAATTGTTGCTCCTAGATTGATTTTGATGACTACAAAACAGTTTGAAGGGATACAAATATTTTTTATTTGAAAAAGATCTTATGCTCTACAGGGGCAAAATTGTAATTTCATCAAAACTCTGATTTGATAGCATCATCGTGTAGAACAAATGATATGTAATCTATTGGTGAAAGTTTCATGGTTTTTGGACTTATATTTTTGGAGTTATGAAGGTTTGAAGTTCATGAGTCGACTCATGAGTCAACTCATGAAACTATGAGCTGATTGGCACGCAAAGATTAGCCATGGCACGCTGGTTTTCTGGCTTGGCACGACCTGTGAGTCGACTCATGAGTCGACCCACAAGGCATGAGTCGACTCATGAGTCGACTTCTGCTGTTTTGGGCCAAGAAAATCCAGAAACCAAATCTCTGGACTTTGCAACAGAGGTC